>NW_008337322.1:2135652-2175010 GCF_000622305.1 Nannospalax galili | reverse complement strand
TCCCTGGAAGGGCTTTCTTCCGTCAGTGCTCACTGGCCGTCCTGACTCTGTTCGCCACTTCTACTCCCCCTGCCCTTGTGGACCGGTGGCCAACAACCCACGAAGAGAGGGAGAGACCCCTGCAACAGGTGAGGAAGACTGTCTGCCTGACACATTAGGGTTTGTAAACTGGAGTAATTCCCAAACTCTTTGCACATGGAAGAGTTGACAATTATCTTTTAAAGATGCACGTGATGGGCTGGGCTTTGATGGGCACAGTAGGAACTGGAGAAGTTCAGGCATAACCAATTGTGTCAGATCTGAACCCAGTACCATGGATCTCAGCAGCTGCCCACTATCTCCCTCCCACATCTTCATCTCACAACAATGCAGAGTCTAAGTTCAGCAACAAGAGCAAAATGAAGCTGACTCGTGAACATGGAGCTGGGGGTGACCAGGAGATCTGAACTGCCTTTACTACCTTCCTCAAGGAATGAACAGTTTTGAAAAGTTTAATATGAAAACCAGTGGGCACTACAAGTCTCCCTCTATGTATAATTTCAATAGATTATTTAAGTAAAGCTGTGAATTGCATAGCTTCCAAAGGTAAAATGAGGTAGTGTTTTCACAATTATATTTAGGAACCATACTGTTTCATAGGGGAGAGAAGCAAAGACTCTTTCTACTAAAAGTACATTTTCTATAATAAAAGTCTTCCTCCTCTACTTCTGCCTTATTATTGAGAAGGGGATCATGCTGTCATGTTGTGATGCTCATAGTATCTGTTAAACTTAGAACACACACAGCTACAAACACTGAACCAGGAGAAAGCCTCAAGAAGTGGTTCTTTGTTGGAGTAGCAGATAGACCCTTAAAATTAACTGGTAAAGACTATAAAATCTCTGGTCTAGCTGTTGGAGACCCACCTTTCCAGTTTCACAGGTCAATCATCTGGTCATAGGACCACCCTAGGAAGGCAGGTTCACCTTAAGTCATGCTAAATAGATGGGTGGAATACCTAGGGTGTTAATGAGATAGCGAACTTTTCCTGCCTAGGGTCCCTCCTCCAAGTGCTGTGCTTCTGAACCCAGACACAGAAATGTAGGTCTCTGTAAGTCCACCTGCTTTTCTGAATTATTCAGAAAAATGTAACCTTTCATCTTCATCTTCATATCGTTTTTCTAAACACGCTTTCTCTAACACTTTGGGATGCCACTCTGCTTTTTCTCTAAGGCCTCCTTCTCCCAGCCATGTGGCTTCAAGTCAGCCACTTGTCTGACCTCCACGCAGGAACTAAACCTGCACAGCTCCATGGCTTTCTTTCCTTCTTCCCACCATTCACCTCCTCAAGGCAGCTGCCAAGATTACCAGCTCACCTGCCCTGAGGATTTTCCTTAAAATTCTAATGAAATTGTCCCAAAGCTTAAATTTTGGGTCCATTCTGAAACTCTTTATGGATAGGGCTTAGGGAATGCTGTTTCTCCCATTTCAGTATTATACATCAAAAGGCATTCTTGAATGGTACTGCTGGCTTATGAAAGCTATATAAGAAACAGTCCATTTCCTCAGAAGGCACAGCTCTGATTTCTGGGAACTCCTGTGACCCCCTCATCCTGAATCCCTTACATAGTGAACAGGAAGCCCAGCGTGAGCTGAGGTTGCCATGGAGAAGTTCCCTCCTGTCTTATACAGTCTTAGGAGGATCTGTATTTGTATACCCTTCTGTTTTTACTCCTCATGTATCAGAAAGAGTCTCTTCTGTACAGGGCCTTTGTGGAAGTGTCTGCTGTTGGGAGAGATAGACGCTTTGTCTTAATTTGCATTTGAAAATCTGAGTATCACTAGTCTCTCCATGCTGAGGTATTCAGTGCCTAACTTATATCAGGAGCTTTGTGTGTGGAGGGGATGATAGCTGAGAGTTTACACAAAGATTAAATGAAGGCATGAAGTTCCTTATTAAACTAAGTCTCGAAATAAAAATGAATGGTTGGAAGCTGGCAAGAAGTGCGTAGCTAGTAGACCTTCTTACCTAGATTAATCCCTTCCTACAGGCTAGAACACAATTATATACTGTGCTGATTAGTCAGGACGTAGGACTGTTATTTCTTTTTGAGAAGAAAGTGTAGGAAGAGATGCCACGATGGCAAGAGAACGCCAAGAGGAAGCCAGCCGGAGGGACTAGGTGGCCATACAAACCTGCCCGCACCCCAGGGCGCCTGTTTGCTTTCAGCATTTGAACTCTCTCCACATTTTTATATTTTGGGGGGGCCTCCTCCTCCTGTGTTTACCTCCCTGCTCCGTATTCACTGTCATTTCAGTTTCGTGGTAGCGAGACTTTCAACCTAAAATAACCATTATGTAAAATATTATTTTGACTTTACATTAAATGATTCCTCAGAACTTGCAAGTGCCTTGCGGCAGAAAGGAGAAAATCTGCTAGGGAAAAAGCCTTAATATTCTAGATATAATGAGTTTGCTTTACATTAACTTATTTTCTCCTGAGGACTCTTCTCACTTGGGTCCCTTTCATATCCCAGTTAGCAAAGGAATTGACCGGAACTAAGAACAGCCCTGGAGCGACAGCTAAAATTCCGCTGTGCTTGTCAGATACTCTCTGACCACTGAGTACAGCCTGAGGGGAGTTTGTTTGCTCTATAAACTTTTTGGTGGGCTCCCAGCACTAGGGAAATAACTGCTTTTTTCTAATCTTATGAAAACTTCAGGATTGCGTTGAGGAATGCATAAGACGTTTTATTTTAGTACATTAAATCTTGGATATTTCCATTATTTTAAAGTATGAAATTAAATATAGAATTCTCACATTATGAAAATGAGAACATCACAGTGGTGGAAAATGCCAATGTGATCAACTTAGAAATTCACTTCAGGCAAAGTCTACATGAGTCACGACAAATAAACTCAACAGAAATCTGTCCTTTCCCTTATGGAAAATATGCAAATTCATTGATTCTATACATTGGGGAATGCATGGCATGAAGAGGTTGTACTGAATTCTCATAAGAAAACACAATCCACTCCTTGTGCAAAGATACTAATAAGAGGACGTTATAGAGGTATGGCAGACTTGGAGAGACAGAGAGAGGAGAGTGTGTCAAGGACAGGAAGACTTTTCATCCCTGAGACAAAAAGATATGGCAGAGGGGTATGCTCCAGGGGCATGCTGGTAAAAGATAAAGCAAAATTGACTAGAGGAACACATGAGGGTTAGAGGGTGGGTGTGTGGTCCAGGGGTGTTAGGTATGGATGGAGGGAGTCAGCACTCAACGAGTTGTGGGATAGGGGAAATTCTACATAAATATCCAGGACCTCTATTAAGAGAATGGTTATTAAAATATTACTCTCTTATACAATGCTTCACTGGTGTTGACCCTTCAGCCTTTCATGAGATGTTCATATTACTCTGGTTGGGTTTTTATGAGGCAGTGATTCTGACCTTCAACACCACCTGCTTTCCTACACAGCAGTTTCTGCACATTGGTGTGGGTGACAGCAAAGCCAGAGGATCACAATGGACTGCAGATTGATGGTCACATGAGAGGACCACCCAGAAATCCAGAAAAAATTCAATTAGAGACCTTAGAGGAAGAAGTGCAGTAAACTTCCCCAGTGTCCTGATGCTTCTGTTCCATTCACAGGGAAAATCCCACTCCCTTGCCTCTGGCCATAAACAGATCAGGACTTTCAGGCTCAAGCCCTGGAACTCCTTGTCTTCTGTTGAGTGGCTAAGAACATTCTCTATCCTAATTCATTCAGACACAAACACTTCGGTTTTAGAAGCTCAGCTCAAGTTCTATGTTCATATCTGCACAATTTCCCCTGCAGAAAGAACTGAGCATTTTCTTAATAAGAATATAAATTTCTTTTGGAATACTAGGCTATAACATCTGAGCCCCTATCATAAAACTGAATGTAACGAATTAACAAATCCTCTGAGTTATTACTTGATATATCATTTCGATGATACTGTTTCTGGCCCCTTAGAATTTGGACTTGGCCAAGCTATCCTAGCCCATGGAGAGTGACAGTAAATACATGTGCTCCATGTTCCAACCCAGAAGAAGGAGGGCTCCTTTCCTTACAGTCCCTTCTAGCCTCTGCAATGAACAGATGGGGACGTCTCTTACATTAAGGTATGGACAACAGAGTGACACAGAGTGAGCAAGAGTGGGTGATGTGAAGACAAATTCAAAATACATTATCCACCTGTCTGAAAGCAACCTAATGAGTTCTGTTATAGTGTGTAATTAACATACACTGAAAAGTTTGCTGTTAGCCTCAGATACACACATTGACATGCTGTCTAAAGGGACGTTCTGTTGTTGGATAGTTTTTCTTTAAAACAAGCATAATTTTGGATTATCACTGTAACCCACTCATATATGAGAAATGCATAAATTTAAAAGCATTTTATTATCTGTTCCAATGGAATGCTTTATATCCACTGAATGAAATGCAGAATAAAGTCTCATTGCATAATATGACCTAAAATTGAGGCTATCAGTCCAGAGGACAAGAAAGAAGCCAACCTCAAAGAGATTAGCAAGAGCAATATTTTGGTATGAGGAGAGCCATGGCTGTCTTTTAGTATGTGTGTAGAAACAGGCAGGTAGGATTCCCAAAGGAATTTATTTGCCTCTTGTTGAAATTTTAGGATAGAAAACTATCCTGAAAATGTGAACACACAAGTAAACCTGGAACAGATAATCAAGTGAGCACAGGTCATGAAATCCCAGCATTAAAGTATAAAGGAGGGTCTTGAAAGGTCACTTGGTTGACTCCCCTCCTTCTAAGTAGGATCACACCAAAACCGTCCTGGAAAAATGAGAAGCTACTCTATTTTTAAAGCTGTCTACAGGAAGAGATTTTCTGTTGTCAGACCTGTTCTTCAGCTGGTGCTGAAATCTCTATTCTGAAAGCCATGCCCTCCCTTCTCACACTCAGAGTGCAGAGTGGAACACCAAGCTACGCTATGAGTCTCCTCAGCTGCAGCCACAAATCATCTGGTCCCTTTAAACATAACTGACTCTCTCACAGCTAAGTCTGAAACCCAAAGGAAAGCAGGCCTTCTCCTCCAGAAGGCTCCAGAGAAGTGTTCTCCCTGTCTGGTACTGCCTTCCAATGATTGCTGCAAAGCCTGGCTTTCTTGCCTTGTAGGCATCTCTCTCCAGTCTCCACCTCCAGTGCCACAGGCTTTCTTCTTTCCTTGGGACTCTTTGTGTCCCCTTGTAATGCGTACCTGAGCCGTTGGGTTTAAGGCTAACCTAATCCTGTGTGACTTCATTCCATTTTACCTCATTACAACCACAATTATGTGTCGGGACTCACACACCTCTGTTCTTAGAACAGATGTTGCAAACTGCATGGAGCATGGATCCAAGCAGTGCAAATGTGCTGTAGGAAGTGTGTGCGTTTGGGGAGGGAAAAGAAGGCCTAAAGAGCAGAAGGGATTTTATGAACTAACTACCATTGTTTGAACGGCAGAACTATGTGATGAAACCAGTCAACTCAACTAATATAATCAATGGGCCACAGAGGTCTGACAGAGAAGGGAAACTAAAAAGACCCCAGGTAAGCCAGACTGCAAAGATGAGCCAGGATCTGCATGTGGAAGACATGGGATTTCAAATTCATTTCAAGCAGTATTCTAATGGTGGTGGAAGACGCCTTGAACCCCCAGAGCCCTGAGGGAGTCACGCAGAAGACACTGAAAATGACCTCGGGGGCCAGTTGCAATGTGGCAGACACACCAGAGGACTTGCCTCAGAATCAGTCTTTGGAGACAGTGACAGGGCTTCCACCGCGCAGAATCCTTGTGCGCAGAAGGCTTTGCACTGTGGGATGCCCTGGTTCGCTAGTTCTCTTGCCCCCCCCCCCACGCCTCTTCGTTTCTAACACTCCAGAGCACCGCCGTCACCTTAGCGTGTGAAATTTGCTGCCTTGGCTGCTCTCCACCTAACCCGAGTTTCATTAAAAAGAATAAAGAAAAGCAGATTCTCAGCCTTCACTTTTGGTGAAAATCTCCTTATTCAGCAAAAGATAATGTAAGGTTGCCCTGTTAACTCAGCCTTGCAGTAAACGTTCCTGTCAGTTGGCATGAGCTTTGTTCCTTCACCTCCCGAAGGTGGTAAAGGCATTTTGCAAAGGAGGATGAAGGTGGGTGCCAAATTAGGTTAAGCACCAAAATAAGGAAATGGCCTGGCTCGCCCTGTAGGGAGAGATTGGACGACTGAAGTGCAAGTTCATCTCACTGAAGTCCTGTATAAGTGCTGCTCTTGACATTGGAAGCACAGAGGAGAGTTGACTAAGACTCCCTTCCAACGGTGCCATTAACCGGCTCCCTCGAACGTTCTGGGGCTGAATACCACAGCAAGTGATTAACCACCACGCTAGGTTGTTTTCCAGCCAGACATGGTTTCTCCAAACTGTTTTCTTGTCATTCCAACTAAAGGTGTTAGATGCTTTGTCATCCTGGGGCTGGTGCAGATAAAAAGAACCACATAGAGACTGAGACCTTCATAAAATACAGAAATATGATTCAAGTCCTCAGAGCTGTAACTATGTGAGCAGATAGGGAAGAAAATTCACCTTACCAAAGTTTACGTTGGCTGATCACAGACAGCAGTACTTAAAGCATTTCAATGCAAGCAGGCTCTGTCCACAGATGCAAAGCTCTCCTCTATTACCACAGCTGTGTCCTCAGAGAAACACTCCGTTCTTATGGGTGGATTGTGGTGGTGGTGCACGCTCCAGACCCGGACCCATGTGATGATGTCTTGCACAGAGAATGTGTCTTGTGATGTTGTCTTCCTTTGTTTAAAATGTCTTCCCTGCTTTCTAACTTGCATAGATCTTTATTTCTCAGTGAAAGTTCCCTTTCCTGATTGTTCTTCCTCTTAAACCCCCTCTAGCCATTCCACCTTGAGGTAGCCTTGCCCTCAAGGCCGACAGTCACTGGGCTACCTGGCCACAAGTGTCTGTGGAAACATTCTTTGTCATGCACGTGAAGCTTTCTAAATTAGCCCATGATGTCATAGGAGATGAATAATTTCTAGGGAGAGGGATTTAAGTAAAACAAATACCCAGAGAGGAGGGTGGAAAGACTGCATGTCACTACTCTTTTACAAGGATGGAAAGAACCCAAAAACTGGGCACATATTTTTATCCTTTTAAGGGATGGTGCTACCTTTGTATGGACATCTCCCAGTGTGCTTGGTGGGGCAGGCAAGGGTGCCTAGTTCACAGGGACTGGAAATAATAAGACCTTGTTAAGGTTATTTCCATGCTGGCATCTCCTCGGGGAACGTAGAGACATTTCATGTCTTACATGGGATCAGGAAAACTATTTCTACTCTTTTAACTTAGAGCGAATGAAAGCACAGATCTTTCTGCGAAGTTGAGGGACATTTCTTGATAAGCCATTCAACTAATGACATTACTAGTCGCATGTTTCCTCCTGCAAAGTTGGCAGTCCCGGAGATGTACTTGGTCAGACTCTTTGACTCCTCCTTATTTGGAGAATGATGATGGATTTCTAATTTCCTTGTATATTTTTGGTTGTATTGTTTTTGAGACAATCTTCCTTTTTACTATTGATCGTATTGTACAAGTGGTCTATGAGAGGGGGATTCCCATTAACTTAGCACAGGATTATTCCCAAAGCATTAAAGTCCTCCTATTTCAAAGTTTTGCAAAAGTGAGAGAGAGAGAGGACTTAAAACAGCAGAAAATGGTCTGAACTCAAGTTCAGAAAGCATTTATTTGGCTCCTTTCCTGGTACCAGCCTTGCGATTCTGACTCCGGCATTGCAGCCCTGTGTGTATCTGCTCACTCATCTGTGACATGAATGTTGAATCAGATGAATGTTTTTAGCCTCCAGTAAGAAAAAGTATGCACAATAATATCAAACTATTTCCCAAAGTGGTGCTATCAGTTTAACTCTGAACACCAATGTTTAAAAGACCTATAGGTATTTCAACATTTGGTTTTAAGACTTGTTGATTTGCACCAATAAATAATACTAAACATAATCTTTCTTTGGTTTGTGTTCACGATATTCTAATAGCTAAGGATTTTAGTATATTTTTATGTATCTAATGGCTACATATAATCTGCTTCTAAGAATATACTGATTTTTAATTGGTGTATTAGATTGACTTTAGGTTTAGTTCTCTGACTTAATACACTCAGTCTGGATTTAGGTGAAGCTGAAAAATTAATTAATTCATTCATTCATTCAGTCAGTCTGTCTGTCTCCTAAGAGTGTATAGAAAAGTCTTTATTCAGCAGGCATTTCCTATTTACCATGAATGGCTTCAGTGGTCTCTTGTTTCCCCCGATTGGAAGGCCTAGAAGGGTACTTAAAGTATAGATGGTGCTTTCTTGGCATAAAACCATGATAATAATACATTATTTAATTCTCTTCAGGGCCTTGAAATCATAAGCCTTGAATTGACCCCTTGTCCTTCTATCTGATCATGTGTTCATTTGTTCTTTTTTTTTTTTTTTTTGCTTTTTTTCTCTTCCAGTATTTTTTCTATTTTGACCTAGAGGCATGTTTTCATCTACACTTACAAATCTTAAAAATTTACTCAAAATACTTAAAATTAATTACAACAGGATTCTTTTGCATTCTTAATATTAAAGAAAATGTGGAAAGTGCTTGGACAGCGTGCTAGCTCGGTCAGGTCAACCAGGGAAGGTCAACTCGCTCTTTGACTTGATCTTCCAGGGTAACCCTGCCTTTCAACACTGTCCTCCCCAGCTCCTGAGGATGTGGAGCAATTCCCAGGATTCCTGCATTATACTTCAATTACAGGCTTTACAGAGTCTAACATCACATCTGCTCAGAAGATCTTTGTGGGTTACCCAACATCAAAGTGTACTTGAGATTATTTGACATCATTAATCAGAGCAATCTGAGAGACAAAGACACTGTAAAGGAGAATCTCTGAGGCACTGGGCAGCACTGCCTTCTGTTCCTTTTCCTCCTCATCCTCATTCAGGCTTTTGCCTTCCACCTATCCATGCATGTCCAAGGAGCACTGTTAGATGCATGAGTGTGCAGAGTGTACATGTGTACAGGAGAGGATTCAAGGGCACACATCTTGGCTCCCGAAGGTCCATCTGTCTTGAAACGTTTTCTGATACATACACCTTCAGTGTGTGGAAGAAGTGTATAATTCTTCTTTAAACAAATACAACTGCATATTTACAAAGTTATTCTATGAGACACAGCTGTCACCACATCTGACAAATTTCCAGAGCCAAGGATGTGACCCGGCAAACGCGAATGCACTCTTTAACCTCTCTCAGGGTGTAACGTTTATCTCTCCTCAGTCAGTAGCATTTGTCAGCCTGCCTCCATCCGTGGCAGCTCTTCATATTTTAATGCTCTTATGCTTAGCCACGAACTAAATTTACATTTCTTGCTGTCATAAATTTTATATTTTGCTGAGAAACATTGCTTTAAGTAGAGTGGAGCCCAGCAAACTTCCAAAGACAAGACTCTCTGAAGAAAAAGCTCTTTTTCTTGATAGGCTATCAAAGAGGAAAGTAAAGAAAAAACAGGAATACATAGATTCTGATGGCAGTCTGTGGTCTGGTGCTGTCTGTCCCCCCACGTCTGGGTCCTGTCTGCCCCTCCACCTCTCTGTGCTGTCTGTCCCCCCACGTCTGGGTCCTGTCTGCCCCCCCACCTCTCTGTGCTGTCTGTTCCCCCACCTCTGGGTTCTGTCTGTCCCCCGACCTCTCAGTGCTGTCTGCCCCACCCCCCGCCCTCTTTCTCTCAGCTCTGAGTTGAGGCTGACTATCCAGTGCCCACGGCATTAGAACTCTGTTGTGAATGGCTTCTCTAAGCTCAGTCAGAGCACGACAGTCGTCTGCATGTCTGCACGCTCCTGTATGAGGTTGTGCATGTCCATAAGCTGGACTTTCTTCAGTTAATCAACAGGACAGAAATATACAAAAACAAGACCTTAAAGATGATCTGTTAAAGATTGAAGAGACAATCTTTAAGGGGCATGGAAGGAGCTGGAGCACAGAGAGGGAGGGGAGGAAATGATGTAGATACAGCGTTCACACAAAATCATCAAGAATAATTAAAAGCAAAATGAAAATACATTAGTGTGACCAGCAGGCAGGAAAGCTAGAGTAAACCGAGGACTCTTCTGCTGTAGCCATCAGACGCTGTCTCATGACCATCGCAGTCTTCAGATTGGTGGTAGCTACAGGTATTTTTCTGAAGCTTTTTACCTGCTAGTTAGAAGGATGTTAGGTCAGACACACAGGTAGGTCATGGATGACTGCCAAGAGTGTTAAAGGCAGTGCCAGCTAACTTGGCTCGCGACCTGCCACATTTCAGCTCTCCACAACTACGGATTTCTAATCCCTCAGTCGTTCTTAAAGAATCCTTTACACATGTTGGCTCTTTGCTTCTGAGAACTTCAGTTCACATTCCATAATATTATAAGCCAGGATCTTATTAAGAATCTGCTACAGGAGATGAGGGAGCAGATGAAGCTCTTTCAATCTGCAATGTGCCTTGACCATTTGCCTAAAGGTGGCAGTGAGTCACAGCAGACATCTAATCTCAGGGAAACTGACCACGTAGCTGCCTGCCCTGTTTCTTTCTGGGCTTGAGAGGATAAAGGTGCTGACAGTGTGCTCCACTGGGGTAGACAGAACCAGCAGTGTCCGCCCACTCTGCTATGGCCACCCAGCCAGTGAGAGGCGTGATGGCCTTCTGCACCTATGACTTCTCCTATCATGTCCTTTCCTTCCAGGGGCTTGTGCTGTGGTCTGATGTAAGGAAGGGGAATTCATTGAGGTCATTCTCATGGATATCATTTGGGTTGTTGCAAGCCGCTTTCTCTTCACAATGCAGTCATTTATGTCCGTCTCATGACTTTATCCTGCACCTGCTCAAGGAATGTCTGCTCTTCTCTCCTGTCTTTGCACACACTATAAGCACTGTAGGATACCAGAAGTCATCTGGGGATCTTAAAGACATCCACTATAATTTGCTACTCACTGAGACCTGGCTATAGTCTCCCTTGGTGAGTTGAATGAACTTGCATGAGCAGTTTCTGGCTCTTTATTTCACTATGGGTTATATATGAAAGGGTTTCCTGAGGTTATATATGAAGCTTCCATAGTGGGGACCTTTCTGACAGTGTTCTCATGATAGGGGAATGTTTTACTAAGACTGGCATTTTTAAATGTTGCTGTGGTTTGAATGTGTTTGAAACTTTATTCTCAAAAACAAATGTTAGCAGAAATCAGAAGGCGAGCACTATGAGAGACGATCAGGGCTCCCCAGAATGATGTTCGCATTTCTAGAGAATGAATTAATGGTGGCAATTTGTTCTGTCGAACCATGTGATAACCTTTATCATACTGTAAAACAGCAAGTCGACCCTCCCTTCCCAAGGCGGATGCCAGCACCAAAAGCTCCCACATCCCAGCCATGAGCTTGCTCACCAAAGAAATTCTTTATGAGACGCCCAGTTCCAGGTATCTTGTCATAGCAACAGAAACTGTTAAAGACAGAAATATACCCTACTCTTTGTAGGCTCACTCTTAAAAAGAAAGTGAGAAATGAAACCTGCTGCAAGTCAGTAATCCTGTTTTAAAGCAGGAACTGAGCATTCTGATTTGATCAGATATATTTTCCCATAGAAAATGTCTAGAGAAAGAATTCAGAGTGGGCTCTTGGTTCATATTGACAAATATCTGTTGAGGAGTTGTATGGGTGGAACCTTCCCTAGCCCCGATAGATCTCCTTGCTGAAAGAAGATTAAAATCTGTGAGAAGGAATAATTCAAGGACATAAACGACTGCACTGTAAAGAGAAGACAGGCTGCAGCATAATAAAATTCAAAGGCTGCATTTCCAAAGTCTAAAGCATCCGCAAGGCAGCAGAGATTTTTCATGGAGAAAATGATACTTAAGGTGGGATTTGAAGAGATGGATAAAGTTCCAACTCAGACAAGTAGAAGGTAAGAAAATCTTCAGACAGAAAAAGTGAAGCATGTGTTACAGCTCAGGAACAAGGAAATAGAGCGGGAATTAGAGTGAGGGAGTAGACAAGGCCCACCTTCGCTGGAATTTGGTCCAAGATGAATAGGAGTTCAGATGAGTCTACATCCCTCCTCAAAGAAAGCAAAGCATGTATTTCAGTGCATTCAAAGCTAGTGTCCACTTTAAACAGAAAAATAACTAAGAAATGAGGCTATTTTTCTGTTTAAAACCCTTCTAAGCACATCAGTTCGTTCAATTTTCATATTAAGTCTGTGTGTTTTCATCCTGGGCTTGGGTAACAGAAATAGACAGAATCATTGCTAACCTGGTGGGCAGGATGAATCTCTCTCCTTCTTTCCGTCCCCTATTAGAAACAAAGCTCTTGGTCAAAGAGCCATGAGGCGGTTTTGTTTCCTACTGAGGTTTCATGTGAGCTTTGAACATGGGCAGCATTTTGTCAGGAAACTTCAGTGGATGAAGGTGCTGTATCAACCCTGCTAATGAGGCTACTGCTGTCACACTGAAGGCACGCCCTTCCAGCTCCAGACTGCAGCTTCCCAGCCATCTCATCTGTCCCTCTGCCGTGCACCCAGGGCTCCAATCCGACGCCCAGTCGATGGTCTTCCCTGACTGCCATCCTTGGCCCCTGAACCCCACATGGCTGCCCGGTCCCCCCTGTTTTGTCTTAGTCACAGCTCCCAGACCCTCAAAGCCACTGGCTGGTTTCTGGGCTGGCAGGGACCACTGTGCAGATGGAGTCAACGTGGATTTCCAAGTGGCACATCAAACTGAATGCAGATGGGACCAAAAGATGGAGTCCAGAACCCTGATTCAAAAATCAAAGGGGCTTTGAAGAGATTAAAACCACTAGAGAGTGACCTTGGAAGAATCCTTCCGGGATAAATAACGAACAAAAATGTATCTGAGTTGGTTTAAAAGGCAGCATCAATTCTGAGACTATGATTCAATGTGAACTTGAGCTGGTTTTCATCTCCGAGGTAAGAGCAGGGTGTGTGAAGTCCCAGGGCTCTGTGCTGTTGGCACATGGCTATGGGACTGGTGCTCTTCTACCCAGACTCTGGTTTTGTCTGTCTCTCTTCATGTAAACACTTCTTGATTCTTCTAGCATTTGTGATGATTTTTGCTGTGTTTTGTCAATCTGTGGTCTCATTGCTCAAGTCCTAACAGCAATGTTCTAGGGGAGTTATGCTTCCGGTCTGCAGCTCTTACAGTGGCTCTTAAGACCACGTCAGAGAAAATGTGGATCTCCTGAGCTCTCATTCAGAGCCTGCTGTCCAGGGATGTTCTCACTCTAAAGCAGCAAACATTCTCACATTGGTAAATGAGAATCAAGCCTTAAGCTCTAGTTCAGGCTTCCAACAAGGAGGGAGCCCTGCTGAGCTGTAATCCCTCGAGGATTATCAAATGGGGCCATTCCCGACTTGTGATCCGCACATGACGACTGCTAGGTTTGAAAGAGCTCAAACGTGGGATGTCCATGAGGTCTTCTGAAACCGTCCTTAATTTTTTGATTTCATTACAACATTTTTCAGAGACTTTCCAGCTTTGGCTTATTGATTTAAAGTAAACACTGGTCTTGGCTGCTTCTCTCCTGTCTCACCAGTTGGCTTCAGTCATTAACTCTCTATGCTCTCACTTCTCAGTCAGCAGTAAGATGAAATAAAATTAATTTTAAACTTGAAAGATCTAACCAGACACTGCAGGCGAAGGAGAGTTACACGGGACACCTCGACACTCAGGAGCCAGGCTGGCAGAGACATTCAGAAAGAAATCCATTTCCTGTACATTGTGCACAGTCTCTGCTCACAGTCCTATCACTTCCTGCCCTCTCCCCTCATTGCCCATGAAGGTGCAGGGAGAACTCCTTGGCTGACCTAGGATTCCATGTGCTGCTGCTGCCTGTCTGGTCCCAGTTCCACACCCTTTCCACGTGCTGTCAGTTCCTTACTTGTCATCACCACAGACAGCCCATTCTCATTCAGATTTTAGATCTTGACTCCATCCAGTCTGGTCCCAGTTCCACACCCTTTCCACGTGCTGTCAGTTCCTTACTTGTCTCACCACAGACAGCCCATTCTCATTCAGATTTTAGATCTTGACTCCGTCCGTTTTCCTAGAATTCCTTTTTCTTCTACTGAGCTGAGGAAGGAGCCAGCTTACAAGTTTAAAACTTCAGTGGAATCCAGAGTGATCTACTCTGCCTTTCTAGAGCACCCTGAGATGAGGTGGCCTCAGCTCCCAACACACTGTGAGCGCTCCCTGTGGAAGGGCTAACCGTGAGAGCTTGGCTGTTCTGTGCACTTGGTCTGTTTCATGTTTCCATCTGAATCCTTGGAAATATCCGAAAGGACAGGAAACAGGCCTCAGCTTTGGCTCCCTATCGATTTTCCCAGAAATACAGTGTCCAAGAATACCCAATAAGACATAGAAATGCAAACTTCCGCTCAGAGTATTTTCTTTTTATGAAATTCTGTTACACTTATATTGCAGTGGGTTCGAGCCTGCGACCCCCGCACAAGGATGACTGGGGATGAGTAAGTGTGCTATTCGCCAGCCCTTACTGCCACCAGCACCAGGAACACTCAGATGCAACAACGGGGAGTCTAGTCAAGCAGGAACTCATTTATTGCAGGCGTTACAGAGCTTATAAAGGCATCTGGAAATCCCCCTTCCCCCTGAGGGTGTATCTTAAGGATGATCACGCTCTGATCATATACTCCTCAGCAATGTGGAAGCATCCGTCAGACTTTCAAAACAAGTCAGGCCATGCCCCAGTAACTTCCTCTCAGCGCCACCTTGGCAAGATGGGGCCTTTAGGTCCCCATACTATATATTTCAAAACGCACAATTGGTTCCATATATTTTCTGTGTTCATACGATTTACCTTAGTTTGTGTTTGTATCTTGTCCTAAGAGAGTTGCAGTAGTTTCACCTGAGGTAGTTGAGTTCCCTAACTGGATTATTATGGTCTCAGTGTCAGGCAACCTAACTTCTTCTTTTGTGTCATTTTGAGAACTTCAAACACCACTGAAATTTGTAGTGATGCATAGTTCAAAACTGCTGTTGAATAAGCACATAAATAAGGGAGCGGTTGAAACCAGGCAGTAAACCAATATGGCTGTTTGTACCTTTGCAAAGGGTTCCATTCAAAGCTGATTCTTATTGGGGATCTCTCTCTCTCTCTCTCTCTCTCTCTCTCTCTCTCTCTCTCTCTCTCAATGTGTGGTTTTTAATTAATGAAAGAAACACCATGACTTTCCCTGAACCAGGCAGCAGCACTGGAATTAATTTAATAAACTGGTACAGTATTCTCACAGACACATGATGTTGAGAAGAAACTTTAAATACCGTCTCTTTACATTCTTCTTCTTTAAAGGACTGTGATTACAGAGTTTGAAGTCAACAAGAACTGTTTTTCAAATTCTGTCCAACTCATAACAAAAGACATCTCATTGGCTGTGCCCACTTTTGACAAGAATTTTCACAGAATTAAAAAGGTAGGAGCATGTCGATGCATGTTGGCGACATTCATCATCTATTAAACTGTGCATATTAGGTCACATTTAAACTGGAAAGATGTCAGCAGGACTGTGGGATGTGGTAATGGGGTCCACTTACAGGACTGTCATGGAGGCTAGCAGTCCTTTGTATTAGGTTTATCTTACGTTTCTTATAATTTTTGTTTGGCTCCATGACCTGTTGTGAAAGCATTCTTCCAGAAAGGGAATGCAGTTTCCTAAATTTAGCTGGTCACCCCAGTGCAAGAAGAAATAGCAAAAGGAAAGAACTCTAAAGGAGGCTCTTCTGTGGAATGTCTCCTCCAGAGCAGAGGCTCTGAACCTGTACATGACAAATTCACCTTTTCCAGCAGTGTTCTCTGCTTTCTTTGTATTTTTGGCCAAAATATTGACTTCACCAATGTCACATGGGGTTCACTGTCCTATCACTAACAACATGCGAACTATAAAGTATGTTGAAATGCAGATATTTGCAAAATTGTGGACAAATAGCCATTATTAAAAATGAAAATATCAACCCTTATATTCTATATGTGATATTAAAAAGAAATTCGTGGTCACTCAGACATAGCTTCATATCTACTGAATTCACTGTTATGCTGTGGAAGATGCTGATGCTTACTCTGTGCAGAGCAGAAATGGCACTGCACTACACACTTCTTGCCTTAAATCCTTGGAAACCAGCAAATACCAAAAACCAAGACTCAACTTCCTATTCTGTGGATTGCTTTGACTTAAGGAAGTGAGGGAGAACACGTCACTAAGGCAGGTTAAACATAAGATTGTGTTGTCAGTAACCCTTTACATATAGGACAAAAAAGGGAAACATTTTTGTATTTGAGAATATTATAGAGTTCACACATGTTAAAAAATTTCTCTACATGGGATGAAGGAATTGACATGCTCACTCAGTTGTGCCCCACACATGTGCAGGTGACCTGCTGGCTCTGTGGTTAAGGGGGTCTAGTGGAAGAACGAGCTCACATGCCAGGCAGAGACAAGTGTGAGGAATTCTCTTCTCTCTGGCTGTATTATTCTCAAACTTCAGGACAACAGCGAGTGTCCTCAGGCACCTCCAGTCCTATGTCACCTGCCACCATCACACTGATGTGGTCACTGTGCTTCCTCACCCATCTCCCACTGCAGTACAGATGGTGAAGATGGATTGTGATCAATTCGCCAATTTTAAAGGCACTCAGCACATATATCTATACATTTGTAAAAATCTTTCATAAAATACTATGTTTATTGAACATTTGGTCCCTAGTTGGTGGCCTTGTTTGGTCATAGAACTTTTAGGGGGTGTGGCCTTGCAGGAGGAAGTATGTCACTGCGGACAGGAATACTTCTCATCCACCACAATCACACAGAGCTGAATGTAATGAATGTACTGAATGTACTTTGTTTTGGTGATTTTAAGCCTCATTAGCCTGTTTCTGTGCTTGACAATATTAAAAATACCAATAAGGGGAAAAATATTATGTTTATTAAAACAAAAAGTTCTATGAGACAAATCTACTGAGCAATAGCTTGGTCTTTATGAGCCAAGGGAGATATTTTAGATGAATTTCTTAGGACAGTCTGGTGAATTCTTTGTGTTTTTTCTTCTAGAATTGTTTTTACACTACTCATGTTAATATATCTATCTATCAATCATCTATCTATCTATCTAAATTTATCTATACAGAGAGAGAGAGAGAGAGAGAGAGAGAGAGAGAGAGAGAGAGGGAGAGAGACTGGACAGATGGCTCATTGGTTAAGGGCACTGGCTGCTCTTGCAGAGGACCTGTGTTCAAATCCTAAGACTGACATGGCAGGTGACAACTGTCCAATTTCTTTTAAACTCCAGTTCCAGGGGATCTAATGCCCTCTTCTGACCTCTGTGGGTATTGCACAACATGGGTGAACTTACATACATGCAAACAATACACTCATACACACAAATTTTTTAATGAAAAATGTTATTTAAAATATAATACTAATGTATTAAATTCTCAATTTTTTTAATTAAAAAGAGTATTATAAAAAGTTGTTCTCCTGAAAATGTTTCTTCATCTCCCTTTCAGTTTGGGGACAGAATTCCCCTCTTTTACGAGTATTCTCAACAAACATTTATGTCACTTTTGAAAGCTCATGTAATTCACATAGATTTCATGTATACTTTAATCTTGTAACAATCAGATGCTGCAATGTCATCTCTTTTGTGTCTAAATACTCACTGATGAAGCTCAGAAATCCATCATATGGTTGGCTTTGTGGACGAACTCACAGATAACTACATGTATTCGTCCTTATCGTGAGACTCTTAAAAATTGCACAGCACTTGCGGGTAAAATGTAAATGCCGGTAATCAATAGGAAATAATAGTTATTTTATCTAATTGATGGATTAGAGAGCTCAAATCATATCTTCTTAAATGGTCTCTTTGAAATAATACTGGATTTTATCTACTCTGACTCAGGGATTTTTAACTGACTAGGGAAATCTCAATTGTTCATATTTTCTTTCTCACATGATTCTCCAGAAACGTATGTATCAGGACAGGAGTTGCTGCATCTTTATGTGCCCCTGGCTGAGCTGCCTGGCATGTCTTACAAGTCAAGTGAACTCCCTTGCCATCTGCTGTTGCAATTTCATCTATATGTTAATGACAATAAACACATTTCTTACAGAAAAACTTTAAAATCGTGAACTTTGGCTCATTTTGTTGTGGTTTAATGAGTTTTCTGCTGTTCAACTTTCCTAGCTTCCAGAAAGATATGTGATGTCATAGCTAACCAGTGTCCTGGAGAGGAGCATATAAAGCTCTGCTCTTCTGGAAAGTTCAGTATAGATGTCCAAGTGCCTGCCATTCCAAATTCTATATTTGTTCTTGGAGCATTGAGAGATGTTAAAGTGCTTCATATTTTATCAAATATGTAGTAAATATGCTGTTCTGCCCATTGGTGACTTTGGTAAACACTTGGCTCAATTGTTTTGATTCTCCTTCAGAGAGTATCTGTGGAATAGAAGATTTGATGAAAATTAGTTCTGTCCTGCAGATTTCAGAAGACTTCAACTTTGCTATGTGAGTCTTAACTCTTCCTGCCTGTGAGGTGTCGTGATGGTTTGAATGAGAATGTCCCCCAGAGGTTTCAAGCATTTGGACATTTTGTCCCCAGTTGATGGCACTGTTTTGGGAGGTCTTAGAAGGTGTGGCCATGCTGGAGGAAGCACATCACTGGGGGAGGGCTTAGAGAGTCTTCATGTCTTGCTGGAATTCCAGTCATTGTTCTTTCTGTGACTGGAGGCAGATGTGAGCCCTGGGCTCTTCGCTCTGGTTACCTCCTGCCCCATACCTCCATGCCAAAAAGGACTCATCCCTGCAACAACTCTCCCTTCTCTAAGTTGCTTTTCTCAGTGTTTTTATTACAGCAACAGAAAGCAGCTAATACAGGTGCAATTCCTATTCACGTTAGATGTTCTGGCTTTCTGTCCTTAATGTCATTCTAAAAGCTTCAGAGGTGGACCAGGAATCATGATGGTCATAGCAGACACCAGAACTAGTGATGCCTCCTCAGACTGTGCTGTGCTTTGAGCTGAGGCCTTCTTGGCTTTTTGGCCTTGTGCTGGTTGCATCTGCCTCAGCCTTCCATCGCCGCCCAGCCTCCCACCACCCCTGTCCTCCCTCTGCCCCCAGCCTCCCACCACCCCTGTCCTCCCTCTGCCCCCCAGCCTCCCACTGCCCTCAGCGAAGTTCCCACCAGATTTGTTGCCCTGTGTTGCAATACTGTGGCTTGGATTCATTTCCAGCATCTGAGTTGACTTTCTAAAACTCCCCTCCTTGCCTTAAAAACACTTATCATCCAGAGCCAGAATTTTTCTTAATACCCATGAAAGAGTCTGTGATTTGATATTTTTCTCTGTGAAAACGAATGCCTGAAGTTCATAAATGCCCTGTCTTTGATCTGACTAGACTGGACTCTAGTCCCAGTGTAAGTGGATAAAGACAATTATGATTACAAAATGTGATTTAATATGTTTCCCAAGCAAGACAATCATTCCCTTAGGGTTAGTTATTTTATTTTTCTTATGTGCTTTATCTCAAAAATTTAATATCCTGTCGATAGATGATAGTTTTTCAAACTTCATACTTGTTTATCAAAATTATGAGAAACTTGTGTGTGGTTATGTTGTTAATTTTGCCTGTGTGTAAATGGCAAATAAACATTTATTTATTTTAGCTAAATACATAGGCCGCTTTCCATTTCTCAGTAAGACTCTAATTATAAACTAAGTCCCCATCTGTACTCATCAAGATAATCTACCCACAAGGTAAAGACACCAACCCTCAAGTCATGGTGTCTTGAAACAACACAGCCCTGTTTTATACTTACTGTGTATGTTCCTATAATGAGATACATGGTCCTACTAGAAGCTTATTTCCCACTTCGGACCACAGTTCATGGAGAAGGCATGTGTGGTGCACTGCTGCACCTGTAGAAAAATGGATGCATAAAACCACTGGAGACACGAGTGCATCACTGAGTGACCTGGCCTCCCTCACCTCCATAGTCCTGTGTCCCACTGACCCACAAAGCCCAAACCCCAGCTCTACCACGTATTCAGAAAGAAGCACATAGAACATACCCTAATGACAGCTGAAGCATGGGCTGCTATAAAGCAGAGGAGACTTGCCATCAGTTAAGATCCAAATTTTACAGATGAAATTATGCCTTCAAAAGTGCTAATGAAAGGCACACATTTTTAAGCATCTCAAAAGATGAGGTATGTACTTTCTAGTATCTATTCTGTGAAAATAGAATACAGTAAACATTTGTATAAATAAGAAGTCATCTAAATAGATTTGCTATCCCCAACTTTGGGCAAAGTGTGGTATAGATAATGCTGTGAAGGAATAGGCTACTAGGTCAAGTGCAACCCCATATTGGGTCAGACATGGAAACATCAAAGGTAAGAATTTATCTATGAATAGAATATGGGAGTGAAACTTTTTTTCAAAGGGAAAAGTTGTGCAGTAAACAGCATGCTCAGAAATTCATGATGTTCACAGCAGTTGTAGTGAGTAGATGTTCAGACACAGTGTAAAGACGTCAACATGCTCCGTGTAAGATGTCTACATGTAGTAATCCTCAGGGTCAGCCTCACTATATCCTTATGCTAATCACCTCATCATAACTGAGCAGGTGGAAAGGACACATGATAACTGGGTAAATCGGGAGCTTCTGCTTCTGTGGGGTTGAGTAGCCAGTAACAAGACAGTGGAATCTACACCAGACATTCATCATTGCAGAGCCGTGGACCCGGCCACTATCCCTTCCAGTTCTCTCCTTCAGAACTGGAGCCTTACACCAGCCTTCAACAGAACAACACAAGGAGCCATATTTCCGGAAATGGGTGAGCAGCTTCTGCAGATGCTCAGTATGTATTTACTTTTTGATGCATCAAAGAATTCAGTAATTGGTGAGAACTGTGTAGCAATGAGGTTGGAACAATAGATTTTCTTAGAGAAAATACATATACCCGCATATATACCCTTTACTTACAATCTAAAATAATCCACTGAAGATGGATATTCAGCCTCATCATTTGAGGAGAGAATCATAAAGAATTAGAAGATTGGACCGAGGGCATAGCTCAGCTGGTAGGTACTTGTTGTGTAAGTACCTGATCTTGACACTCAGAACATACATAAAAAGATGGTGCACACTTCTACCCCAATCCTGGAAAGGCAGAAAACAAGCTCCATGGGAGGTACTTGTTGTGTAAGTACCTGATCTTGACACTCAGAACATACATAAAAAGCCAGGCAAGATGGTGCACACTTCTACCCCAACCCTGGAAAGGCAGAAAACAAGCTCCATGGGGCCGACTGGCCACAGTTCCCATGGGATCTGAGCTCTAGGATTAGTAGGAGACCTTGTCTCAAAAGCTAAGGTGGAGAGAGATAAGAAAGTACAAAAAGATGACCTTTGGCCTCCAAATTCACGTGTGCACACACAGATACATGGTCATATAGAAACACACACAAAAATACAATAGAAGAATGTAAAGACTCTCTTCCTGATACAGCACATATTCTTCTCTTAACTGTAGATTAAAACTGATAGAATTACCCAGATTTAGACATCTCTCTCATTCAAATCCACTGTTAAGAGATCATGTTAAGGGCACCTGATTTCAGTTATAGAGGACCAGGTTCAGTTCCCACCTAACAACCGTCCATAACTCCTGTTCCACGGGATCCAATGCCATCTTCTGACCTCCATGGGCATTGCACACAACATACAGTTAATACACAATACACTCATTCACATAAAGTAAAAATAATAAATAAAATGTTTTTAAAAAAGAGACAATGGTTAATAAAAAAGTCACAAATGGGGATCAACCCATCCACAAGGTAGATACCTGATAACTTACTGATACCTAGAATAGCCTAACAATTTCTACACTTCAAAACACAACTTAATTTTTCAAATAACAAAACATCTGAACCAAACTTATACCCTAAATAGATGTGGATGGCCAATAATCACATGAAACTACTGATAACCTCAGTGTCTCATAAGAAAAATTTAAAATAAAGCCCCAAATATCAGAACCCAGGCAGCAGTATTAAAGAGAGAGTAGTAACTACTGATTTAAGGAACAGCCTGAACACATGGTGGTCAAGATGGCGGTACACCTAGAGGAAGAACCTGTGTCTGCTGGGGCTGGTGGAGCTTCCTGGAATGAGGGGCACGTTCAATACAGGGATAGGAGTTCAAGTCACAAGGACCCATACATGCATCGAAGTCCAGTCAGCAGACACTATGACATGCACACACATTTTCTTTGACGTCTGTGGGTGGTTTTCTCAGAAGCACCACTGCTGACTTCTTTCTGCAACAATTCCCTTCTCCACGTTACTGTCTTACCAAGCAAATGCAGGCTGGGATAGACTGGGGCTCAAGTTCCTTCAATGGACCTCATTGCTATGCATATTCAACTCCTGAAGACCATCAGAAGAGCCAACCCAGAAGATTAAGACAGTTCTCAGATTGCTCCAGATCATCAGGAGCAGCAGCTCCTAATTCCTGACAAGTACAACTTGGGGGCTCAGAGACTCATGGAATCACACTTAAGAGGTTGGGGAAGGTGGTACATTACCAGGATCTCCATGCAAGCTCTTGCCCTGTTACACAGACTGCACATGATAACACCATGGCAGCCTCTGAATGCGGTTTTAAATGCTATTCAGAGCTGTTGAAATGTGTCCTGGAGAGATGTCCAGATGTGTGTGAAAATGACTGTGAAGTCAATTAACAAGTGAAGGGCCACTGTGATTCTCATGCCCCTGTTCACTTACCTCCCAGGGTGCGAATCATCCTGTCTTCAGGTATCAGTTCCGTGTTCTGGATGGTGAGCTCCATGGTAACAGGAACAGTGTACCAGTGATAATCTATCCTTCAGAGTACAACATCTGCACAAAGTCATTAGTAAATATCTATTACATGAGTAATTGAATGGATTGACACTTGAATGAGTGAATCAACCACATGTGAGAGAGGAATTCCCTCTGAACTTTTCATCTTCTCAAAAATTAACATCAAGAGTCTCCCGTTGAGGGGATCTGGTGGCCTACTAGAAGGGAACTTGGAAGGTAAGTAGGCTGCAAAGAGATGCCTGTGGGGCAGGGGGTGCACATGTGTGTACAGGAGTGCAAGTGCTGTTCACCCTGCATGTTGAAGCAGAGTCTCTCATTAGCTATAATGACTAGACTAGACTGGATTTGGTTCAGAACCAGGGATCCTCCTGCCTCTGCCTCTTTAGTCCTTTCATAGCAAGTGGGCACCACTGCATCCAGCTCTGTGTTTGTTCTTTTTACACTCATGGTAGGGTAAATCTCAGGCCCTTGTCCTTGCAAGGCAAACACTTTACTGACTGAGCCATTTCCCCTTCCCACTGATAGCTACAGCAGTTATCAGAAGAGCTTTCTTCTACAGAGAATGAGCCAGGAAGCACGCAGGTGGGACCCCCTCCCATTCCCCTCTCTAGACTATGACTTGAGAGCTCTCTGATGCAAAGGAGCATGCCCAGTACAGTTACATTTCTTCAGGACTGTTTGTCAAGGAAGAGGCTCTCCATAACTTTCTCCTAGTAATATAAAATTTAAATGCATTATATAATGTATCTTATTACAGAGTCAAAGCTACATTTTACAAATCAAATGGATACTTTCAATAAAATAATACTGGGGTTTAAAAAGTACTATATTCAAATTTTATTATAACTCTTACATTTTTTCCAAAAGCATGACAAAAGAAATATTTCTAAGAGGAATTTTATTTCTCAGCCATATTTTATATCATCTTAATCTGCCTACACTCAGGTTCTTTATTCACTGTTAGAAGGAAACTGATTAAGTTGTCAGGTTGTGTAAGGATGAAGAAAAGACTCACCTCACATTATCCAATCAAATCACAGTTGGGACCTTCAGTGAGGACTCCCTTCTCTCTCTTAGACACAAAAGGAAGTTGGGGTTGGGGATAATCACAAGACAGACTTAATATTTAATGAAATTACAACAATAAATCCTTGGTTTGATGCTCCTCGATTTAATTTTTCTTTCCCAATATTTGTTTAGACATACTGTTAGGAGATGCCTGCACAAACTTCAGTTCAGACACAGAAGTCAGATGGAATTACCACTTAATCCAATACACAGAGTTATTGCCTTCATATAAATTCAAGTAAGTTTTCAGTTGAATGATGTTACTATCATGAATACGCACTTGTACATTTTGACTGGTATCTATTAAAACTATAGTTCTTAGTGTTCTTATCAATTATTAATCTTGATACAGGCTGAACAGGCACCCTGGGAAGGTTTTCTGCCAGCCTGGCCTGGATAGAGATGGTGCCAAGCCTTCCTTGATGGGCTTAGCTGATCTGTGCTAGGCTCCTGTCTATCCTCTCACTGTGGTATCGTCAGGAAGTGGGTGACACCTCTTGGTCAAGGTTGGGAAGCAAGTCAATGGCACTTTATGCTGCTGTGTTTGGTGGCGTTTCTGTCCCTGTAACAGGACTCTAGGGAAGTGCAAAGCAGCCAAGATTTTATTCGTTTAGTTTTTGGTTCATGGGTTCAGAGGTCATGGTTTACAATCTGATGGTTGCTTTCAACTGGACAAGAGTGTTCTGGTGGAAGGGGCAGTGATCAGATTTGCCCAGCTTGTGACATCCAGGAAGCAGAGAGGGAAAGAAGGAAGGGACCAGTGACTCCCAGTCACCACTTCCTGAAGCTAGCCACCTCACTCTGATTGTCACCATCTCCCAGGGTGCCAATGTGTGATGGATCTGCCATAGCACCTCAGAGCCCTCAGGACCCAACCCCTTCCCAAGCTCCTTAGCTGAACCAAACCCAGTGAGCATGTGACCTTGTGAATGGCATCTCATACTCAAGTTGTATCAAGGGAAGATGTGTGTCTGGTGGGAATCAGTCTTCTCCAAAGCTGCCGGCTACTGTGCTTCCCCAACACAGCAAGAACTGGGAGCATCACTGCAGAAAAGGAGTGTGGGGAGGTGAACATACGGTATTTTCATGCCCATCAGACGGGAGAGGTTTGAAGTCAGGACAGAAAGGAGTGACCAGAAACTGGGCTTCTAGTGGAAGCTGTTAACAAAAACCAAGCAGAATCTGAAGCTCTAGGACCTGGGAACCTTTATTTAACTAATACAGAGGGTTTCCTAGGAACCCAAAAGGGATTAGATGTTATTTTTATTGCTGATTTTTATGACCGATTCCCACACCTTTGTTTTATCCACATTACTTACCTAAGAAGGAAAAGAGACATTATGTGATTACCAACCAGTAGCAGGCAATTACAGGGAAACACAGCCTAAAAGAAGGCAAAAGGTCACCTTCGCCTCTACCATCAAACAGTCTCTGCCTTCATGCAGGTTCCAGGTCAGAGTGTGTTTCATACATGTGTGTTGTATACATGTGTGTGTTGCATACATGTAATAAAGGTGACATATTTCATGAAATGGTCTCCCTTTGAGGAGAAATAGGATCCCCAGTGTTTGAACATATTCAAGCATTCTACTTTTTCCTGAGAAATACAAGAAAAAGTTAAGTTTGACTATACGGATGCAGCCTTTATTTGTGCATAAGTGTATACAAATATATGTGTATAAACACACATCCATAGAGACACACTCCTGTGTACATATACCCACATAACATTATTCCCTTGATGGCAGCCTGGTGAATATTTCTTTCCTTTAGCAATATTCTGATGAACTGACATTTGAGGTTCATGCAAACAAATTCCCCATAGAACGAATTCTGTATTTCTATCGTTATTAATATTACTTCTGGCTCTGGTAAGGATGCCTTCAAAAGACCCTGCTGTCTTTGTTGTGTGCAGCCGTGTGATTCTGATCAGCAAACCTGCACACCTCCTCGATGTTTCCTTCTGAGCTTGTGCAGTTAAAATAATTATAGCAAAATCTATTAAGTGCTTATTACTATGGGCAGAAGGCATTGCGTCCAAGCCTCCATCTGCAGCCACTGACTCTGAAGAGATGAGCTGCAGTTCCCTACAGCCTAAGTAGGTTATAACAAGCTAGCTTCAGGCTGCAAGAACCAGTAGAGTGCAGAGGACAATGCCTGGCCGCCAAACTGGTCTTCAGCCTCAAGACAAAAAGGAGAAGGAGGTAGATTTCTGGGGTGACCGCAAGGCCTGTTCTTGCACTGAGCAGTGGGCTCTCTGTAATTCCCACACACACCTTGGGGGGGCAAGGCAGACAACACTCTCTAACACATAGTAATGAAACTATTATCATCTAATCACTCACAAACACATGTGCTTCTTTTGTAAGGCTTCTGTTGTCCTCATCTAGTAAAGTAGGAGGAGGTAGATTTCTGGGGTGACCGCAAGGCCTGTTCTTGCACTGAGCAGTGGGCTCTCTGTAATTCCCACACACACCTTGGGGGGGCAAGGCAGACAACACTCTCTAACACATAGTAATGAAACTATTATCATCTAATCACTCACAAACACATGTGCTTCTTTTGTAAGGCTTCTGTTGTCCTCATCTAGTAAAGTAGGCACACACACATACACACACACCACACACACCACACCACTTCTACACCGTCATTTTCAGCTGGTGTGGTTTGGTTCCCAGACACTTCCTGTACTATCAGAGTTTTAATTTTGACTATCAGATCAGTAATTTTACGATCTTACCTTTCCTGTTTTTTTTAACTAATGAATTTGTTTATTGAAAATCTAAGTATTTATTGAAAATCAACTATACATAGCAGTGGCCTGGGTGATAAAGAAATAAAAATCACGGTTTCTACTAATGCTAAAGTCTAGGCAAAATTACTTAGGTGAGTTATTGTCTGTGGAAGCAGTACCTACCCTAAATTTCTCTCAACACACACACGCACGTACACACGCACACACACACACACCACACACACACACCACACACATACACACACCACACACACACACACCACACATACACACAACACACACACACCACACACACACACCACACATACACACACACACCACACACACACACCACACACACACACATACACACACACGTAAATGAAAACACAATAGTCAGGAAAAACAAAAAGAAGAGTTTCCTTGAAGAAATCCAAAATATGAAGTCCTATCAAGCCCCCACACAACGGGGAGCACTGCACACAGCAATAAGGACAATCAACAGCACTATTTGTACGTTACAGATGAAATCATTCCTGTCAGCTCCATGACTGACACAAATCTATCAGGTGAAAATGAGAGAGAAGATCTATTAGCTACATATTACCACTTGTTTATACTATTTGTGTGTGTGTGTGTGTGCGAAATGGTACAAACTCAGGCTTACAGATTTCCTTCTCTCCAACACACATGCATGCACATACACCTCATTGTTTTGAGCTATGCAGGAAGTGCTATTCTCTGCAGACACTCCAGTATTCCAGGCCCATGTGGTTCTCAACTGTGACTATCAAATAATGAGATTCAGACACAAGAAATGGAAGTGAAGGACATATCAGTGTTATCCATATGCAGTAGTACTACCTTCAAGCAAACAATGCAGAAAGATTAACAAAAGTCAAATTTAAAATATTGGTCTCATTTTCTAGAAAAATTTCCCCTAAATCATATTGTTAGAAAACAGATCAACTAAATTATTATTTGATTCAAAATGATTTTTTAACCCTTAGCCAATACTCTCTTTTCTTATAACAACATCTACATACAAAAATTTATTTTGTACCAAAGAATTTTCTCAGGTAAGAATGTCATCTTCTGCCACATAAATTCAATTTTTTGAAATGGTAAATATTCCTTGATTGGACTTTTTAAATAGGAACATCAGTACCAAAAGATGATTATAGAATGTTTGAACAGTGATCAGAATAACTCAAATAAATTACATCATTCAAATCAATAATAACCATGTGTTTGAGCCAGAAATATGTTTTCCATTGATGTCTGAATGATAAAATTTTAACAGATAATGTGTGGAGACACATCTTTTGGTTATCCACCCAGGTTTAGAGGCTTAGGACTTCTGAAATAAAGTAACCGCCTTGTGTTTCCTCTGTTGAGCATCAAGCTTTGAATGTAGATCGGTCACTAAGATGTTTATCAGATGCGAAGCTCAAAGTCCATTCTCCTGATGTGCAGGAAGTATCATTCATTTAAACATATTCTGAGTACAAAGTTGGGCTAGTGACTCCCACCATCATAAACATAGTCGGAATCTGCCAATATTTTCTTTTCTTTTGAAAACACCAACATGATGTGCCGGTTTCATCCAGAAGTGCATGGAGGCACGTTGCTCCATGTGTTGGTGTTCTGTGCACTGTTAGTGGCAGAGACAGTCTTTCTTTTTGCTTCATTTTGCTTTTGGTTTTTAAAACAGGGTCTCTAGCTGACCTGGAACTTGCTGCGTAGACCAGGCTAGCCTGGATCTCACAGAGATAGATCCAACTGCCTCTGCTTCTGGAAGGCTGGGATTAAAGCTTGTGCCGCCACATCAGACTCAAGATAGCCTTCTGACACCTGGATCCGTGTACCAATCAGTGGACATGGGCATCACCCACAGCAATCGAGGATGCAGAAGAGAGGGTGCTGGGTCCTGTTTGCACCTGTACTTGTCTTACCTTTACCCTTTGTCCTATTTCTAAACACAAGAGAAATACAATAATGCACACCACCCACTAACTGTCACCAAACTGCTACCATGCATTGGCATTTCATGCTAAGTGCTTTAGAATGTCACTTCACCAAATCATCATAAGCATCTTTGCGGTCGATGCATCATTTCTTCCTGTCATAGTTAGTGTTAACAACCAACTTGACACAATCCAAGAGTCGCCTGTGAAGAGGGAACCTTAACCGAAGAATTTTCTGGAACAGCTTGGTCTGTGTGCATATCTCTGAGGCGTTTTCTTATTTCTAGCTGATGGAGGACCCAGCCCACTGAGAGCAGTACCACCCAGAGGCAGGTGGGCCTGGGCTGCCTAGGAAAGCTAATGGAGCGAGCCAGCGAAGCAAACCTGCACAGCTGTGGTTCCTTTCTCGAGCTCTTGCTTCAGTTCCTGCCCCAGGTTTCCTCAGTGATGGACTGTAACCTTTATAAACTTGCTCCTCATAAGTTGCTTTTAGTTATGGTCATTATCACAGCACCCAAAACCAAACTAGAGCACTCCCATGTTCAAGGGAGACTAAGGAAGAGTAAACCACCATTTCCTGGACAGTCCCCGAGACTGGCATCCAGTGTGTCTGTCTTTGGTTATTTCCCACCAAGGGATTCTGGTCAAAGAATGTTATAAATGTGGTCACCTGGGCACTGTAGGAAACAGGAGAAGTGGGGAAACTGAGGGTCGGACTGGAGGGGAGATGTGCCAGGAGGCTTCTGCAAGAGGCGAGCACTGAGATTGGTTGGCACTTTACCTCATATACAGGCTCTTGGGGACAGTGGACTTCCTTGTAATCTAGGAGAGTGGGAGATGCAATGTGTGAACATGAATTCTGCTCAGTTATAAATTAAAAATTGGGGAGGAGTGGAAATTCCCTCCTTGGAGTTTTTTTTTTTTTAAGTTTCAGACAGAGTCCCCCAGGCAATATGTAGATCCTGTGGCTGACAATCGGCCCACAGGCAACAAAGTAGTAAGATTTCCGACATATGGATGGGACCTTGGAGCCACTTAATATGTAGATTTAATATTGGCTCTGCAATTTGATATAGGGTGAAGGGATTCTGGTTGGAGTACTGAATTTGTGCGTATGCCTAAAAGCTGCATTTGAATAACAATTATATTTATTCTTCATAGCCTGTATATTTATGTGGTGCTGACTTGGTTATGAGCAGTGTGTACTGTGTGTTTTCAGAGCCACACGCCACCTCCTGAGCCATTGCTGTGTAGTGTACATCCAGATCTGTCTACAAAACTCACGTACTTGGCTCCTGCACAAAGATCTATGATAAAAGAGCATCTCTCTACTGGGGAAGGTTGACTCCAGTATCTCCCTTCAGAGGCTCTCCGGCTTCTGAGAGGATCCATGCCCTTCACTCCTGCCTGCATGCATGAAAGTTCCCAAAACACTTTAGGTAGTGACACAGCAGAACTGTACCCTTGTGATATGATCTGTTGGGAGAAGGGGTCAGTGATCCCACAGGAAGACACTTGTTAGCCAAACTGTTTGCACCACTGTTCTCATTCAGTAGTTGAAAATTCACCAGCTGGGCCCGGGTTCTTAGGGAGTCACGTGCTCTCTGCAGACCTCTACTCTGCCTGGTTGGGAACACTTTGATGGTAACCTCTCCCATGGGAGTTCATGTGGTTGTGCTTTATCATACATTAACTTTAGATTAGCAAAGCCCTAGAAGTGAACTAATGTCACAACTAAAAACCTGGGAATACTGTGTTGACTACTTAGGAGAGAAAGACCGAATCGGCTCAGTGACAGCAGATCTCCTTGGTGCTGACATATACATATGAGGGTTTAGGTAAGACTGCAGATTAAAGGCAGAAAGTGTTCCTAAAATAAATTTCACCTGGTCTGAGGTTTTGCTAAGGGCAGGCTCTTGAAAAGCTATCCCAGAGATAATAAGCAAGTGAGACTCAAAGACGAACATGACAGTGCAGATCCTAAGATGCAGTTGCAATCACAGGAGGTGTGGAAACTCGCATAGCGAGAGTGAAATGTACAAAGGAGCCATCTGGCTAGAGATTCCCGAGGCAGGATGTCCTGACACACAGCCCTTGCGCACTCTTTATTGCTTTCTTTTGTTTTAGGTTGTGAGCACCAGTCGGAAGAGGGACAGAGAGGTTTAATGATTATAAGCTATGAAAAGCAGAGCAGTGTGAGCGAACGAAGAGATGTGCAAGGTTCCTCTTCTGTTTACAGCTAGTGATTGGTTTCTAAGTCATTCAGAAGAGCCTCAGCTGAAAGCAGCCTTCGGCAAGCACCTGCATTCTGATATGGGGAATCAAGGGCTGGGCCTGTTCAAGAGTTCGAAGCTCCTCTCTGGACTCAAGGTTGAACGATCAGAGGCCATGTATCGGGGATGCGTATCCTCGGAGGTCTGGAGTAAGTAACTGTCCTCTGCTAAATCGTCATCTCAATCAGCACCAGAGACACAAAGGTACACAAGCACTGACTTCTAATGCTCACGTGATGCAGTGATTGAGCTTAATGAGATTTCTCCATTTACCAGGAACATTTTCTGCTCTGATACATTTAGCCATTATGAGTTTCTCTAGAGACTTTGATTCTCTGCTGAAGGAACCAACTCAAAAATCCTTCTGAAAGTCAGTTGGCAAGAAAAAAACATATGAGAAGCTCTATTTTACTACGCAAACTGGGCTCTAGGAAACAGAACCCAGTTTATGAATGTGAAAACTTAACTTAAATGGACATAAAACCATAAGTGAAGTTGGTGGTGGTGGTGCCTGTCTACAGCTCTAGCACTCTGGAAGCAGAGGCAGGGAATCGTAAACTTGAGGCCAGCGTGACCAGTACAGTAAGTTACAAGCCAGCACTGTCTGCATGATGAAATCTTGTCTCAAACAGCAAAGTAAGAAGCAAAAATAACAATAGTTCCAGCATAAGCAAGTGGTAAAAATAAATCCAAATGGAAAGAAAAGTTTCAATGGGAGAGAATAAAACCAGGGAAAGTGGAGGTCGCCCCCACACCAGGAGTAAGCGGACTGAGGTGCTGAGGGAGGTCATTCCTGCCTGTAGGAAAAGCATGAGGGATCATGCACGGACCAGAAGCACAGCAAAGCATGAGCCATGAGCCAGGACTGAAGAGGTACAGCCACGTGGGATCCCGGCATCTGGAGGCTGAGGGAGGAGGGACCCAAGTCCAAGGGCCTCTGAGACTGTAGAAAGAAACCCTGTCTCAACTTGTTGGGAAGAAGAGGTTAGGTGGGTGGAAGAAAGGGATAAGAGAGGATAATTGGAGGGAATATGATCCAAATAGATTATACACAGACACACAAGTGTATATGTATGCATAGTTATACATATATGCAATGACAATTTGGAAGGATAAGTTTTTAAAAATCAGAGCAGAAAAGTGAAAAAACAAAAAAAGTAACAAATAAAGAAAAGGTAAAATGCGAGCTACTGTGGGAATGCTGTGTTAACATCATTGAACTCTGACTTAGCAGGGCAGCGTGGGTCACTGAGAGCCGAGCAGAACATTTCAGAGATGCACACACCAAAAGCAATCGGTGACTCACTGATTCCGTATGAACCACTCATTAGCAACGTGCAATTAAACATGATGGAAAGAGTTGGCTAATTATATCTCTTTGGTGATGGGAAGCATTTTACGTTTTGAAGCTCTACATCCTTACAATTAACTTACAATGTTGAGGATGGCGGCATTTTGTTCCAATTCTTAGAAACATAGTGATAATTTCTGAGTTAACTCAGGATACACTATCAGTGGGAAAACCTTAGTGAGACAGATATTAGAATGAAAATAGCTTTCAGCACAATGCCTACCTGTGGAATAGGAAGACACAGGTCAATTTACTTGACTGTGTCTATGAACTGCTGAGCATTTCAGGGAGACTGGCATCTAGGACCGTATCTATGCAGTAAGATTGAAGCCCTTGCCAGAACTCGAGACAAAGCAAAAAACAAAAGCACCAAACTAAAGCAGCTGGAACAAGAAGCTTTAGGTGGTCCTTTTAAATTTGGACAGTCCGCTAATTTCCTCTATAGATAGGTGAATTCTTTCTCTCAAGATTGATGCATTTTAAGATCTGCCGTCATAGCTGGGCACAACAACATGCTCGAGAGGTAGAATAGGGGAACTCTTGCATTCGATGCTTTCAGACAGACTGGGCAACGTGCTGAGACCCAGCTTCAACGACAAACAAGCAAACTAAATTAATTAATTAATAGGGCTGGGGAGACAGCTTCAAAGCAACGTGCTTGGTGCAGAAGCATGAAGACCACAGTTTAATTTCCAGTACCCACATAAAATTGTGGCAGAGCGGCGCAGGCCTGGAGTACAGGATGGGAGTGTGAAGAGAGGCGGATCCCCGTGGCCTGTCTGGTGAGCATGTTTATCAAATGAGTGAGCTCCAGGTTCAGTAAAAGACCCTTTCTCAAAGAGTAAGTGTAGAGCCGGGTGTGGTGTCACAGACCTTTAATCCCAGCACTCAGGAGACAGAGGCAGGCAGAGCTCTGTGAGTTCGAGGCCAGCCTGGTCTACAAGGTGAGTTTCAGGCCAGTCGGGCTACAGGGAGACCCTCTCTCAAAAAGACAAAAAAAAAAAAAAAAAAAAGAAGTAAGTGTACAACAGTTGAATAACTGGCAAGATACTTGATGTGGGTTTGTGGCCTATGTTTACATACACATACACGCACAAAGAAAATATATAAATATTAAAAATAATTTGCCATTAGTAATCCAGAGGAGGCCAGAACATTAAAACCTATTAAAATAAGTGTGAGAGACGTAAGTCATGAAATATGTAACCGCAAAATTTCTTGCAAGCTATGAACATTTGTAATTCTATTTTTGCTGGCTAGATGTGTATCAGTAAGAACATGTAAAGCCTAAATCAAAATCAGCTCACAAGGGTCAACAATGCTGGGCTCTTGTTAATTTTGTTTATTTACTTTCCATTTCTTCTCCTAAATTATTTTGTTCTAATAGCATTAAAGACATCTAAATTGGACATTGTGATTGAAATCTAGCCTCCTGCTTTGAAAATGAGTGCGCTGCCTTGCTTTGATGCTTATTTTCGGTAACCACAGGAGGTCGTTATCTGGTCAGAGCGTTCCATTCTATGCATGTTACACAAGTTATTTTGATCTTCAGGTTTATGGGAAATTATTTATCAGAAAGTCAGTGCTAACCAGCTCTCAGCAGAGCACTGAGGGAGGATCAAACACCAGTGTACTTCTGAATCGAGAATTAAGCTTTACATACAGCACAGACTTTACTAATCTTTTCTGAATTCTGTTGAAGAGACACAATGCAGGTCAGTGACGGGTGACAGACTGTCTTGATGCATCCTGCCATGTGATATCTTCCCTTTACCACCGTGCTCTGGCTGTTACCATCACGTTTGTTTAGTTATTTGATCTGGTCATTTTCTTTGCCCCTTCTGTCATACTTACTAACTAAAAGTGTCATATATTTTCACTTTTCTTTTCGATAGTTGAACTCTTATATTCCTCTTTCTATATTGTCCTAGCACATTGCAGAATGAAAGTTTCTCTGTGCATTGCTTGTAGGTATAGGCTAAGATTCTCCAGTGTACACATGAATGTAAGGGCATGTTCTCCTTACATACATGTAAGATGTGATAGGTGAGAGTCCAGGGGTTTGGACAGGTGAATGTGCTGTCTAACATTGGGACTAACAAGGATGGGAAACACTGCTACTCCATTTTCTGATTTTTTTTAGAATAGGCTCAAATGAGAATTTTGTTAGTTTTGTAGGTAAGAACAGTTGCCCACTTTTATTTTTCTGTTCTTTGAAATGCCTGCTTGTATCTGTACCTAATTCTGAATTATCCACCACCCCCTCAAACACATTCTGAATGGTCTCACTGACTTTTTAAAATTTTCTTCCTGTGGTGGTTTGAATGATAATGTCCCCCATAGGCTCCAAGTGTTTGGACATTTTGTCCCCAGACAATGGCACTGTCTGAGGAGGTTTTAGAAGGTGTGGCTATCCTAGAGGAAGCACATCACTGGGTGTGGGCTTAGAGAGTTCTTAAGCCTTGCCAGATCTCCAGTCACTCTCTTGCTTCCTGTGCCTGCATGATTATGTGAGAGCTTAGCTTCTACTGCTCCTGCTCCAGCCACTTCCAGCCACCATGCGTCCCTGCCGTGACAGACTGTAATTCCCCTGGAGCCGTAAGCTCAAATAAACTCTTCCTTCTATAAATTTCTCAGGTCAGTGTTTCTATCACAGCAACAGAAAAGTGACTAATACACTTCCCTTTTATTTTATGGTAATGATCATTATTATTTATTGACTAGTGACTAGAGTTGAGGTAGAGCTTAGCAGTCTTAAATAGATCTTCCTTATGATTTAAAATAGATAAATACAAATAAAAGTAAAGTTGACTTTGTAGACTATTTAAAATATCTCAGTCTACGAGAAAATTGATTTTTAGTTTTTAAAAATATCGTTATTGACTCCTTGGGAATTTCATCCAATCTATTTTGATCATATTCAGACCCTTCCCCCATCACTACAGTCACCTTCCCACGCACCCACCTATTCATGTCCTCTGCCATTTCTGTCCATTTTAAAGACACATGCAGTCTATTTCGTGTTCCCCAAATACTCCTGGGTGTGGGTCATCCCTTGGAACACAGTTAAGCTGCCAGGCAACATTAAAGAAAACTGATGCTCCCACTTGCAGCAGCTGTCACCTGCCCTCTGGAGTTGAGGCTTCTTCCCCACCTCCCCTCCTTGTGGGGTTTGTCTGGTTTGGACCTGCGGAGGGCTTGTGTGTGCTGTCACAAGCATTGTGAGACCATTTGTACAAATGCCCTGTGTGTCCAGAAAAGGTTTTTCTTGTGGTCATCCACCACCTCTAACTCTTACAATCTTTCTGTCCCCTATTCCGTGATGACCCCTGAGCCTTGGGAAGAGGGTCTTAATCTTTTGCATTCCCTTTTTTTTATTTTGGGGAATTTCGTACTTGAAGATTGTCTTTGCATTGTTTCTGCCCTTCCCAGGCCCCCACCAACGACCTTCATGTCCCAATTCCATATCGATTTCTTGTTCTCTTTGGTTATTGTTGTTGTATATGCATCCGCACATTTATAAACACACTCACACCCATATGATGTACTGAATCCATGTAGCGGCGCTCCTGTGTGCCTGTGTTTAAGACTGTCAAGTTGGAATTAGACAACCTCTCAGGAGCTAGTCCCTGGAGAAATTTGATTCTCCCTCCCACAACATCCGTTGATTGCCTGTAGTTCTTCATATTGAGGTGGGACTCCATGAAACTCCCCCTCCACCTAGGCATGTCAACTGGTTTATCGCTACGCACATCTGGTTAGACTACCGTACTGTGCAGAGTTCTGTGCTGCAGCTTCTCGATCATGTCTAGAATTCGGGACTTGACTTTCAGACAAATACAATTTGCTAACTTTAAAAATAGTGAATTATCCCATTTATATTTTATGTAATGAACACCTAGCTGTAGGAATTATCCATGTTCCAAAGTAAAAATTATGATTTTATTACTTCTTCCAACATCTCTTCTCTGATCCATGTGCACAGCATTTTAAAGGAAATAGAAATGTGTTATCAGTTAATAATGATTCAAGTCTTTCTCGAAATTATGGAATGGTGCACAATCCTACGTTTGTGAGTTCAACCTTTTTTGCCCATTGCAGATACTATCCTCTCTGATAAGTCAAGGCTCTGTCCCATTTGTGTCAATTCCTTATCTCTCAGTTCTACTCCTGGGTGTGTCTGCACATTGACTTGTCTATCACAGCACAAGCAAACGACCATAGTTACTGACTTTCCAAGGCTTCCGTGGTTAACTCTGTGCCTGTTTCCTCCACACACATATTAGAAATCATTGGCTGGTACACAGTAGACCTATTTTGCTATTGTGATTGGAATGTTTAATTCAATTTGGAACTTTTTTATATTATATTTTTCGTGACTGTGATATATATATATATTCTTTAATAAATTTGCATCAAATTAAATATTTCCATTATAGAAGCAGTAAGTTTATTGTAATATAATCTTAGCATTTTCTATTTTAAAAGTTATTTTAGGGGCTGGAGAGGTGGCTTGTTGGTATAGAGCCCTGGCTGCTCTTGCAGAGGACCCACCTTCTATTCCAAGCACCCACATGGCAGCTAACAACTGTCCGTAACTCCAATTCCAAGGGATCAGACACTCTCTTCTGACGTATAAAAATGATAAATAAAATATTTTTAAAATTATTTTACAAATAGTATTAATATTTTAAAATCTTGTGACTGGCATATTGAATTTAATGTAAATCATGTAATTTACCACTAATTTAGGCATCACGCTATATTCTTTCACCAATGCTATTTTTCTACAGATCATGTGCAGCATTTAGGTGGGCAGTATTATCTTGGTTTATGGCACATGGTTTTCCTATGTTAATTCTTATATCTGCTTATTTTGTTTATTTTTCTGTCTAGGACTTCTAACAGTAGCAACAGGACAGATAGTTACAAGTGGGATTTTCATTTCATATATAATTAATTTACAATCTGTTCTAATAATCTCAGTCGATAAAGACCTCAGAGCCTCCGTGATCTCTGCCTGAATAATTCTTAGGCGGCCTTTACTGAAGGTGACCTACTGACTTGGGCGGCCATTACTGAAGGTGACCTATTGACTTGGGTGGTTGTTATTGAAGGTGACCTACTGACTTGGGCGGCCGTTACTGAAGGTGACCTACTGACTTCTATACTTGGTGGTTTTATAACAGGTACTTGGAAAAGACTCTTCCTTTGTTTTCATAAGCTGACACAAAGCAGGATCCAGCCTAGAATTTCCACTCTCATTTTAAAGCAGTAGTCTCCATTATTTGGGTCACTGCACACCTCTACACCTAACATCAGCAAGGACTATCCCCACAGCCGCCAGTGGCACCTGACCAATCCCATCCCCCAACAAGGCAGAAGACTCAGAGATAAGAGTATTCAGGGCATCTTGTCACCTTCTGGTGTCCTGTGTTATGTGACCTGTGCTAGCCAGGACTCCCTGGAGGGACAGAACTGACCAAATGAATACACATATAAAATAACTTAGTAATCAGCTTACTGCAAAATAGTAGCAACACTGAATCACAGCTGAGAGCCCAAGACCCCAGCAGTGGCTCAGGCCATGGGTCTGGTGCTGTAGCTGTCCTAGTCTGGCGCTGAAAACCTGGACGGTCCTGGAGAAGCTCTGGTCCTTAGTCACTGATGGAGGCCTGGAAAAGCTGGTTCTCACACCAGTGAAGGTGACAGTGCAGCAACAGGCAAATCAACTGTAAAAGGTAAGGCCGAATGAGCAAAGGGCAAATAATCTCCTTCTGCCAAGCCCTTTACCTGGGCCTCTGCCAGAAGGCTCCACTGCATTTGGGGTGTCCTCCTGCATGAATTACAGCAATTCAGATAACTGCTCAGTTGAGGCCCCTTGTTCAGGTGGCCCTAACTTGGGGCAGGTTGACATTAAAAACAGCCATCAAACCACTTAAGTCTTCAGTCATTTTCCCGAACCTACAGTCCCCCTGGATTACAGAAGAGGGGAAACACAGGACAGGCCACCCCAGACGAGGATGGTGTTGCTCACTGATGGGTTTGTCTTTGGGACAGGAGCACCCATCTCTGGAGAAGCACCTTATCCCTGCAGGGATCAAGAACCTTTTAGACAATGGGGAAACCAGAACAGAGATGATGATCAACCAGACCCCATCCCTGTTGGGAGTGTGAGATGACCCGGTCTCTGACCTTTGCCCCCGTTCTCCCTCCCTTTAAACCTGCAACTCATGTCAGTAGTGAGAAGATGATCATGAGTCACGAGACCCCTAAAGTCCCTGTTCTCAGTGCATTGATTACATCTCCTCTCCATCTTTAACCATCACTCTTTAATTTAATTGGTGCATTGTGAGGAGGGCAACAGCTAGCCGGGTGGGGCTGCCAGGCTGCTTTTATCCTAAAACCACAGTTAGAATCTGATGTTGGGAATTGTAATTACTTGAAAATTTTCTGGACTTCTTCGTCTAGAGCCGGTTCGCTCTTGGTTCTCTTGAGACCCAGGGAGTAGCATGACTGGATATTGTTTCTCTTCTCTTGGTTATTTTATTTTCTGCAGGTATGTTTTTTACGTCACCTCCAGTGCACAGTTTCTCCTTTGGGTCCCAGCACCACAGCCACTGCCCAGGGGTTAGTGTCACTTTTGTGTACAATTCCTTAGCTTCCTTCAAGCCACTAGCATTTATGTATGTAGTTGTTTTTTCATAAGTTTGTTTATCTTTCCTTAGAGATTTGTTTGCTTTCTCGGGAGCTCAGCACTGCATTCAGAGTGATGCTTCAGGACGTTTCCCAGGATGTTCCCTCCTAAATTTCTCCTCCCATATATTTCTGCCAAACTATTACATGGGTCCATCTTCTTTCTAAAATACGGAGGCTTCTCCACACTACGTTTTCCTAAATAACAATCTTAATCACCTGGTCTTTGAAAGATGTGGAGCCCTTCTGTGTATGTGATCACAGACGATTGGGGAAAAGTGCT
>NW_008337322.1:2131699-2135473 GCF_000622305.1 Nannospalax galili | reverse complement strand
TGAGTTCAAGGCCAGCCTGGTCTACATAGTGAGTTCCAGGACATCTGGGGCTACAGGGAGACCCTGTCTCAAAAAGACCAAAAAAAAAAAAAAATCACACCTTAAGAAACCCCAGGGCACACCTGACTTTCTCCTGGGCACAGAAGTCTGACAGTTGAGCACCCCTGTCTGAGTCCTGGGCATACCACTTTGATATTACAGCATACCTGTCTGATGCCAGGGTCTTCTCTGTCTTGCTCTGATTGTGTTCTCAGTTCCCTCCTCCTTCCCTTTGTGTTTTATATCCAATTTCTCCTGTCCACTTTTTATTTTCTTTTGTCTATTTTGTTGTAGTTCTTTTTTTTTTTTTTTTGAGATTGAGTTTCCTGCAGCACAAACTCATTATGTAGCCAAGGATGGCCCTGAACTTCTCCTTCTGCTTCTCCCTCCAAAGTACCATTTCACGTTCATTGTTGGGTCTACTTTCCTGGTTCCTGAGTTCAAATGCAAATCCTCCCTGGACATAATTGAATCACCACTGCCTCCCTGAAGTTTACTGTGTGTTGTACTTATTCATTAATTCAATTCAGCACCAGGCCAAGCATTCCCAAATGGAGTTGATTTCCTTGGATTCTGTTTCCGCATTTAGGGCTTACCACATGGAGATACTTGGTAGGCACCTAGTAAACATGTCTGGTTGACAATGGCAAACAATTGGGCATGTTTGTTTTGTTAAAAGACCAGGGTCTGATGGCAGTGTCCCGGTTAAAACATGTGTCACATATAAACTATTCCAGGAGGGGAAAGAGATCACAGGGTGGGCTGGGTCCACTCCCAATGAAGTACAGACAGGTGGGGATCAACAGCCAACCAGCAGCCTGTGGATATTGGAGAGCAAGATGTAAAGGACTCAAACTCCTGTGAAACTGAGTTATTTGAGTTCTTGCTGAATGTAGGTCAGAGTAAGCAGATTTCAAAAGTAGAGAATTCTAGTTAAACTGAATCAGTGAATTCCTGTTTATAGTAGACTTCACAGGATATAGACGGACCCCAAATAAGGTCTACTCTTGGTCAAAGCCATATTGGCCACCTGCACCGAGTCTCAGTTGCTGTTTTTCTATGTATCATATTATAATGAGCAAAGTTTAGAGCTGACGCTTTTACACAGAAGGAAAACAAACCACTAGCTTTTGCACGTATGTGCTCGGAAGACTTCTAGAGGTTGGTACCCAGAGGCTAATTTTCTATGTCAGAGGTGAATATTAGCTCTTTCATTAAAACCCCAATAGTTACTCAGGGTGGTGGGCCACGTCTTTCATCTCTTGGCTGCTGCTGCCTGTGGTAGCCTCTTCTGTGTTGAAGGACGCATGTCTTACTTCAAAGGATGCAGATTCCCTAGGACTTCAAAGGTGGCCTGACAGATGGCAAATGAGGAAGACGGCCCAGTGCCAACTCTCACATAAAAAGGTTTTCTTTAAATGTGAACTCTGTTGACATTTACACTGGTAACAAGTGCAGCATCTCATCCTCTACCTTCCTGTCCTCCTGTCCTCCCGAGCCACAGAACACTGGGAAAGGCAGGGAGCCCTCTTGAATGATGGAAAGGCAGATGACATGGTATTCAGCAATGTCTCACTCTAATGCCTTGTCAATAAGATATGCATTCCCATTGTTAAAAACAGCCATTTTATTTAACTGAGTCAGTTAAATCTGTTTGCGCTGAATGCACTAAAAGCACAGCATTACTGGAAATGCTTGAAGAAATTATTTTAAGAAATGTGTTGCACAATTCTTTTCTAGCAAACCTACGGATTTTTTTTTCTTTTTTAATACACATATGAAGCAATTTGTGGTTTGTGTAAGGTCCCTATATCCTTGGTCCATACTCATCGATCACCAAGAAGAGATGCACACACAGTCTCTTATTAGCACTCCCACAGAGGACAGCCCTGCATTAAAAAACAGCAGCACAGACTGGAGAGATGGGTCAGCAGTTAAAGGCATTTGCTGCTCTTACAGAGGATTGATGTTCCATTCCCAGCACCAACTAGCAGCTCACAGCCATGTGTTACTCCAGTTCCAGGGGATCCAAGGCCCTCTTCTGGCCTCCATGGGTACCAGGCATGCATGTAGTACCTGCACGTACATATAGACAAAACAATCACTTGTGTGCATAACATAAAAAATAACTAAAAAATGAATGAAAGGAAAAAGAAAAAAAAAAGTAGTAGGCAGCTATTGAATTGAAGCCTGATTCTAGACAGCTACTAACCTTGAGACAAAGCAAAACTGGGGAACAGCAGACTAAAAACGCCAAAACAAGCATAATAAAATGGTTTTCGGTCAGGAGCTTACCTTGAAAACCCAAGGACCCGAGTTCCAGCCCCAGAAAGCACACAACAAATTCAGGCATGGTAGTGTGCATCTGAATCCCAGAGCGGTGGAGGCTGAGATGGGGATTCCTGGCGCTTGCTGGCTAGACCCTCTTGGTGAGGTCCAGACCAATGACACGTGCTGTTTAAGGCAAAAGAAAGAGAGAAAGAAATGAAGAAAGCAAGCGAGCTAGAGTGAGGAGAAAGGAAAAGGGAAAAAAGGCAGCCGTACCTCAGGCATGACCCATCGGCTTCCACACACACCACACACACGTATGAGCATGTGCTCCTCACTCCATATCCACACACATGAACCAAAAGAGAACCATTTTAGAATCGTTGGTGTTGATTTTATTTACATATTCCTGTTACCTAAGCTGAGAGATTTCAGAAAGAATAAAACAGAGAAAAAAAAATCATTCTTTAACTTTTAAACTTTAGACATTTAAATACCCCTTCCAGTTGCTAATGCCATTGTCACAGACCAGAGTATGTCTAAGGGCACAAGTCAAGGGGACGGCAGCTGTGAGTTCTGGCATGCAGGATTTCTCTCCCTTTCTCTTGTACACAAACACGTAACAGTAGCTAAGAGACTCCTCACTTTTTTTATCCATGAAATGAAATGATCGTTCATGTCGTAGAGATTATGCACTTGGACTATTTAAATTGTTTTCTGTTGATATAAAAAATATCATTCTTAATTCATTTGACATTCTATTATTTTGATTCATCTAAATAAACGAATTCCGAAAGGTTACTGTGGAGATGCCCATCAAACATCTTATCTGACAATGAACAGGAGAAAAAGATGGAGACTGCACATGGCATGCTCTAATCTGAATGTGTCATTAGAATGAGAGCAAGTTGTTAATGTCACACTTGAAGGTGACCTTGTCAGAAAGAAATGTAGGTTCTGCTGCACAATCTTCAGTCTGAACTGTCTTCCAGACACCCCCATCATCCTTCTCCCTGTGTGCAAATACATCACTGTTCGGAGCTGGTGACGAGAATATACCGGGTACACTGTCTTCACAGCAATCTAGTCATACCAGTGGCTGAGAGGTGACATTATCTTCGGAAGAACGCTTTCCTAATGAGCAGAAGGAAGAAACTTCTTGTGGGTGTACAAAACTTACAGATGGCAGCCCACTCTTTCATTCATAAAGACATTGTAAGATCCATCCAGGATGCATGAAACCTCAGTAGCCACCTGCCCTTTATGGACTCATGCCTTCCCTGCACATACGGGCCCTTAATAAAATCTGACTTTTAAATTAGAAGAGATTAAGCAAAGAAATGATAATAAAATATGCCAAACATGAAAGCAGAGGCCTGAGCCTGTCATCTTACTGCTGCTGTAGGGGGAGACAGCAGGATCAGGAGTTCAAAGCCAGTAGTGGTTGCATAGAGACTGATCCCCCCA
>NW_008337322.1:2111705-2131633 GCF_000622305.1 Nannospalax galili | reverse complement strand
CCCCTTCCCTCCTCTTACCCTCCCATTCTCTCCCCTCCCGTCCCCTCCTCTCTGTCTCTTCCCCTACTCTTCAGTATTCCCACAACTTACAATAGTCACTCTTCTTACAAGAAGACATAGCAGCTACCTGCGGAGATGAAGGCATAGTGGGTGGGTGACACAGGCATGGTGGTGCACGTCGGGTCTCTTTGGGAGGGTCACATAAACATAGGCACTGCTGCAGTCAGTGTGATAATTGAGTGGGATGGACAGAAAAGACCCAGGATTCCAGCACACACCTCAAAATAACACGCAAGTTAAAACGGAGGAATTTTCCTATCATGGTCTTGTACTGAGTGTCATCACTGAACCCAGAAGTAGGAAAACCACAGGCTGTGGAGAGGATTCTATTATTAAACAAATAATCCTCTAAATGACCAGTAAAGTTAGGCTGGTGTCAAAGAACGTGTTCTATGAAGAATACTTCAAGACAGTTGTTATACCTGAGCTGAGTCAGACCGTGGGTGTGCACACATTTTTCACGATTGACAAGTGTTTGTGTGAAGACAGTGCGTATAAATATTCGATAATGCAGAACGTGAGCGATGACTGAAGCAAGCTGAAGACCAATCCTTTGGAAATAAAGCTTATTTTTTAAAAATAAGTCAGCATCTGTGTTTAGTGCCAGAAACCAAACCCAGAGTTTTGTACGCTCAGGTAAGTGCTACTCTGGAGCCGCACCCTCAGACCCTCCTGCTCTCATTTTCGGCAGACCACTGTGTACCTGAGCATAACCACAGCTCTAGCCTCTAAAACTTCATGAGGAATGTAGATATCGTTTTCAGAGTCAGCACTGAATGAGTAGACTGCAGAATGGATTTAGTATCTCTCTTTTCTAATCTTAGAATTACATAAAATGGGAAATTAAAAATGTACAGTGGTCCTAAGCTTACATCTAAAATTATGAGGTCATACTCACTCTCCTTAATTATCTTACTCATTTCTAACAAATGTTTTATTGGATGCTAAGCACTGAGCATAATTACTACACAAATACACATAAAATTTGTCTTTGTGGACCTTATTACCTAGTTATGAGGACATTTAACAACCTTATCAATAAGTATTTAAGGATGCTACTGCAGTGGCTGGGAATCTGATGGGTAAGCAGTTTCTTATTTCTAGATCAATCGCTAGGAAGGGCCTTTTGTCTACACTCTTTTACAGTGGTTACAATATTCCTTAGATGCTGAACAGACTATAACAGGAAGTAAGGGACATAGCTTCCATGCCTGACAAGTAAAATCCTACCCCACATGTGTCTGGGGCTTTTATAGTCCTTTAATATGCATTATGCAGATACTCATGAAAACAATGACTGTGGATGTCCATGTGCCTCGGAGCTAGAGTTATGGTGTGAAATGTGACTGAGTGTTCATCCCTAAATAGTGAATTGGGCTCTGTAGACACGAATACCTACGGTGAGCTTCACATCCAGAAGAGAGTGCTATTATATGATGATTCTCAGATAGCTTGATAAGATGGGTAATGTTACCTAGGAAATGTGGAAACATACATTTAAGTGAAGGTTTTCCACAATATACTTATATATAACATAAACATTATGTGTGTGTGTGTGTGTGTGTGTGTGTGTGTGGCATTGCCAAAGACCTGATGAAGGAGGTAGTAGAGCTGCAATGTGTGACATCAGACAGAAAATAAATAGTGCAAAGCTGGAGAGACAGAGACTCGTTCCACACAGCTACTTGGTATTTGGCAGAACTGCCTTTGCAAACCTTAGGAGGAGTGCACTGTGCACATTGAAACTCTACCTCTAGGGCAAGTGGTCCGAAAGAGCCAGAGCACTGAGACAGTGTGATATCACCGGCTGTCTCTGGATAGATTCTATCAAAGTGATGAGTCCAAGCAGTAACACGACTGTCAAACAGAATTGGGAATGATAAACGAGATTTAGGAACTTAAAGAGATGGAAGACACACTACTTCTAGACTCCGAAAAAGGTGGGATTGCAAATCAGCCTGGTGTTTTTGGTTGAAGTGAATGATCCAGAGAGCGGCATCAAAGGTAAAGTGCAGATCATATGTTATCTTCATTAATAAGCCTTTCATGTCAAATGATCGTTATTAAACCATGAGGCTGAGGTATGGAGATGAAGAAACAAATACATGATTTTGGCATGAGAAATACAGGAAAGGATACTGCAGTCAGAACTGTCATCGTGGAAACTAATATGCTGGGCTGCCAGTTCCAAGGACGCTGTCTGGATGCCCACGCTCTCAGACGGAGGACACGGCATTTTCTTACAGTGCTCACAGAAGTAATAGCGGCAGAGGAGAGGCCGTGTCTATTCTTGCTTTCGTGTGTGTGTGTGCATGTGTGTGTGTGCATGTGTGTGGATGTGTGTGCATGTACTTGCATCTGTTCACCACTGCACAATTTCCATAGCTCAATGTGCAGACAGCTGCACACCCCACACTTACTATACTACAGCGAATTTCCAAACATTATAGATATTGTATATTATGAAATGCATGTGCTAGACCTCTGCCTGGACAGAAATACTATTCCTATTGTAGTGAGTTAAATAAGTGTTCTTTGCCCCATAGTGACTATCTATTCCTAAATACTAAGTGACACACTAACTCTAAATACTAAGTGACCTTCCCATACTCATATTCTTGAAAAACCAGTTAAACAGAGAAGACGGCCTGGCCTGTGCCCGTGGCTGTAAGATGTGTGAATTCAGGACAAATTTCCCAACTTGAAAGGGCACCACTGACTCTGAAAGGAAAGAGACTGGAAGTCTTCTACATTTTTGAAAGAATGAAAACATCAGGAAAGCCAAAGACTGGGCTGAATTCTGTTTTACACATTTGAATCATTAGGGCAAAGGAGAAAAATCAGAAGATAACAGCAATAGCAATGTATGTCATCAAATTAGTAAAATTTGAAACCTGTGTCCTCAGGTAGGCCTGTTTACAAACTGCTTTCTGAGGTACTCAGAAGTTATGGAACAAAATTATAGTCTCTCTGAGCAGTAACTGAAGATGGGTTGGAAGAATTCTTCCCAGGAAGTGAACGCCAAACTCACTGGCTTCATATCTTTCATTCCCAGGTATGACAGGTGACAGCCTTAACAAAGTTTTCACCATTCCGTAACCATGGTTCAATAACTTCTTGCTGTTGTTTCCAATACTGAAGGCAGTGGTGTGTCATTTCAGGTGCTTTACTGCAAGACAGGAAAAATCTTTTCCTGGAATCAATGTATATAGACTGTACGTAGCCCTAGTTGTGTGTCAGCACGAAGTCACCTCCAAGCGTTCAGGAGTGCTCATCAGCAAAGACCTACTCAGTGTAGCTTTTAAACATGGCCACTGTTGATGCAGGAGTGTCTGTTTTGTTCTCTCTCCTTTATAGACATATTTCAAGACCATCTACATACACAGTCAAGTAAAATAGGACAATAATGTCAAGAAGAATGTCCTTCTACTAACAAGTGCTGTAAACCACATCTGTTCCCTGTCAGTGGTTGAAAGAGAGCTCTTGATCTGGTGGATGATCAATCATGAAGAAATAAATATACCACCATCCTGGGAGGTTCCTGGGAGGTTGCAAATATTGTTGGACGTGATGAGACTGAAAGGTGTTATGAACTTTAACATAGGGAGGGAGAAGATGTAGACAAAGCAGACAGAAATTCATGTTTTTTAAATTTTATTTACATATTTTTTAAGTTTTATGTGTATCAGTGTTTTGCCTACATTTATGTAAATGTACCCAAGTGTGCAATTCCCTCCAAGGCCAGAAGAGGGCCTTAGATCCCCTGGAACTGGAGTTACTGATAATTGTTAGTAGCCATGTGGGTGCTGTAAACAGAACCCAGATCCTCTGTAAGAACAGCTACTGCTGTGAACTGCTGGGCTATCTCTCCAGCCCCAGAGGGAAAAATCCTTGAACAAAAGTACCTATATTTCCACGGACAACAAAAGCACAAGGTGTCATGGGGCTGTTCTGTGAGGGACTCAGAAGGTGTATGGGAATCTGATGAGATGAAAACATGCTTAGCATTTCAGGGAGAAATGTTCTCTGATTAAATCAATATCACAAAACCACTCATCTCAAGTCTGGCATTGTAATATCCATCTTGACACCAATATGGAAATTCTGACCCTTAGAAAATGTCAACATAAGTATGACCAACACATGTGACAGGCTGCTGGGTTTTCCTAGTGATTTTCAGAGACTATTGGAGAAAGGTGTAAGTCACTGAATCGTTGCTTGAATAGATTAATAGTTATCTATTTTAAAGGCAATTGAATGAGTATATTGATCAAACAGAATTCTTTCCAATCTTTGACATGACTTTGGAGTCCTGAATAGGCCAGTCTTCAGGTAGCTCTTGGGTATATATTCAAAAGAAGATTTTCACATTTCCTCGCTTAATAGTCAAATCTTTTATTTTTTAATTTAATACAAGTAAAATTTGTAGTTAAATGCACATCATGATCAATAATTATTAAGTGAAAGACTTCAGAAATTTTTAGAATGGAAATTTTAAAACATTTTATATTCTGTGTAATTGTGTTTTCTCTTCATGTATGTAATTGCACTCGTGCACACACCACCAGTGAGGTCAGAAGAAGGCGTCAGATCCGCTGGAACTGCAGTTACAGATAGTTGTTAGTTGCCATGTGGGTGCTGGGGACTGACCCCAGGTCCTCTGTAAGACCAGTCAGTACTTAACTTCTGAACAATCTCTCCAGTCCAACATAAAATTTTTAATTCAATCTAGCCAACAATGTGAGCACACCCTAAATCTGTACAAATGAAGGGGATAAAGAAGCAGTGCTCATTTAAAAAAATAGTTCATAAATATCAGGATAAAGTAAAAAATAACTTCCTTTTTCCTTAGGAAAGACAGCACAAGAATGAATAGAGTGCCAGTTCAGTCTTGAAAAGGAAACTTCAATTGTGCTGTTTATTAGTGTACATGGTGGGAGTACTGCCCCCACTTAAAAGGACGCAGAACTCATTGTGCAGAACCCCAGAAACGTGGGAACACCAGGAGAAAGGCATCCGTCATCAAGAAAACACGCGGCGAAATGAATTGCAGCTGGTGACCTTTCTAGCTGTTCGGTTGACCTGTAGTCCCCATCTACCCTGAGTGATTTCTTGGACATTCTTAATAGTGTTCAAAAGAAGAAAAGCAATGCCTGCGTTTTCTGAACGAGACAGCCGTCCTCCAAGGGTGGCCCTTAAAGGTAAAGAACTGCTATTCTGTCATCTTCGTGGTCGAATCCTCTTCTTCTCTGGACTGAAACAACGCTCCTTTGAGAATGATTCCCTTCCTCTCCCTTCAGCTACCAGTGAGGAAAGAGGGACACTGACAATGGGGTCACACCTCTGCCTGTTCTCACATCAAAAGCTCTAGAGGCAAACGAATTTGACATTTTCCTCTGGAAGACAGAGCTACACAAGGTTGGGTAATAGTAAACTTCCACCCCAACACTTCAGGATTCTGAGAATCAGCTCTACCACGTGGACATGATCTGCGGAAGATACCACAACCCTGTCGGCATGCCACATACCATGTAAGAAAAAGTTTCCCTAAGACAGGGAGGACCGCGGACACTCCTGCCATGCTGGGGTCCCTCTGCAGAAGTGTCCAGGATTCCGAAGTCTCTGGTGAATCAGCATTCTCTATATGTGTAATTCATCAGTCATATTTGGGTGAAGATTTTGGATGTTCTCTATGGTAATCATTTCGGAATACACAGAAATTAAACATTTTTGACACTTCTTTGACCATAGCAATCCTGCTGCCACACCCAACAGATACAGTCTGAACAGGATGGGGGGTTCTCAAATCCATTGCAATGCCCATAGGATGCTGTTTGAACTTGAGAGCCAAGGGCAGAGGTGTCGCATCTGCCATCAGCACTCACGGCACGTTTTCATAGCGGGAGCATTAAGGTTCCTTTCAGTCAAACTGACGGATCTGATAAAACTTCCTGTTCTGTTCCTGTTGACAGACCACTGTCTGGGACGTTCTGTCTTGATTAAAGGACTTTTTTTTTTTTTTTCATTGTCAAACATTTTATTTATATATTTGGTGCTTACAACCTGACACATTAAAAAGAGTCAGTAAATACCTTTTAAATCGGTGGTTGGAGAATAGTTCGAGGTTTTCTTTTTATTTTTAGGGTCTAGAGAGATGGCTCAGTGGTTAAGAGTGCTGGCTGCTCTTGCAGAGGACCAGGTTCGATTCTCAGCATCCACTTGGCAGCTAGCAACAATCCATAACTTCAGTTCCAGGCAATCCAATGCCCTCTTCTGGCCTCCACAGGCACTGCACAACACAGTGCACTTACATCCATGCAGGCAAAACACTCACACAAAAAAATAAAAATAATAAAATATTTTTGAAAAACAAAAGGTTTTTAAACTAGTAAAATGAGCTTTCACTAGCTCAGGACTGTTTTATGAGGTTAATTTGTGTGCATGCTTAGAAATATATGTTGATTTAAACAACAGAATCTGCAAAATTAGTTCCTGTAACCCGTACTGACGTTAGCCCTGAGGTTCAGAACCTATGCCCTTTACACTGTGACAAGTCAGATGACCTGTTACAGGAAGACCTGTTAGCTGACCCATGCTTACTCGCTTCCCAAGGTCAGTGGAACGTCACACCTTAAACACCTGACCTGACTTTCTTTCCTACCTTCTTTTTAAATTGTCTTTTTCCTCCTTCTCTTCCTTTCTTTTTTAGTGACCAACTTGCAGTGATTATAATAGCAATGTTTATCTCTCCTGTTCTTCCCACACTGTTGTTCTGTTGAAACTAAATAGAGCCCAGACATATGAATGGAATTTATCCATAGTTGTTCATACAAGACATGGCATGTGGTTTAAAAGTTGAGAGTTTTTGGCAAGAGCTGTAAGAAATCCACAGCATAACTGGATTCCACTCTGATGAAAAGACCCTTTCACTGGATTCTGAGTCCCAGGACAGCATTTAGGACATTCAGATTTGTATATTTGCAAAATATAGGGAAGTGTTTGTGGTAAGGAATTCACTGTCTTTTGACTAAGGAACTTGTCTCATTATAGGACGTTTTCTGTCTTGGAGGGTGGAGGGGGAACCCAATAAGTATCCTCCAGGAACTCAGTATCAGGACTCATTACAGAGAGCTGCTGATCAGATTAAAAACAGAGAGAAAAGGAAATCTATTTTGCAGGGGACTTCTATTATTTTGTTTATCAGGGCAGTCATCTTCAATAGAAGCTTCTAGAGAAGGGATAGCTATGAAAGGAGCAATTCAGCTAACAGCCTTCCTCTAATTCCCAGAGCATTTAATAAAAGCACTTACCTTTCCTATTTTACTTTTGCAGTTCTGGGGATCCAAATCATACTTTATGCATATTAAGCATGATACCACTCAGCTACCATCTCAGGACCAGTGTTCTTAATTTTAAGAGTTTTTCCATGCTTCCTCCTTCAAAACATTAGAGCACGAAACTTACTATGCTAACAACGAGGACTGAAATGAGATTTCAAATTACAAATAAATATTGAACGAAAAACATCCAAAGAAGTCTCTGCAATATCTTGCATACCTTGCAAATCCCTCTCTCGAGGGAAACAGGAATAACTGTTTTGGGGTATAAAGCATATTACTTAACATATAGGCATATTATGTTTTCTTCAAGTAAATATAATTTTATAGAAATTATTGAAGTTTATATTATATTCAATTCAAAGTTCTATGAGTTCAGGTTTATAAACATCTAAGTTGAAAGCAGTATTTCCAGTTCAGCAGGTGTTTGTTAGTCTATTACATGTCTTTTAATTCCTATTCTTTCAAATAAGCAGTCCAGAGTAAAACTCTGTGTATACATTTTGCAAATGGCATTATAATTAAATTTACTACAAACACAGATAAGCACAGTCCTAGTATTATTCTAAAAATAATTTTAAGATCAAACTGGTACAAATTAATTAGTATAGAACTTAAAACTGCATTCTGAATGCTTATGCTTACATTTTCTCTCATCATAATAAACAATCTGAACAGTTGACTTACAAGCCAGAAACTGACCTAAGGAGAAAGAGACAGAGAGACAGAGAGAAAAGAGGCTGTTCATAAGCATGGCAATCATTAGTGTCAGTAAAACCAGACCAATAATGCAGTCTTCTTCTCTGCTATTGTGGAGAGACTGGCAAATTACTATTACTACTAGCAGTACCACTACTATTACTAGTTATTATTATTATTATTATTATTATTATTATTATTATTAATATTATCTTTTTGGAACAGCGTTTCCTTGTAATCCCCCCATCTGGCAAAGAAGTCATTGTGTATACCAGTCTGACCTTAATCTCACATCTCACAGAGATTTTCCTGCCTCTGCCTCCTGAATGCTGGGATTAAAGGCATGCACCACCACACCTGTTGACACTGGTTAATTAAATAATTTAGTTTTCTATTATAGTTACAAAAGATATGAAAATGTGCCCTTTGATGACTTACACATTACTTAAAATGAGAAGAATGGTGATTAGATTTAGAATGACTTTTTCCTATTTTTATTATAAGTTTAAATGTCTTGTTCTTATGACATTTGTTGTGGAAAGGACTCTATGAGAATATGCCATATTTTAAGGTGTCATACAAAAGATGAACATTGGATGCTTTTACTTTGTTTGGACAAGGTGACAGGATCGATCTACAGTCCAGGAAACATCTATCTTAAAAGAAAAAAGAAAAAAAAAGGAAATTATTTTGGGCAGGCCCAAAATCATGCACAGGCAGAATGTCAATTTAATTCAATAACTATCCAGAAATTCAAGGTCAATAAAGAGAGATCCATTTATGTTTCTATTTCTTGTTAAAATTTTGATTAGGCAATTTTCAAACACATATTAGAAATAATAGACTGTGCTGACATGTCACCTTCACTTATATACAGAAAAGCAGGTAAATCAGCTTGTGATAACTATCCTTTGCGATTATATTGGTAACCAGTTTTTGAAACTATTTTTCTGTTACACAACAACAGAAAGAGGATTAAAGGGATTGGAAAGATGGTTCAGCAGTTAAGAATGCACAGTGCTTTGCAGCGGACCTGGGTTCAGTTTCCTATACCACACTGAGTCGCTTGCTCTGGGATATGCACACATACATGTACAGATACACACACACACACACACACACACACAATTAAAAATAAAAATAAATATGTTTTAAAACTAGTTGAAAGTCTGTGTCGTGTGTGACCAGTATCCTGACACTTGAGCTATGAACTACGTACATGTGACACACACAACCCGAAAATCTGCTATCCTGCATGCTGACATGTCATCCATGTATCTTGAACTTGACATGGGAAAAGTCTGAGCCGAAGCTTTCAGAGATCCAATGTGAACTCCTTCTGAAACACAAGCAATGCTTGAATGTAAATGAGCCTATTTACTCTGCTTCTCACAGCCAACATCTTCAGGAAAATTAACAGCAACGATCATTCGTGTCATAATGCAATTTCCCCGCAAAAATCACATGGGCTTCATTACTGTTTACATAAATTGTCATAAATACCAATTATGGTTGAACATAAAATGTAATGCTCTTTTCTTAATCATAATCAGACAATTGTTCCCCTAATTCCTCTGCCAGGGCAATGCGGTTTCGATGAACCTTTGTTGTGCAGGAACTGTTTTGATGGTAGTTAGCTTAGCTCTAAGTGCTAGTTGGCTTCCTGTCAAATCATTCTCCATTTGGATCACGTAGTCCTTGTCCCTGTTCAGAATGTTCTCTAATGTGGGAGGAAGAACACAGAGGCAGGCGAATGGCAGATGAGGGACATACAGGCAGAAAGCCTCCTCCAGGCCTCAACTGAGATGTGGCTTCCAGTGGGACTGATAACATTTGGCATAATTACTGAGACGACCCCATAAAGGAATAACACAATCACAGGCTTGTTAGGAGAGCATAATGACCATGCGAAGTCAAGCTTCCCCCACAGGTCAGTAAAACAAATAGCCAGTAAAGAAGGTGCTCTGGTAAATGGACAGTTTTCAAAACAAATAAGAGGTAAGTGGTGTCAGGAGGTGGGAGGAAAGACCAGAATGCAAAGATCCAGTGTCTGCATCATTCGGGTCCCTATGAAGGATATCAACCTGCTGGAAAGGTCATTCTACCAGAAGTCAGAGCAGAGGACAGTGTCCCAGGAAGCCGTCTCTAGGCTTTCTGTATGATGGCAGAACAAAGCTAAGTCATACGGCTTGAATGCTATTTTATTTCTATGTAGAACTTGTATGATTTCATGCTTCACTTATGCTTAAAACAATAAATTTTGCATATGTTTCCTATCCTTTTCTGATTCAGAAACAGGAGATCTTAAAACGAGAATCAGAAGAAAGCAGCCCGCGCATTCTTTGAAGGGGGCTCTCCATGCGTGTTCATGACCTTCCATCACTGCCTGCAACTTCATCAGCTTGTTACCACCTCCCTAGCTGGGGTGTGAGCTGATGACATGGCTTGATGGATTCTGGCCAGCTGTCCTGTTCTGCACATTAATGCCTTGATTTTGTCCAAGAAGGTGTAATGAAACACAATCACAACTCTTCTTTTGTTATTTGTCTGCTTTTATGAGACAGGGTCTTGCAGTTCCGCCTGGCCTAGAACTCACTATGCAGACCAGGCTGACCCGGATCTTAGAGAGAACTGCCAGCCTCTGCCTCCCAGATTCCTGGGATTAAAGGTGTATGTGTGTGTGTGTGTGTGTGTGTGTGTGTGTGTGTGTGTGTCCACATCCAGCAAAACTACAACTCATGAAATAAGAAAATCAATAAGCTTTCAAGAATTTCATCTTGGGAAAATTCAAAGTGGAATGAAGACTAGCAAAATTACCTGCTGACTGGATGTCTAAACCAGGGGAGCACTGAAGGTGATGGAAGGCACCAGCCAGGAGAGGATGGAAGTCCACATTTCTTCACCTTTCATAATCTCATGCATTATCAGCAATAGAGTGAGAAGTTCTAATGGGTTGTGATTGTCAGTAAAAGCCAGACATTTGTCTATCACACTGCATTAAACTCCCTGAAGGAAGCAGGAGACAGGCCAGTGAATGGTTGGGAGCTGGGTAAGAAAGCAAGGAAGCCATCCCTTTAAAAGTCTTATTTCAAAAGCCTCGCATTGAAAACCACCAGTTCCAAACACACCCAGCCCACAGCGAGACCCTCTGCATGTTGAGAAATCTCTACTGTGTTCTGACTTTGTTTAATAATTTCTAATTATGTTCTACAACACAAAATTAAATATTTCTGTCTCCATTGTGTGTACTTATTCATGAGCTGGGCATTAATCAGAAAACAATGTATCTTGTTGTTTATTTATACCAGATGTGCGTATTTATGTTGCAGAGCTCTGGAGTTCCCAGCTTGGTCTCTATTTGAATACAGAGCTGTCTGCTTTTGCATGAAAATGGTTTCTAGTCCCTGGATTCATCTCTACCCTTGTGTTTAAAACAACAACTTTTTGTTTTTTTAAGAGAAAGAATTTATAAATAACTAAGAGATTTCCTTTGTGGCTTCCCTGGTCTCTCCCCGGCAGGGCATCTTGAATGTGTTGGGGGACCAAGAAAATTCAATTTGGAATTTGCTTCACAGTCTTCAATGCCAGAGTCTTGTAAACAAAAGCTGCCTGACCCAGGGAGCCTGGTTTTAGAACACATTTGCATAGTACTAAGGTTATGCTGCTCCTTGACTTACAGAAGTGGACAGGTTTGCTCTGCAGCAGCAGCACGCCACCTGTACCCTAACCTTACCTCCTCTTGTTACGTCACTCAGTAGGATCATAGGCGGTAACTTCTATGTTCTTTGCCACTTAATAAACATAAGTAACAATGTAATAACCCAACATTGTGAAAAACGTCTCTCCCTTCTATTCTGTTTCTTTCCTTCCTAATTGCACTCAACATTTTTTTGTGTGGTCTTTAAGAAGCAGTCTATGTCTGTAATAGAAATAAACATTTCTTCCTCCTTGTAATGAAAATGTCAGAACCTGTATTAGCCTGATCTTTCATGTTGCTTCCTCTACTTAGTTACATAGTGAAGACTAGTCTACATAAAGATCTTTCTTCATTAGTTTTTTAACCTATATAATAGTCCACGCTCTGGACTAATTAGTAATCTATTTATCATAAATTGGCCGCACAAAGCAGTTGTTTCTTCATTCTACTTTTTCCATAAATAATTGCTATTGTACTCAGATTGAGCAAATGGTAGGTTTAATCATCTGATGATCTAAAAACACAGTTCCTTGTTAACAGGAGGTAAGCATCAAATACACATGAACAGCACTAAGGCCTGTGCATGAGATGAGGGTAACCTGTTTAAGTGCCTTCAACATGAAACAACACACCCTAAGCTGTGTCAAATGATAAGGGCCCTAAATCTTTACTGTACATCATCAAGGCCCAGGATTCATAACAGAGGCCACACCTAGTGGACATTGACTGCAGGGGTGTTTAGTTGTGATCCTCTAAAATGTTTTCCTTAATAGTAAATTTTATTTATTTATATTTATTAATTGTTGCAATTTTCAGACAATGTACTTTGATGACATTTAGACCCGGTCCCCTCTCCACACCTCCTCCTACTTCCCATTTCTCCATACCCAATTTAATGAACTTTCATATGTGTGTATAATGACATATAGAGTATGATTTGTGACTTCCAGTGTCCTTCAAAGTAGATCTATCCACTAGGCTAACCAAGAGTCCCATCACTGTAAAACACTGCCTTTCCCCTCCAAATAGCCATCAGTTGCCAAAAGTTCCTTTGGTTGGGTTGGGATTTCTTACTTACTTCCCCATGTCTATGCTGCAGTTTTGTTTGACTAGAGCTTGAATGGGTCTTGTGCATGCTGTAACCATTGCTTCTAAACAGACATGATCATTTACTCACGTGAGCTCAAAAGCAACTGAAATCCTTGAATTTAGAGATCTGAGATTAAAAGAATCACTCAGCATAGCTTCTGTTGAAAGCCTAACATCCTATTGAACTATGACTTTCCCTTCCCAATGGGGGTGGGGATGGTTACTGACTGACTGTGTAGCCCTATCACAGGAGCCAGGCCAAGTTGGCTCAGTATTTGGCAGTACCCAGGTCCTGAAATTTTGCATACCTAAGCAAAGTTCAGACAAAGCTCTTCATCAACATTTCCTATAATGATTGCGATAAACAGAAAAAAAGCATACCACAAAGATCCACCCCTCAGACCACACAAAGTATCACATTGAGTGTCTCTTATCCCCCAACACCTGCATAAATCTCATAAACATGGGTGGTCATAAAGAAGCTTTATGTCATTCCCAAGTCATGAGTAAAACATTCTGGGGCTATTACCACAGCAGTTCAGTGAGGAGCAAATCCCAGATCTTTACTGGGAATCTGTAGACATTTGTGCATGTTGAAAAAATGTAACTGTATTATAACAAGCCTTAAGGATGACTGGACAAACCATAGAATTAAACCAGGGTATTTGAAGAAACAGATTCAGTTCCTGTTTCTGGACCAGCAGGTAAAGAGCTTGGAATTTATCATTCTTTTCTAGTAACAAAATTCTGAACAATGCAAGCATCAAAAATCCATTGAGATCTGTTAGATAGTTGCTATCACAGGGAAAACTGAAGTCCATCCCACAATCCAAATTGTACCAATTGATATGGAGTCAGGATTTAAAAGAACAGATGCCTTCACAGGAGCCAGAACCAGGAAACTGACTGGGGATGGGAACTCTGGGCAGGTTCCCAGTTTTAGTGAGGATTTCCCACTTCGGTCAATAGGTGCCCAGTGTTGGTGAGGATTTCCCACTGCGGTCAGTAACACCACCAGGTGCTCTGCTGAGTCCTCACAGTGCTGAGTGAAGAGTTGACACTTTGTTCTCCCTGGAGAACCATTGTGCCACAGCTCAGGACATGCTCACCCACGTCCCATCTCTGATGGTGAGCTTTAATTGCCAGCCAGACCGAAATTGGAATCTTCTGAGAAGAGTCTCTATGAGAGTTGCTGATATAACTGTGGGGCATTGCCTTACTAACTGATGCATGGGGATACAGCCCACTGTGGGCAGTTCCATTCCCTAGACAGAGGGTTCTGTGTTCTATAAGAAAGGAGAAATGAGCTGAGTTCAGGCAAGCATGTGCAAATTCATTTCTTCACTGTGGATGTGGGGTGAGCAGTTATTAAATTCCCGCCTCGACTTCCCCATAAGGGTGGACTGTCACCCGGAATTGTAAGTTGAAATAAACCCTTTCTCAGCCAAGATTTTTTTGTCAGGGTATTTCACCACACAGTAGAAATGAAACCTGTGCAATACCCTATCCCACGTAAGAGGTTTGGAGGAAACAGAAGAAAACCAGAAGAAGCGAAAGATGGCGAGCTGAGCACAGCTGGGGAGTGTTCTCTCCGCCATCACAACACTAAAGGCTCATTCCTCACAGAGCATTTTACCCAGCGATTCTTGCCTGGCTTTCAAGGGAAATTGATCCGTATACTAATAAACAGAAAACCAAGTTTCAACAGTCTGAAAAGTTCCAGATCAGAATGATCAGGTTTCTCAGGGATCTTTTTCTAAATATCAGGTAACTAATCTTACAGATTTCTCATACATTAGAGAGAAAATAACATGATTCCAGTCTCATTAGCACACACACACACACACACCCACACAGAGAGAGAGAGAGAGAGAGAGAGAGAGAGAGAGAGAGAGAGAAACACATCAGAATCCAGATATTGAAATAATCACATCACAGATGTAAAATAACTGTAATTAATATGCTAATCACCTTAATGAAAGAGAATGCTGCTTAGGAATCAGGAAATTCAATTAATAAGCAACTTGTAGCCCATTATCTAATACATTGTGTATTTTTTGCTTGACCTTGTACAACAAATACTTTACTTATTAGGGTAGGAAAGGAAGGTGTGTGAGGGAGGGAGGAAAACAGATATTTAAGGAAGGGCCAAGATAAACCCATGCCATCATATGAGTACAGGGTGGCACAGCCTTCAAAGACCAGTTTGCAGTCACAAGAATCATGGGATCTGCTCCTTCCTGCCTTGGGTGTTTCACCTCCTCTGCCTTCATTTAGGGTTCCAAGGCTGATGAAGACTTTCCATGAAGGACCCCAAGGTCCTTCAATTATCACAGAATGTCCCCACTCTTTGCTTAGTGCCGCTTGATTTAGGCTCTTCCGACTTCACAGGGTTGTGAATGCCGTACGCACTCAGAGGAAAGCGTGCTGGAAGCTTTGAGTTATGGCTGTTTTCCCATCTGCCTCCAGTTTGAACCTTCAGTGTTGACAGAAGAGAAATCTACATCCACCTCAGTGCTCTTCATCTCATTAATAAATAATTGAAGAATGGACCCAAACTAGAAGCTAAGGACTTTTTCTTTGTTTTGCTTTAAAGGAGAAGCCTACAGGGCTCACAAACTGCAAATCTCAGCAGCTGCCCAGAGGAGGAAAATGGAGGGGCAAAGGAAAAGAGCAGCAGGGCCACCAGCACCCAGCACCTGCCGTCCCCCTACACAGGCACAGGCAACGCAAAAGTGGCACATTGTCAAAAATAGTTACATAAGAGATTGATGGGGCTGGAGGGATGCTCAGTGGTTAAGAACACTGGTTGTTCTGGCAGAAGACTCAGTTTCAAATCCCAACACCCACATGGCAGCTAACAAGTGTCTGTAACTCTAGTTCTGGGAGATCCGACAGCCTCTTCTGTCCTCTGCAGGCATTACAGGACACGTGTGCACCTACCTACATGCAGGTATTACACGCATCCATATAAAATAAAAATAATAAAAGATTGTTTAAAAAAAGATTGCATAATTCTTTATTTTGGGTTCCCTTGGACATCAGTGTCTCAATCTTATGCTGACCACCTCCTCCAGATGTTTAAGGTTAACCATCTTGGTCCGTGGCTGGATATTAATATCAGGGCCATGTTTTCTAAACAAACTGGCCCTTGCAACCCTCTGTTTCCTGCAAACACATATGTAAGTCTTGGATTATATCTTAATCTGTTTTGTGATGGGATGATGAAATTTCCAGGAGTCAACTACTTATTAAGAAAAGGAGTGAATTTCTCATACTTCTGGAGGAGGGAAGTCTACGTTCTTCCACAGCTGTCTACCTGTGGTGGAAGGCAGGAGCCAGGAAGGGAAGAGGGAGGGAGGGAGGGAGGGCCGGTCCTGTAAAATGAACTTCTGTGGTAACCATGCAGCCCCGCAGAAGGAAGGACCCCACCCTCTTGCAGTGCTCACCTCTGACCCTGTTGCACTGGAAGTTACATTTCTAACACATCATCTTGGTAGACACATCCAGACCATTTTAGGTACATGAAACAAATGTGCAGTTTTCAAAAATCTGTATGGAGACCAGGATAAGTATTTGCATGAGATCAGCTTTCTGGGTTCCAGTCACTGAGTTCTAACACCCCAGGACCTTTCACAACAAAAATTCCCCTCAACCAACCAAATATCCCAAATGCTCTAACATAATTCTACTGCATTTGTTGAAAACCACAGCTCTGTACAATGAGGAAGAACATGCCAGAAAGCAGCATTGTGCCACAGCGAGGTCATCAGTAAGAGACTCCAAGGAACCAGAAGGTAAGTGAATTCAACAGAGTGTAGAAAACATTTGAAAGACTGATGGGTCATATCACCCACATTTATTTCCTGGATATAATAAGTCTGCACTGTCTCAAGAGGGCATCACAAATCACCACTTGGAGAGTTAAAATTAATCACCTGATCTAAGAAAGTCAAACCAAATTAAACATCTGACTTTCAGTTTTAGGAACAGGATTTTAAAAGATTACAAAGTTCCACAACTACTCAAACATAGAACATGGAAGGGTTAGAGGGATACAGATGTATCTCTCAGCTCTCACCAGCAAACTTTCCTCAGGCGACAGATGGTGATTAACTTAGAGATTCACAACTGGGCAAAGTGCAAAGAATAAGAAACGTCAGAATATGTGTCCTTGGAGAGGGCACTTATATTAAACTCCACCGACTTACGGGCCAGGAACCATTGTGGGAGAGGGAACAGAAAGATTATAAGAGCCAGAACTGGTTGATGACCACAAAGAAACAGAGCTGTCCAGACAGCTGGGCAGTGACTCAAATGAACTTACAACAGTGGTGACATCATGCATAAGACCCATGCCACTTAAACCAAACAAAAACCCGCATAAAAGTGGGGAACAGGGGAAGTAGGCAAGACTTGGCCAAGGAGCTACTGATAGCAGTACGTGCACCAGGCTCCAGTGGATGGACACACACCAAAGGAAATTTGGGTACAGAAACCTGACTGAATAGGTGTTAATATATATGACAGTGTACATTAAATTCTGCAGGAGAGCGTGTTAAAAGCGGGGTGCAGATAGGGGAGCGGTCTACATGTGATCAAAATATATTTTATGAAATTTTCAAAAAGTCCAGTAAAAGAAGGAATGGAGTTTAATTTGTTACATTTCATTGGTTATTTGCCCCAGTTCTGTGCTGTGTGTCCTGCGCTATACAAGCAGAGTCTCCCACAAGGCTCCGTCATAGGTGATCAAAAAGCCCAGTACTTCCTTTATCTGCTGTTTTGGAGTGAGATTTGCCATATGCCAACATCTTCTGATTCTCTTAGCATGAATGCCTTCAAAATTAGAAACCTGACCATCTCACTTAATTCAGAGCATTACCACAAATATATAGGACAGACCCTTACTCTTTGGAGATATTTATGAGAGTCAGCTCCACTCTCTGGCCTCAGAATTTTAATCAGTGGAATTTTGCCACAAACTGATTTTACCTACATAGTAAACATACTGTGCACTGTACCCTTGGCTCCATCCATAGCCCTAAAGACCCCATTTGTGAGTCATGAACGCAAGGAAGAAGGGATGAGTGGCCTCTTCCATCTGCGCACTGTCTCTGTACAGGTCAGCAAAGAAGGTCAACAAGCGACTGAAAACTGTGAACTCTATAGGAAACGCAGGCTTCTCATTATAAAGTCGCTGGCAGACAGGAGGCAGCTTCCATGTGGAGCTAAGGAAGACTGGAAGGGCTCAGAGCCGACTTCCCGCCTCAGGGTTTGTCTCCATCATAATCCAATACTTTGCCCTCAGAAGGTCGCTTCTTTCTCTCTCTTTTTATTGAATTTTTTGAATTTCATTCAACGTATTTTGATGGCATTAGATCCCCTCTCCTATCTGTACCTTCACACCTACCCTCCCAACTTCAAGCCAGGCCCCACTCTCTCTAGTTGTAGAGACAGATATGCAGATATAGAGAAGGTAGAATTTCTAATGTGAACTAGAATCGTGTACCCTTTTCTGATGAGAGAATCCCAAAGCAGAAGAAAGAGGTTCAAGACCCGGGCAGCAGCCCAGCTCCAGCTCTTGGCTCCTTCACGCACAAGCGTTATGACTCTGTGGACACTCTCTACACATCAGTTTAGCAGCTATTGTAATAATCTCATGTATGCATGAGGTTTCTCTAGAATGGGAAGAGACCATCTGCTTCAAGAACACAGCCAGTGTCTGAGACAATATGTTTTGTTTTGTTTTGTTTTTGATCTTTTTCAGACAGGGTCTCCTTGTAGCCCAGCTGTCCTGGAACTCATGAAGACCAGGCTGGCCTTGAACTCACAAGGATCCACCTGCCTCTGCGTCCCGAGTGCTGGGATTAAAGGCATGTGCCACCTCGCCTGGCTCATTATGTGGTTTTATGAAAACTTGGTAGAGGCTGTAATTACAAGTGAGGGACCCAAACCAAGCATCTTTGGATAAGGCAAAGCACAGTATGACACCCTTTCCTAGTGACTTCACCTGAGCCTTCCTTGTGCAGGTCACCACACAATGTCCCTCATGAGGTGGATCGCTGTTTACTGGAGGCAAACAAAGAGGTGGTGGAGCAGTGTCGGGGTCCCTCACACAGAACCCAGGAATGCCTCTGTTTAGGTAGCAGATGCCGGGACAAACAGGTGACAGAAAGGTTCGTGGTTTAATAGAATTACGGCACAGCATGCTTATGCCCCTCATAGACTGAAACATGTGACTGATAAAAGAGTTATTTTCTAATGAATGAACTATGCTATGCGTATTGTCAAATACAAGATAATAAAAACACCTACTATCCAGTGGACTCTGAGACAAGTTAGATGCCCCAACAGCGAATGGATATGGTGGAAACTTCAGCCAAAGTCAAAATCCAGTGTCTTTTGGGAAAGTTTGCTCCACTGAGCTGTTGCCACAACATTAAGAATGAAGTAAATATGGTTGGTTGGTGTGTGAAGGGGAGAAGTGTGTCTTGGGAAGGAAACACTGCACACACATCTCAGTTACTGCTGTGGACTTTCAACCCAGATTCCCACCAAACCCATGACTTTCTGACACCTCAAATCTCCTTATACATTCTTGGATTAAGTACTTTTCCATTCCTAGATTTATCTCATTTTTAAAAATTATTTAATAACCACATACAAGAAGAATTTCATTACAATGGCATTGACATATTCAATAACAATTTTCTGAGCTAAGATGCATCTCTTTCAAAATTGGCTGTAATTTTTAGGTTTACAGTTGAATTATTACAGTTATACAATATTGTACTCAGTATAAACCCTTTAAGACATAAATTAAATGATGTTTTAACCTTTAAAAAGATCTCCATTTCATTATTAAAATACACAGTTTCATACAAAAATTCATTTTTAATGCATTGACATTAAGATGTTTGCACATGTGTTTCTAATCTCTATACAGCTGATTATTACTAGCCATAGTCAGTTACTTTCTGAGCTACTTGGCATCTGAGCATGGATATAAAGTCATCAGGTGGATTTCAATGGTAATATTTTTCACA
>NW_008337322.1:2109688-2111593 GCF_000622305.1 Nannospalax galili | reverse complement strand
CTTTCACAAGTGGGTGCAAGTTTCTAGGTTCACAGTTGAATTAATATAGTTATATATTATTGAACTCAGTATAAGCCCTGTAAGACATAAAATTAGATGAGTTTTTAACCTTTAAAAGAGATCTCCATTTAATTTTAGAATAAATTGTTCCTAGCAGAAAGACTCATTGTTTTTGCTACTAACACTGAGATGTTGGCGCTTGCACCTCTAATCTGTATGTATCTGATTATTACCAGTCATAATCGGTTGCACTTGGGTCCTTGGCATCTGAATATCTATAAAGTCATTGGATAGATTTCAAATGGTATTGTTTATCACCTCTACTAATTAACATGATGTAAATTTCCATGCTTCCTCCTCAAATATAACACATTTTAAAATTTTTTTTGATTTTTTTTATGTGTGTATATCACACAGATCATCCCAAACATCTTATTCAATGATACACCCACTTTCCAGATGGCACCCTCCCATAGCCTCCCTCCTCCAACTAGAGCCCTTATACTCTGATATCCCTGCTACTGTCTGCTGTGTTGTTGGCACCCCCAGCCATTCCCCACTACTTGCCCTTCTGGTGAATCTAGTCAGCCTATATAGAGGTCTTTGTTTTAGGAGGGTCAGCTGTTCCTCATGTAGCAGTAATCATTTGTCAATATTCCTTTGGATAAGATTGGAGTCTGCTGTTCGTTTTCCCAGTTCTGTGCTGGGTTACTATCTGGGAGTCCCTTGGGCGACCCCGGCCAAAAATTCAAAAGAAGGTATTGCCTGTCTGGCATTGTTGCTTGTTATGTAGCATTTAGCTATGCATATGGACTCTTAAGACATTGTATTGCCCCCTTTAATCTTTAGTTATAGTTTCCTTTTGGGTGTTTAAGGCCATACAGTTAGCCCAGAAAAACCAATTATATTTATTAATAAGATCGTTTGAGGACCTGTTCCTCAGGGGTCACGTGATCTTGGAAGGAGCCCCTGGCTCCTTTCTTTTATCAGTTCCGCCTATGTGAAGATAAGTCAAAGGTCTTACTCGACCATGGTTGGCTTTGCTTGGAAGCATGGAGGAAATGATTCCTCTGTGTTGACCCTCCTCTTTGTAGACTGGACACTGGTTCAAGTCCATCTGGTGGGATCTCTTCATCCTCCTTTGTCAAGAGGATTGGTGACCCACCACAATTACAGGACATTTTGAGAGATGCTCATATGCCCCTGGAACTAGTCAACCTCGGAGGGCAAGGAGCAAAAAGTGTACTTTATGTCCCTCTCACCAAATTATTACAGGCCTCAATGTATGCCTGTTAAACATCCAAGAAGGTTGGTTCCACCAGTCTTGTACTTTTAATTACTGTGTGTCATGTAGATAAATCTTGGGCAAAGACCAATTGTTCTCAGATAAAGCTTACATATATTTCTTGATCTGTTATGTATAATTTGTCAGTAGGGTGTAGGAGTAATATGGTTCCCTCTGGTTTTTAAAACAAGCTAGGCATTTTTTATCTCTCGCATTGTCTCACCTCTCAACCATAGTTTTCCCACTTAAGGTGCCCCCAATTTCCTCCCTTTCTCCCTTACTAATACCCTTCTCCTATGGTCCTACCTCTATTGAGCCCCTTCTTTCCCTCTATCCCCTAGGTTCCTTGTACACCCTTCCCTCTCCCTTCCCTTATACTAACCCAATTTTTATCCATATCTCCCTTATTAAGGCCTGTTACCTACTATTCTTCTCCTTCAGGTTATTTCTTTTCCTTACCTCACTGTTTTCTTACCCTTGTCCTGGTTCCTGCAGTTATGTGTGTTTGCATAGTTATTTATCAGAGTCTGATCCTAGGATCCACATATGAGGGAGAGCATATGTCAAGTTTTTTCTGAGATTGTGTTACTTCACTTAGTATAACAGTTTCTAGTTCCATC
>NW_008337322.1:2105893-2109464 GCF_000622305.1 Nannospalax galili | reverse complement strand
TCATTTGTAGTTTTTTAAGAGTTCTCCACACTGCTTTCCATAGGGGTTGAACCAGTTTGCAGCCCCACCAGCAGTGGATGAGTGTTCCCCTTTCCCCACATCCTCTCCAACATTTGGTATTATTTATTCTCTTCATCTTAGCCAGTCTGACTAGGTCAGATGAAATTTCAAAGTGGTTTTTATTTCCCTAATTATTAGTGATGTTGAACATCTTTTAAGATGCTTCATAGCCATCTTTACTTCTTCTTTTGAGAACTCTCTGTTCCGCTCCTTAGCCCATCTTTTAATTAGGTTGCTTCTTGTCTTGATTTTCTGTTTTTTGAGTTTGTTATATATTCTGGATGTTAAACCTCTGTCAGATGTGTCGCTGGTAAAGATTTTCTCCCATTCTGTGGGTTTTCTCTTCACTTCCCTGGTTGCCTCCTTTGATGTACAGAAGCTTTTTAGTTTAATGAGGTCCCATTTTTAATTTGTTAAATCTTGCCCTTGTTTCCTGAGCAATTGATGTCAGTTTAGAAAATCCTTTCCTACACCTGTTTCTTGTAGGTTTTTCCCAGTGCTTTCTTCTAACAGTTTCAGAGTTTCAGGCTTCACATTGGGGTCTTTGATCCATTTAGAATTGACTTTTGTGCAGGGTGGAAAATAGGGGTTTAGTTTTATTCTTCTATAGGTGGAGATCCAGTTTTGCCAGCACCATTTGCTGAAGATGTTGTCTTTCCTCCAGTGAATGTTCATGGCCCCTTTGCCAAATATCAGGGGGCTGAAATTGCATGTAGTCATATTTGAGTCTGCAGTTTTGTTCCATTGATCCATGGGTCTATTTTTGTGCAAGTACCATGTTGTTTTTATGACTATAGCTCTGTAATAGAGCTTAAAATCTGGTATAGTAATCCCCCTGGCATTGCTCTTAGTGCTCAGGGTTGCTTTGGCTCTCCGAGGTCTTATGTGCTTCTATATGAATCTTAGGATGTTTATTTCCAATTCTGTGTAAAATGTCATGGGGATTTTGATTGGCATTGCATTGAATCTATAAATGACTTTTGGAAGGATGGTCATTTTCACAATATTAATTCTTCCAATCCATGAGCATGGGAGGTCCTTCCATCTTCTGATGTCTTCCTCAATCTCTTTCTTTAAAGATTTAAATTTTTCATTGTAGAGTTCTTTAATGTCTTTGGTCAGGATTATTCTGAGATATTTTATTTATTTATTTTTTGTAGCTATTCTGAAGGGGAGTGTTTCCATGTGCTCTTTCTCTGATTACTTGTTATTGGTATTTAGAAAGGCTACAGACTTTTGTAGGTTAATTTTGTAACCTTCCACTTTACTGAAGGTGTTAATAATTTCTCGGAGTTTTCTGGTGGAATTTTTGGCATCTCTTAGATATCATATCATCTGCAAAAAGGGATAATGCAGTCTCTTCTTTTCCAATTATTAGTCCTTTAGTTTCCTGCTCTTGTCTTAGTGCTCTTGTAAGAGTTTCAAACACTGTTAAAGAGAAATGGAGACAGTGGACAGCCTTGTCTGGTTCCTGATTTTAGTGGGAATGCTTCCAGTTTTTCTACATTTAGAATGATGTTGGCTCTGGGTTTGTTATATATGGCTTTAATTATGTTGAGGTATGTTCTCTCCAGTCCAATTCCATCTAGGACTTTGAACATAAATGCATGTTGAATTTTGTCAAAGGCCTTCTCTGCATCTATTGAGGTGGTTCTTGTCTTTGAGCCCATTTATATGATTTAGGATATTTATTGACTTATGTATATTGAACGATCCCTGCATCTCTAGGATAAAGCCGACTTGATCATGGTGGATGATCTTTTTGATGTGTGTCTGTAAGCAGTTTGTGAGTCTGTATGCGGTTTGCAAGTATCTTGTTGAGAATTTTTTCATCTATGCTCATTGAGGATATGGGTCTATAGTTTTCTTTTTGGTTGTGTCTTTACCTGGCTTTGCTATTAGAGTGATGCTGGCTTCATAGAAGGAATTTGGAAGTTCTCCCTCCATTTCTATCTTTCTGAATAAATTAAGTAGTATTGGATGTAGATCTTCTTTAAATGGCTGATAGAATCCTGCTGTAAATCCATCTGGTCCTGGGCTTTTTTCAGTTTGGAGGTTTTGTATTACTGTTTCAATTTCTTTTTATGTTATGGGTCTGTTTAAGCTTTTAATCTCGTCTTGGTTTAGTTTTGGTGGTTCCCATGCATTTGGATATCCATCCATTTCTTTAAGGTTTTCAAATTTAGTAGCATATAAGTTTTTAATGTGTTCCCTTATAATGTTCTGTGTCTTTCTGGTGCATGTTGTGATGTTTCCCCTTTCATCTCTGATTTTGTTGATTTGGAGGTGCTCTTTCTTTCTTTTGGTTAACTGGGCTAGTGGTCTGTCAATCTTGTTTATCTTTTCAAAGAACCAGCTCTTGGGTTTGTTGATTCTTTGTATTGTTTTCTTTGTTTCAATTTCATTAATTTCTGCCCTGATTTTTGTTATTTCTTCTTGTCTGCTGGGGTTGGGTTTCGTTTGCTGTTGCTTTTCAAGTGTGTTGAGTTGCAATGTTAAGTCCTTTATTTGTGTTCTTTCCAATTTTTTGATGTAGGCAATTAGCGCTATAAACTTCCCTCTAAGGACAGCTTTCAGCATGCCCAAGAGGTTTTGTTGTGTTGTATTGTCCTTTTCATTTAGTTCCAGGAAAACTTTTATTTCTTTCTTAATTTCTCTTTTGACCCATTCATCATCAGCAGTGTGTGTTCACAATCTCCATGTGCTCATGTGGTGATTAGGGCTTTTTCTGGTATTGATTGGAAGCTTTACTGTATTGTGGTCTGACAGTATGCATGGAATTATTTCAATCTTTTTGTATTTGTTGTGGTTTTTCTTGTGCCCCAGTATATGGTCGATTTTGGAGAGGGTTCCATGGGGTGCTGAGTAGAAAGTATGTCCTTTGGTGCTTCAGTGGAATACTCGGTAGATGTCTGTTAAGTCTCTTTGATACATGGTATTGTTTAATTCAGATGTCTCTCTTTTAACTCTCTGCCATGTTGACCTATATGATGGAGACAGTGGGGTATCGAAGTCCCCTATTATTAATGAGTTGGGATTAATCTGGGTCTTAAAGTCCTGTAGTATTGTTCTTGTGAGTTTGGGTGCACCAGAGATGTTCATGATTGTAATATCTTCTTGATTCATTGTTCCTTTGATCAGAATGAAGTGGCCCTCTTTATCTCTTCTAATTAGTTTTAGTTTAAAGTCTACTTTGTCAGATATTAGAATTGCTACACCTGCTTTTTTCTTAGTACCATTTGCTTCGTATATTTTTTTCATCCTTTCACTTTAAGATAATGTCTGTCCTTGAAAGTGAGATGAGTTTCTTAAGGACAACAAATAGGTGGGTTTTGTTTCTTAAACCATTCACATAGTCTGTGTCTTTTGACTGGGGAGTTCAGTCCATTAATATTTAAAGTTATTAACGAAAGATGAGTATTGAATCCTGTCATTTTATTTTGTTTTAAATTCTTGATATAGCTGTACTTTTCCACAGTTATACCTTTATTGGATTTCTTTACTCAACCCC
>NW_008337322.1:2070040-2105773 GCF_000622305.1 Nannospalax galili | reverse complement strand
CCCTTTGACTATAATAGACATTTTGGCTGGGTATAGTAATCTGGGTTGGCATCTGTGGTCATTTAAAACTGGGAATACTTTCGTCCAGGCTCTTCTGGCTTTCATAGTTTGCACTGAAAAGTCAGCTGTAATCCTAGTGGGTTTTCCTTTATATGTGACTAGTTGTTTTTCTTTTGCAGCTTTCAGGATTGTCTCTTTTTTTTGTACGTTTAGTGTTTTTACTATGATGTGCCATGGAGAGTTTCTTTTCTGGTCCTGTCTGTTTGGTGTTCTGTATGCTTCTTGTATTTGTATGGGCATGTCTTTCTTTAATTTTGGGAAATTTTCTTCCACAATTCTGTTGAAGATCTGGTCCTTGCTTTTATCTTGGGATTCTTCTCCTTCCTGTATGCCTATGATTCATAAGTTTGGTCTTTTTATGGTGACACACAATTCCTGCATATTCCATTCTTGTTATTTCTTAAATTTTTCATACTCTTTACTTGAGTGGTCTAGTTCGTCCACTTTATCTTCTAGTCTTGATACTCTGTTTTCCATTTCATTCATCCTATTGGTGAGGCTTTCTCCTGTCGTTTCTAATTGGCTTACTGAGTGTTTCACTTCCTTCTTTAGTTCAGCCTGAGTAGTCTTAAATATTTCTGACTCTTTTCTAAATCATTCAGAAGTTTATCCCTACCTTCCTTTTGTTCTTTGATTTCTTTGCTTATGTGTTCTTTAAATTCACTGAATTATTTTATCATGTTTGCAATTTTTCTTTTGGGTTCCATGTCCTGCATTATCTCTAGGGGGTTCTCACTGTACTCCTCTAGAGGACTATTGGTATTTTGTGGGGATATGTTATTGTGGTTTTTCTTGTTATTATTTTTTTCTCTGTGATTTTGACATATGAATTTCTTTTGTAGTTTCTGATTCTTGTGTGAGGCTCAAGCCTTCCACTTAAGGTCTGATTCTTTTTGTGAACTTTATGTGTCTTTGTGGTTTACTTTTTTGGGCATGAAAAGCTGGTTTGTCTAAGCTTCCAGTTCTCTCTTTTGATGTTATATTGGAGTGACCAGATTGCTTTTGTCTTCAGGAGTTCCCACAGAGGCCCAAGTCAGATGAGGATCAGATGCTCTCAGGCTTTCTTCTAAGGCCTGGATCCCTCCAGGAAAGATTTTGGCCTCAGGAATTTGGGGGTTGGACTGACCTGGGAGCCAGGCCCAGGAAAGATTTTGGTCTAGGGCAGCTGTTGGCCATGCCACCCAGAGATGCATAGGCAGATGGGGGCAGGAAGGGGCCCCAAGGGCTCCTGGGGACTGCACTGAAGAGAGGGGTTGGTCTGGATGCAAAGGACCAGGAAGAGGAAAGGTCAGCACAGGCATCCAGGAAAGAGGCTGGTGGGTGGTGCAGGCCAGGGAAGCAGAGGGAAGTGAGGTTGGGCCAGGCCCAGAGGGCTCCCCAGTGGTGTGTTTTCTCTTTCTCTGTCTTCTTCATGTCCTAAGAGTCACAACTTTAAAAAAACTTAATAAAGTCTTGATCAGTGTCTTCCTGACAGAGTCAATAAGTCAAAGCAAAGAATTTGAAGGGCAGCAGTATATCTAGACATGAACAGAACCAATCTCCTAAACACACACACACACACACACACACACACACATACAAACACAGATACACCACACCCACAGACATAGACACACACATATATACCACACACACATACATATACAAGCAACCAGAAACACATACCAAAACAGATGTACACAACATACACACACACACACACACACACACACACACACACACACAACTGGAAATTCAGAGATGTCAGCATCTTACCCCAGGTCACAACAGACTCAGACCTCCTCACTCAGTACCATCCGTTTTGTCTTCAGAAAACTCACAGAGTCTGACGAGTTGTGCTTTAGGAATGCTGTGCTCTCGGCATTTTTCTTTCAAATCTGGTTCACCATTTTCATGCACTGGACCATCTGAACTTCTACTTTTCCTTGTTCAAGAGAATTGTCCTGGGACTACCCACAACTTGGCAGGGTATCTATCCATCTGCTCACTCACCCATTTCACACTCCAGTGCTGGCATTTCCACACACAGTGACACTCTGGGCCAGTTTTTGAGGAGAAAGAGAGAGAGCGCAGAAGACAGCAAGCACTGGGAGTTCCTGGGCCACTTTTCTTCCAGCATTACAGTAGCCAGCAGGCCTTGTGGGGACAGATGGTGTATCAGGATCACTCCTATGATGCGTTGGTGATAGTGGGTCAGCCGTAATCTGAGGCACAACACAGTGGTATAATACCAACTGATTGAGATTTAGAAATCTACAAAAGTTATGAGCGACTGCTGTAGGAATGAGTGGAAACTTCTTTCCAAGGAGATGAACAGATTTCCAGAACCAATGCATCTTACACAAGACCTTAAACTGATGTCTTTCATCAACTCTTTAATAAAAATTTCTATCGTCTCTGCCTTTGTTAAATCAATACCTGCACCTGTGCAAACATGCATATAAGACCCACGCACATGCATGCACACGCAAAGCACAGTGGCTTTTGAAGTTTTAGAAACAGATTCCCAGACAAGTGCATAGTACAGACGCAAAATACAGCCCTCAGAAGGCTGGTCTTTTCTCTCCTCCATTCCCTCAGAGCACCAGTTAAATGACTTGGCACATAGTCAGTGCTCAGCAAACTGACTGAAGTATTGATTGATATTTTTAAGCTGTCACCAGCCCTGTGGATTCTGTTTTATAGCCAGGGAGAAATTCTATGCCCATCAAACAATGATCAATTTCTTCAAGGAAGTGAGTCAGATCTTGAAAGAAAGAAAGGGGATTTAGCAGTAACAGCGGTTTAGATTGCTACTTTGTGCTTTCCCTTTCTGGCAGTGTATAAGGATGTAGGGCTGAAGGGGTGGGCGTTCTCTTTCTTCAGTGATTACTGTCTTTCTGCCCTGCAAACCTGGAGGAAGTAAGCCAGATTTCCCTCACACACCTGTTTGTGTTGACCAGGGCACCCTTCCCCCACCAGAACAGATAGAGAGAAGGGTCAGAGCCTCACTGACCTGCGGAAATGAACCACAGTTGAGCACTCGGGTCTTCCAACCCTGGACTCCTGTAGTCAGAACCTGATGTCTTTCCGTGCAGTCTAACTCCTGGCTTCCCTTCACCTTTCCGTTTTCTCTTCTTGCTGGAAGATGAGGACAGACAGTAGGAAGGGGAGGCTCACGACAGCAGATCTGCCACCGAAGTTCTACGAACAAAGGAACAGTTAAACATGTGGGGTTTGGAAATACGGAAGGGAGAAGGATGCGGGATTTGTTTCCAGTTTTTCAGTGGGGCATGGATTAGATCTACTTTACTTCTGAGTAGTGACTAAATGATAGAGTTATTTGCAATATTTCTTCATGTATTTGAGCATGTCTTCTTTACAATATTGCAGAAAGATCTGTACGATGATAATGCCTCAACTTGGCAAAAGTTGGACTCCTCTGGGGGCTGGGCCTCCGGGCGTGTCTGGGGGAGACTGTTTTGGTTATTTAATTGGAGTGGGAAGACCAGGCCCTCTTCGGGTGTGGATCCTCCTGAGGCAGGAGGAGATCTTGGACTTTGTGAGTGGAGGGACCGAGCAGGGCACCAGTGTGCATGTGCACACTGCTCTTTTCTTCTTCAGCAGATGTAACGTGACCAGCTGCTTCAAGCTCCTGCTTGGCTTTCCCACCATGATGGACTGTTGTTGAACAGGGTATTTTATCACAGCAAAAGGGAAAAAAAAATAATAGCGGTATCTAGAGCTGGACCCTTTACAGTTCATCTAGCCTTCCTCTCACACTGGACTGGGGTATAAGTGAATAATTAATGGGAAGTAGTTGAAGGAACTCTAGTTCAATAATATCAATGCTGACATTTCACACTTCATTCCTTTGACAGGGCTTCCATGCTCCTGAACTGAGGGATTCTCAGGAGATGCACAGAATAGTCTCAGGACCCACTTCTCCACCTCCCACTTAATGCTGAATCATCACTATGAATCCTCTTCACTTTGCAAATCCCTGGCTCATTTAATACCTCCTGTTACATATTTTCTAGATCCATTAAAATGTCTTTCCTTTCATATGAATGTATATTTTACTGCCCTTATCATACCTACCCTGTGACCAAAAAATCACAGCTGCCTCCATGTACGGTCTGATATCTTTGAGTTCAAGAGATCAACAAGTCCATTATTTTCTCCTTCGCTCTCTGTTTCTTGAGACTCTGCTTCAATTTTTCTCACAAATACCATTAGCTTTGGTTAAATAACCCCCAGAGTCCTTCCACAAATCTAGTACATGTTCTACTTCAACCCTTTCAGGCTAAGTATGTACGGTCAGGGTGATAATTAACCCTGTAGCTGGATCAAAATGAGTTTAAATTCCAACTTCTTGCTTCCCAACTGAAGTTTATTAATCTGTTATTATTGGTTTTAATTTTTGGGGTATTTTTAACCAATCAAAAGTTCACTTATATATTATTCTCAATTAAATATTATCTTTCTAGCTTGGGCATTTCTTTGCAGATATCTGTGATGTTTTAGAAATCTTACTTAAGCTGTTCAAAGCTTTAATTTATTAAAATGGATTCATGATTCACTTTTCTAACAGCTTTTTATAATTTGCTTATCAAAAAGATATATTTTCTCCTCGTGGGTATTGGAAGATAAGTTCATCGGTCTGTATACTCAGCATCTTCTAGAAGCTTCTCAGGCAGATACTTGGATCCTTGTGCCAGATGATTTTGCACAATGTTTCTGTGCAGCATACGTTCATTTGAGAAACTGCTTTCTTCGAGTACACACCAAGTGCCAGAAATATTAATCAATAGAGCTCATTAAAGATTTGCTTCTAATCATAACTGCAAATAATAAATGTCATATATGAAATCTCAAGAAACAAAAGAGTGCCAGTGTTACTCTAATTTAAGCCAAGCCACACCACTTCCTCAGAGTACACTATAAGCATAATTGAGTCAAAGGTTCTCACTTCTCAGTTGGTTAATATAGCTTAATGTCTGTCAAGTTCCAGGATTGAACCAGTTATGGTTGAAGGTCAACATCAGGGTCTGAATCCTGCCTCTGAACCTCCAGGGTGACTTGAGCCATTTGTTAACTCCTCTGTGTATTAGTTTCCTCATTGATAAAGTGGGAATGTTAAAATGATATCATCTACCTCTCTGGTTCTTTAGGTGATTAAACCAGGTCATCTGCATAAATAACTTGTCAAATGCTTTCTTTCCTTTTCTGAATATACACTGTACATGTCAGAGTGTTGCTGACTTCATCTGGGTGCGTTGGTATGTCATCTCTGCAGTGACACTGGGAGACATTGGTGACTTCATACAGGTGCGTTGGTATGTCATCTCTACAGTGACACTAGAAGACCTTAGTGACTTCATACAGGTGCGTTGGTATGTCATCTCTACAGTGACACTAGAAGACCTTGGTGACTTCATACAGGTGCGTTGGTATGTCATCTCTGCAGTGACACTGGGAGACCTTGGTGACTTCATACAGGTGCGTTGGTATGTCATCTCTGCAGTGACACTGGGAGACCTTGGTGACTTCATACAGGTGCGTTGGTATGTCATCTCTACAGTGACATTAGAAGACCTTGGTGACTTCATACAGGTGCGTTGGTATGTCATCTCTGCAGTGGTACTAGAAGGCGGGGAAAAATGCTTTATTCAGCTACTCTTTAAGCCACACACAAGTCCAATGTCTGTGAATGGGAAATTTTGGTAGCTGCACTGCATTTTTTCAGTAGAATCTTAACCTAAATGACAAATCAAAATGGGTTAGATGTGAGATCACTCAGAGAAACAGCAGTTCTCTATTGATTTCTGTTTCTCCTAATAGAATTCCTGGTTAAACATTTTTGCGGGTGCAGTTACCCTCTTCCCACTGTACCAGAAACCACACGTGGGCTCATCCACAAGGGTCTCAAAATAGTCCACCACATTATATTATTTGCATGGAAATTTTGATTCCTCTGTGATTTTTCTAGTAGATCATTAGAAGGAATTCAGTAAATAAGAATAATTCAGAGTAATCACTTTTGCCATAGTTTGGAGGAAGGGAAATAGTTACTTTTTAACTTCATGAATATGCCCCTCATGTCATAAATTAAAGTTTTAAAGTCTACAACACATAAGCTGAGCATGGTTATGTATGATATAGTCCTCACGCAGGAGAGGAAGGAGGAGATGGGAGGTTCAAGATCATCCCCAACTACATACTGAGGTCAATACCAACTTGGGCTACAGGAGACTTTATTTCAAAAAAAAATTTCACAACACAGACCCCCTCCCCTGCTGCTTCCCCTGCAAAACACCCCATTATACCCTAGTTTGGGAGACATGCTTTGCTTTGCTAAGCAAACTTTTTAACTCTCTATGACTCCTGGTTGAATTTTTAGAGAAGACAGGAAGTGAGGTGAGATTACTACTCATTAACAAACGATACACAAGGCATGATGGACAAAAACTCTTCTCGCTGTAATTGTACTGCTCCCAGGAGCCACATTCAGTGAGCTGTCACCGTTAGGATGAGACATGTTCTGCAAAGCTCACCTACTGTTCTCCTCTGTGGTTACTCTACCTTCAATAGAATAGGGCACTGTGATGTCAGCAGTTAGAGGGAAGTACGGCTGGAGCTCAGTGTCCCAGAGGTCTGGCACAGTGAACTGCTACGGCTTTATGCTATGTGTGTACCCAACTCTCCCCAGACTCCTGAGAAACAGTGCTAGACACTTGGAGTCAGAGAGAGAACATCCAGACATGGAATTAAAATGTCTAATCTAAGAATGTCAGCTTTCATGGAGGCTAGATTTGGGCTCATTCGACTTAAATTGCTTCCTTATTTATAAAACAGAAAATGTGAGCATCTCAATAGCTGGCTAAAGCAATAAAAAGTTTACTAAAAATGTCCTGTCAAGCTTAGTCTACAGCAGAAAACAAGATGGCGAGAAACTAATGTAGTCGATAACATTTCCTCCGCTTTGACTCTGGTGTCTTCTCTACACTTGTAAAGATATTACGTAAATGCTGCTGCACTGGATGTGCTTTGATTCTGGATGGGCCTCCCTGGAGAGGTATTTAGAAGCAGCTAGTGAGATTGATTTCTGTCAGCGCTACAATTGCTATTTATTCCAACAATGACTTCCCATGTAGACTGCACATGACCTCACCGATGTTAAAAGCTGCCCTTAAGTAGCTCCCCCACTGGCCTCCTATGGGTTTAAGTCACTGTAATGGCATCTTCCTTCAGGGCTACCACTCAAGCCATGATTCTAAGTTTTCTCTGATCTGGGTCAAGGCTAATGCGTTCCCCTAGGAGGGTTCATATTAGCTAGTTAACGTGCTAGCAGGGGTTATTGTCTCTTATTAAGCCATTGCTACTCACTGTCTTGTGGCAAAGAAAAGACCCCTGGGGATGATGCTCTTGATAGACACATTTGAATGAAGGAGAAGCAAAATAAAGAGGAAAAGATGAGTTTGGCTTTAGTTGAAATTTTGGCACCATAGTTTTCTAGCTGCTAAAAATTTAAGACTGACTTTCTAGAAGATGCTTCAAGAAAAATAAACATCCAATTTATAAAGTTTGTAAGGTTCGGTCTTCTGTTGTGTTCCACACGAAATTCAGCATGGGGTTTGCATAAAATTAGTAAATTTAAAGCTCTTTGGCTGGTGAGACAGCTCAGTGGGTAAAAGCCATTGGCACGTAAACCTAAACACATAAATTTCATACCTGGAGCCAGAGCAAAAGGATAGACCAGATTCCTGAACATTTTCTTCTGATCTCCAGGCATATGCATGTACATGTACAGACACACACACACACACACACACACACACACACACACACACATACCAATATTAAAATAAAAAGTCAAACAATGTTAGTCCTTACGATTTTGCCGTAAGATTAAATAAAATGGAAAACTTCATCATACAGCCCCTCTCTTTATCATAAGTTTATGGAAAGCATTTTGGGAAATTTCTTTCAATGCTCAGTTAATTTCTTACACACACACACACACACACACACACACACATTCATCTGTACAATCAAATATTTTAGAATAATTTTTATTTGAAATAAAAACATTTTTTCAAGTCTTCTAACATTTTTGGTCCCTGAAAGAAATTCATCTCATAGACCTAAAGCCTTAGGATTAAATATTGAAATGCAAGTCACAAGCTTCAATTAGGTACAATCAGAAATCATGCGGTGACTTCATTAAGTATCATTAAGAATGATCAAAATATTGCTCTTAGGAAAAATACATCAAAAGCATTGCATTTACACATTGATTAAACAGGATCTGTGATTTCTAAAATCTGGTATGAGAAGAAAGAATGGAGTAAATTAAGAGCTCATATCCACTTAGCAACAAGGGAGTGCTTAGCAACCAGCAAAGGATGGACTGAAGAGAAAACAAAATACTATCAGCCTTGTTGGGGGGGTGGGTTTCCAAGAAATGACAATGTAAGCAATTAGTGGTGGATGGGGGAGCTACTACCCCCAGCAGCGGGCAATGATGTCATGCTACTTTGCAAAAAGCTTTTGTTGATGGTGTTTTATTTTCTAGCTTCATGAATTTAGGCTCAGAATAAGAAACCAGAGACAGCTGAATGATGCTTACACAGCCATGAACATGACCCGGGTCATCTTTGGTGGTAACCAAAGCTCTGCATAAACATTTTTTTCCATTTTCCCCAGTGCATTCACGGCATCATCTAGTGTTTAGTGTTGCAAGGTGTTTAAATTTTAAGAAGGCTTAGGGAAGGTTTGAGGCTATTGCCCTTTGATGGCTCTGCGAGAGAGCTGTGTTTCTCTAATCATGTCCCAATCCCCCTGCTTTGCATTTGATCTCCCCTGCTTCTGTGTGCCACGTCTTCCCATTGACCAGCTTCTCTGAATGCTAATGCTCATCCTCTCCTGCCCTCAGGGACTTGTAAGCTGCACGCTTCCATCTGTGCTCATGAACCCCCACAGGATGCTGTCACCTCTCCTCAAGAACTCAGCTCCGGTTGTCCTACTCACCTCTCTATGCCATCTTACCAAGTCCTCTACGTCTGCCTGCACTCTGTCCAGGAACCACCACATTTAGACCTCCTCGCCAGCCAACCTTAGCTGAGTTCAGTGAGTCTCAGCTCTGAAGTAGACTTAAGAAACATTCCTCCCAGTCAGTCTAAGATCAAGAGCTCATGATGCTTTCAAAAGAAGAAAGCACAAATTCTTAGCATCAGATGAGGAATCTTCATCGTATTGCCAAACTAAAGGTGATTTCGCTTCTTGCTACATGCATCAAGACACGGAACACATTGAGTCCTGATAATTTGTCTGACCAAGTCTCCGGGAAGTCTCACAGTGTGAACTCCAGGTGGGATTTTCTTCTTTCTTCCTGAACCTGAAGAATGATGGATTCTCAATGCTTTTTTTCTTCATAAAGTATGTGCTTATTAAAGAAAAAACAAAAGGACTGTATAATGAAAGTTCAGACATAGCAACAGATGTCACTGGAAGCACAGACCTTTGCTTAAGATGTGCTCAACTGAATTAAAGTCATGAGCATGATTTTATTTCCCCAACTCTGAATTCACAGATCAAGAGCTAAAAGACATTTCTGTGTGGCTTCTCAGACCAAAGGCTATCTTTTTGGTGCATTGGACTTCCATTGCACCACACACGCAGCTGTAGGCAGAGGGACCAGTGTGGATGTCTTCAACAGGACTACATTTGTTACACTGTCACCTGAATTGCATACAACTTTAGATATAAAATAGTACTCTCTCTTTGATTATTTTCAGACAGTGTAAAATGGTTAAGCAATTATATCAGTGTGGTGGTTTGAATGAAAATGTCCCCCATAGGCTCCAAGTGTTTAGACAATTTGTCCCCAGATGATGGCATTGTTTTGAGAGGTTTTAGAAGGTGTGGGTATCCGGAAGGAAGCACGTCACTGGGGGTGGGCTTAGAGAGTTCTTAAGCCTTGCCAGATCTCCAGTCGCTCTCTTGCTTCCTGTGCCTGTGTGATGATGTGCGAGCTTAGCTTCTGCTGCTCCTGCTCCAGCCACCTCCAGTCACCATGTGTCCCTGCCATGACAGGCTAATTCCCCTGGAACCGTAAGATCAAATAAACTCTTCCTTCTATAAATTTCTTTGATCAGTGTTTCTATCACAGCAACAGAAGAGTGACTAATACAGTAATTGGTACCAGAGAGTGGGCTGTTGACTGTGAAGAACCTGACTATGTAGGGTTTTGGAGAAATGTGGAAGATTTTGGAAGTTTGAGCTAGAAAAGTGGTTGGTTGCTGTAAGCAGAGCTTAACAGAACTTTCTGGTAAACACCTGGAAGAAAGCAATGCTGAGAACATGTAGTTCCAGAGGGAAAAAAGCACTTAAGCAGCACTTGGGATATTTTGGCAAAGAGTCTAGCTGGAGTCTGCCCTCGACCTAAGTGATTGCCTAAGGCTAAGTTGAAAAGCAATGGACTAATTTCTCTGGTGGAAGAAATTTCAAGAAAGCCTAATGTAGAAATGGTGACATGGATATTAATGGTGAATATTATGCAGATCTACAGTGAAAAAGAGTCAGTGGGACAGAAATAAATACAGTTTGGATTAAAAAAGAGCACTAGGAACACAAATGTTGGAGCCCCAGCATGTGATGAAGAGGGTCCCATTGACAAAGAGATTAAAGAGGTTAAGGAGATTAAAGTGATTAAGGAGGGGCCTAGAGTTTCAAACTTAAACAATGGAGAGAATGCCTCCGCCTAGAGATTCCCACTTAAACAGTGGAGAGAGTGCCTCCAGGGCAAGACCACACCCAGCTAAGCCTCCAAATTATGAAAGGAAAATGCTGCAGGGGCCACTGAAGAGAAAAGCCTCTAAAATGGATAAAGTAGGCTGGAGTCCACCCCAAACTTGCAGTCAAACTTGGCAGGAGTGAAGGGGTCATCAGTTCCTCCTCCGAGGTTTCAGAGAGCCTCGGAGGCCAGGCAGCATGCAGCAGGGGTTCCCCTGCCTAGAGAAGGCCCTGATAGGCCATTGTGTGAAGCTTTGAAGGTGAAGCCTGGTTTGCAATGGAAACCCCAAGACGTTCATGATGCCAGGACTGTGAGGCATCTGCCAAGAAGACCTGCACACAGGGAGTGGTACCAGCACAGGAGAGAGATGTGTGCTGCACGCAGCAAGGCTAGAGAGGCTAAGCCGTCTAAGCCCTTTGGAAGTAAAGTCCCAGAAGCTGGACGTGGACCTACTGGATTTGGTGTTTGTTTTGGCCTTGTTTTAGGTCTGGTTTTAGGTCTTGTTTTGGTCCAGAATTTCCTCACTATGCCTCCATTCCTCCCTTTTGGAATGGTAACGTGTATTCGGTTCCACTGTATGTTGGGGGTATGTAATTTGTCTTTATATTTTATAGAGGCTTACAGTTAAAATATTTACCTGTGGACTGTGGACATTTGAATAATGTTGAGACTGATAATGACTATGGGGACTTTTAAAGTTGGACTAAATGCATTTTGCACTTTATATGATCATGAGCCTATGGGGGCCAGGGGGTGGAATGTGGTGGTTTGAATGAAAATGTCCCCCATAGGCTCCAAGTGTTTGAACATTTTGTCCCCGGATGATAGTGCTGTTTTGGAAGGTTTTAGAAGGTGTGGTTATCCTGGAGGAAGCACCTCACTGGGGGTGGGCTTACAGAATTCTTAAGCCTTGCCAGGCCTCCAGTCGCTCTCTTGCTTCCTGTGTCTGTGTGATGATGTGAGAGCTTAGCTTCTGCTGCTCCTGGTCCAGCCACCTCCAGCCACCATGCCTCCCTACCATGATGGGCTAATTCCCCTGGAGCCGTAAGCTCAAATAAACCCTTCCTTCTATAAGTTGCTTGGGTCAGTGTTTCTATCACAGCAGCAGAAAAGTGACTAATACGCTCAGGAACCACACAAAACCCCCAGCAGCTGTATTTTGTTCATAGTAGCATTTCTTTTTCATGAAAATTACATTGATTGTTTGATTGTTTGTCTGTGCATGTGTGTAAAGTGACTAATACGCTCAGGAACCACACAAAACCCCCAGCAGCTGTATTTTGCTCATAGTAGCATTTCTTTTTCGTGAAAATTACATTGATTGTTTGATTGTTTGTCTGTGCATGTGTGTGTGTGTTTACATATGCATGTATCTTTGTTTTCAGTCTTTGCTCTTTGTGTGTTTCTATGTATGTGAGTTTTTAATGTATGTGTTTGTATGTGTCCTTGTGTTTTTATATGGATGTTGTGCTTGTATGTGTGTGGGGGTGTCTGTGTGTATCTGTTTGTGTGTGTGTGTGTGTGTGTGTGTCAGTGTGTTTGTACGTGGGGAGACTGTGTGTTTGTATGTGTGTGCCTGTGTGTGTGTCTTTGTATCTGTGTGTTTTTGTATGTAGATATATGTGCATATGTATGCATATGTGTGTCACTGCATGTGTTCGTATGTGAGGAGATGACTATGCATGTTTGTGTGTTATGTGTGTGTGTCTGTGCATATGTGTGTGTCTATATGTGTATGTGTCTCTGTGTGCGTCTGCGTGCATGCATATACATACAAGCATATCATAGCATGTATGTGATTGGGAGCTCAGAGAACTGTTGAGGAACTTGGTTCTCTCCTTCTACCATGTGGGTTTTCAGGGAAGAACTCGGGTCGTCAGGAGCTGTGGCAGCCACCTCGATCTGCTGCATCGTCTCACTGGACACGGCTGTGCCTCCTGGTCTGGTCTGTGTGGCTTGAGCCCAGCTTCAGCTTCTCATTTGCATGATTCTTTCTGTGGACCAGACTGACGTCTTGTGAAATTTTAGCTGCTCTATTTATTAATTTAAATTATTATTTTTTTCAATTGTAGTATTCAACCAACTAAAAGTCTCCTAGGGCTTTGGTTACAGATACTTCGTGTGCAAAACTGATGACCCCCAACACTTTTGATTGTGTACTGAGCAAGCCAAGACTATGGCCCCATCTTCCTCTGGGGATTGCAGCAGACTGCGTCACAGGATCCACTGCCTGAGGACCACTTAGTACTCCAGAAATTCTGTGGGCCTCACAGTGAATTTTCAGGAGCTATCCACTTACTTCCTGAGAGATAAGTCTTTTCTCTGAATTTTCATCCTTTTTTGTGTCAAAATCATTTCTCTCCTTATCTAAAGCTTTTAAATTTTTAATGGGTCCTCACTTCTAATCTCATGAATCTTTCTAAATTAATCTTAATAAAACTCCTTCTTCTCTTTCTCTGTTATGAAATTGTGAGCTCCCTTGGACTTCAATGGTAACTCACATCCCCAGCATTTACTACAGAATAAGACATCTTGTCACATAATTATGTTTAAGATAAATTAATAACAAGTAAAAAGGGGAAGGGAAGCAAGAGGATGTGGGGATAGAGAGGAGGAATTTGGGAAAAACACAGTGGAAACAAAGAAAGAGGTGAACAAGCGAGGGTCTCAGAGGTTTACAACAGAAATCAGCCAGAATCTGTGAAACCATTTCCCCAGTACTGTCTCATATCACTCAAGATACTAGACAAATTGGAGAATTAAACTCATCAAAAAGAAAGTGGAGACTCAAATGGATGTTTTTAACCCTTTCTCTGATTCCACTCTGCTTGAATGTCTCACAAGAAGTACTTCAGGCAGAGAAAAGCTCTGCCCACCTGCCCTAGGCATTCAAGCTCTGGGCCTCCAAGATCCCCGGGATGGATAGAAATCAAACCCCACTGTGACCTCAGAGTGCTCAGGTCCCTTGTGGTGGCATTTAGATTCCTCTGTTGCTGTTGCAAAAGAAGCTGGAACCTATAAATATTAAGTGGCATTGAGGGGCCCTAACCTTGAGCAAGGGCAGCTTCCAGTTAAGACAGCCAAGGAAAGGAAAAGGTTTAGGGGTAGCAAAGGAAAAACCCAAAAATGTCAAATCCGATCGATTACAAATGAGGTAGGCAAATGAGAAGGGCTAGCCCAGCATCACTGGCAAGCAAGGTCAGACAGGGCTGTTTTAAAAATATTTGGTATTTTCAGAAATTGATTACTTAGAGCATTAAAAAGTAGCTCTGTGCATTCATTTAATGGGCCAGTGCTTCTTGCACAGGCCTGCAGTCGTCACATTCAATCTCATCGACTCCTTGTTAAGTTACGCTTCTGAAGTATGCTTATTCATTACAGTCTCTGTAAGCAGAAACTAGAAAGGAGAAGAATAAATAATTCTCTAAATGAGATTTTGTAAGCACCCCCCCATCTTTCCACTCTCAACCCCCCATTATGACAGGCTGTGTGTGACTAGGCCTGCATCCACAGACATGAAGAATAAGTTCAATTTGCTATTGGAGGGTCATTCAGTGAGAAGTCACACATGTGGGGGAATCTGATGAATGTCCAGGTGTCCTCTCGTCCTCAGACCTGCTACGAAGTTTTATACTCTTAGGGAGGAATACATTGCATTTTGGGGCTTGATGTGTACTTCAAATATATGGATAATATTGGTAGAATTAAACACATGACCACTGCAGTCACATACGTGGTAACTGTGTTGGTCACTCTTCAACACTGATTATCAGTTGGAAATAATTTAAAAGGAGGAAAGAGGGATCTTTTGGAGTACAGACCAGGGTACAATGGGCAAAATTTGTGAGATGTACATAAATACACACACACATGCACATACACACACACACATACGCATGAACACATAAAGACACACGTGCACATGCACACATATAGCTTTTCAAAAGCCAACTTTCATCTTTAATTTACAATTAATGATAGGCTAAAAATCAAGTCCTCACCAATTTAGAGATCATTTCAAGATCTTGTGAGAGTCTGCATGCCAATCCTCCTGGTTCATTCCTTTACAAATTCTCTTTCTAAACTCAACAATGACACAAACTGTCTATCTCACTATGCCTTACAATCCCGCAAAAGTTTGTGTGTGTGTGTGTGTGTGTGTGTGTGTGTGTGTGTGTGTGTGATGATAGGAGGTGAGGATGACCCCAAGGCCTCACACAACCAGGGAACCAGAGTCCACTTTGTAACTAACCTTGTTGCCCATTTGACTAAAATTATCTGTGTGATGATAGGAGGTGAGGATGACCCCAAGGCCTCACACAACCAGGGAAGCAGAGTCCACTTTGTAACTAACCTTGTTGCCCATTTGACTAAAATTATATCGCTCTGATTCCCACTGAGCATACACTGATGTTCAATTGTGTTCACAGATGAGCACACTCTCTCTCATACACTACAGACTCTTTCATGGTAACAATCTTAGGTTTATAGTTCTTCACCCAACATCAAGTGGGTCAAGGAATTTTCACTCCCTACATTCCATGAGGTACGGGTATCCCCAAATAAATAAATGCTCCATTTCTTCTTTCTTGTGTAATAACATGGAACTTGAATGCTCTACACCTCGGATTTCCGACATGTTCCACTCAGCATGGCACCAACCTTGCCTTCAAACATTTGACTTTACAGGTTAATATGAGTGAATTCATTAGCAAAGTTGCTCCGTAGGGCTAGGGACATCAGTCTGGTGAGAAACTCAATGATTTTTAGAATTAGATTTTCTTGGTCATTCCACACTGACTTTATTATTAGACAGTTAAGCATTCTAGACACACAGTCACCTGGTTTTTACCTGATGATAGTCCTCGCCCATGTCCCTCACACCACAGTATTTATCCAAAAATGATCACTCTACGACCAAGGCAGTAACATGTAAACATTCTAGGACCACAGGCTGGCCCCGAAGACCACTGCATTCACATTCCGCAGGCTTCACAGTTAACACCTGAGGTGACGCCACCTTAATAACCCTGATGAAAGAAAGTAGATGATATAAAAGTCAAACATGCTTGAGAGTCTCTTCTTAGTCCATCCTTAAATCAAGACTTTTCCAGGTGGTGAGCGAGAATGCCAGCCCTTCAAAGAGAAGGGGGAAGGCCTTGTTCATGGATGCTCCACAGGCATCCAGCTTGTTGCCTTCAGTCCAGATGGAGGCTTTGTTCTCACAAAGTTGGTCAGGTGCTTGCCTGTTCAAAAAGGGAAATCAGAACAGCGTTAGGAGCCCACACCTGTTTAAAAAGCAATTCTGCTCTCTTCACTCCAAAGCCCAGACATCAAACACCTTCCTCTGCCACAGCTTGGCTATTCCCCAAGCGTTTTCAGTCTAGGCAAGTAAAACAAAAATTGCATAATTTGTCATCATTTTCAAGGAATGAGATGTGCCTCTACAATCTCTTTAGAGTTAAATATAATAACACTGAGCTTTCCTTGAATGCCAATGTCTTCCTTCTCTGAAAGAACAGAGATAAAGTACAGCAAAAGGAATCACTCAGTTGATTGCCTGTAACTCTTGGTTACAGTGTTTGTTCCTGGCCTGTATTTGCTTGTTTTTAGGGCTGGGTAGCAAGAAAGGGGTCTTCCCAGATTTTCACTGAAGAGAAGCAAAAGTACCTGAGATAATGTAGGAGTGAAGCTGTCCTGGACTTCTGGGTCAAGCAGGAGACGTACAACAACAATCACATCCGTGAGGTAAGCCGCATCTCAGAGATTCATTCGGCCTCCTCCTCTGTAAAACGTGGCTTTCAGTCTCTAAATGCATCCCATATAATCATGACACCAACCTGAAAACAGAAAAGAATAATGATGTCTTTCAAAATTTTAAATATTTCCACAAATGTAAAGTAGTTTGAATGAGAAAGATCGAGTGAAATTCTGAAACAGAAATCCTACCATTCTTCCTAAGGCATGACGCCTGAGATCTGGGCAGAGAGAATTCTGTGGAATGACAAACACAGACGCCCACCACTGGAAGGCAGGAACATCTTAAGCCTCCTCTTGTCAGGGCAGAGGGTGCTGCCCAAACCCCACCATATTTATTTGTGCAGCGTGTCCCTCTGCTGCCACGTGGTTCCAGCACTGGAGAAGACAGAGCTCATAAGGGGAGCCTGACTGCTGGGAGGGTGATCGGTGGCTGCTGCAAAAGGGGAAAACCGATAAATGTTCTTTTCTCTTCTTTTCACAACCTTGTGCTAAAGCTGTGCAAAATGTGTCATGCATAAAAAGTATGCAATTTTCATGTAATTAGAGGAACACAAGATGAAAATGAGTTCCCTCAGAGCAATCAAGGACGGTAATGTGGCCTGCGTTTGTCAGTGCCGATTGTCATGAAAGCAAAACCCAACAAGTTGTATATTTTATTTCATTTTAACTCTGAAAATTATAAATGCCATTTTGCGATGGCGACATCTATAAATTTCAATAATCCGGTTTTGTTTTTTTCTGGGTTTTTTTTTTTTTTTGGAAAGTATCAAGTTTGGGAAGTTCTGATTAGATTGTTTTGCTCTTTTAAAGAATAGAATGCTATTTTATGAAAAAACACAGAGAATACAGGACATATTTATTCCTTGGAAGGTCAGATTTATAGCAGGAGGTGATAGGTTTACAGTATTCTATACAAGAAACACACAATAATTTACTGCCTCTGAAAATACGTTCCCATCTTACGGTAGCACCTGTTTCTGGTTCCATCCCCAAGTCTCCCAAACCAACTCAACTGTTTTTAAATTTCTTTTGGGAAAAGGCACAGAGTGCTGTCCTCCTCCTCTTTAGCTCTTTCCCTCATTTATTTAATTCTATTCATTTATAAATTATGCTACTTGAAGCTGTTTTTTGAGAAACAAATTGTGTCAGGCATGTTGAATTACCTCGTGATGGGAAAAGAAGGAAGGCTTGGATGATGTGCTAGAACTGAGTACACTTGTGGGAACAGGAGGGGTGAGCAATAAACAGAAGCGGGTGTCGTTACAACCACCAGAGAGTCCAAATTCAGGGGCTAGCTGAGTCTCTGCTGTAAAGCCTTGGGAATAGCCATTAGGAGCTCAGTCCTGCCCTTTAGAATCTAGAGCCCAAGCAGAGGAGAAAGAAAAGTCTAAAGTCAGGAAGATCTGGAGCTTGAGCCACTAGAGAAGGCACAATCGGTGACTTACATTATGTTGTAATGCTATGCATGTTGTAAGGACACAGGACATGATATTGAAGTGGAGAAATAAGATGAGGAGCTTGGAGCTGTTCCTGGTGCAAGTCCCTTGATCGTTTTAAGCAGGAATTTGGCATGGTCACCTCTGGACATCAAAGGAACATTTTGGCTGCACTGTGGATGAGGAGCGTGAAGTGTAATGTGTTGCAAAGCCATGTGGGGAATCCACACGAAGCGCAGGGATGATTCAACTCAAGGCGGACTTCAGTGATAGAGACAGTGGGTGTGAGACTCCACTCAGGAATTTCGGAGACTTTGAAAGGACTTGTGGCTGTAGATTGAGAGTAGGGAGAGACTCCAGGTACTTAACCCAGGCAACTGCTTGGACAGTGACCCTTTTCAGGGATCAGAATGCACAGGAAAATGGGAAGGGCCATACTAGGAAAGAGCAAGCTACAATTTTGTGCAGTTTGTAATAAACATAGGTATTTACAATCACTAACCATTGTCCAAAAACCCGAATAGCAGGATTTCTGACATTGATTCCTTTCCTGAAATACTGGGAGTTTGTAAGGTCATCAGATCTTTGCTTACCAAACATTTATTCATTTGTTTAAAATATTTATTGAGATCAGGCATGGCAGCACATGTCTTTAATCCCAGCACTCAGGAGGCAGAGGCAGGCACATATCTGTAAGATCAGGACCAACCTGGTCTACCTAGTGAGTTTTGAGTTTCAGGCCACCTGGGGCTATAGGAAGACTCTGTCAAAATGACAAAAAAAATAAATAAATAAAAATTACTGATTATCTGCATTTGATTTCATTTAAATAAGAGTGAAACAAAACTCATATCAGCAGTAAGAAATTTTTAGGCTCTAATCTGTTTTGGTCAGTTATAGCACTTAAATTATTCATAGTAAGCCTTAGTTTCCATTTCTGTGAAATTAGGATAATGGATGTGAAATGGATAGGACTGTGAGGTTACAGGGGGCTGAATTCCACAGAATGCCCCACCCAGTTCCTGATATTTGCCATTGACTAATTCAGGTCCAAGTCAGGAATGTACAAGTGAAGTGAAGTCATAAGAAAAAAACATGAAAATTCTTCAAGGAAATTTGAGTTATCAAACGCTCTGTAATTTTCATTTTCAAGAAATGTTTCCTGGGGCTGGAGAGATGACTTAGCAGTTGAGAGCACTGGATGCTCTTGCAGAACACCCAGGTTGATTCCCAAAACCCAAGTGTGGGGGGGGGCAGCTAACAACTGTCTGAAACTCTAGTTCCAGGGTAATCTAATACCTTTACCTGACCTCTGTGGGCATTGCAGGACATGGGTGCACTCACACACGGAGGCAATACACTCATACACATAAAATAAAAAATAAAATACTTTAAAAAAAGAAATGTCTCCTTTCACACAATTTACCTGCGATCTGCTTCCTTTTTCCATTTGTCTGCCCTGTCACATTGGCTATTGAAAGATAATTTTGTAAATTCATAACCACATAAATGCAAAGTGAGCATAGGTTAAAGGTTTAAGTATCCACAGATGTGGAAAAGGGCTATGGTATGTGCGAACTTCCCACCGTAAATGGGGCTACCACACACCGTAAATGGGGCTACCACACACTGGAAGACACTGAGAGCACCGTCACACCTAACAACACGTGCCCTCTTCTATCTTGAATAATATTACCTTTCCACTCTTCAGACAAGACAGGCCACACTGGTTCTTTGAGCACAGGCTGAATTTTGGATCTTGATAATCTTAGAGTGTTATTTCCATTTCTTTTCTCATAGTATGTTTTAAAAAATAGGAGTGTGACAAAACTGGCAGGTGCAGTGAGGGGGTATGTGACGGGATGCCACTGGAGTGAGTTATGTCCTCTTGACAGTAAAATGGCAAGAAAAGGAGGAAGGCAGCGGACACGTCGTCCTTAGAGGTGAACAGCGGACACGTCGTCCTTAGAGGTCCTCAGAGCACACGTCCTCCTTAGCTGAGCACAGTGGGGTGCATCTGCAAGCACAGGCCCTGTTGGCAGAAGAAATTCCATCACTCTATGTTCTAGTCTCGTGTTCCTGAGATTCAACTCCACCATAATCTCTTCAATAAGCAACACCTTAGGCTTTCTTTCTAAGATTTACTTTTTAAGTATGTGTATGCTGTGTTTCTGTAGGGGGTATGCGCACTTGAGTGAGTACATGCAGAGGCCAAGAGGCCTTGGACCCCCCTGGAGCTGGAGTTACAGGCGGTTAGGAGTCAACTGATTCGGATGCTTGGAATGTAGCTCAGGTTGTCTGCAAGAGCAGTGCACACGCTTAACCACTGACAGCCACTCCAGGCTCCTTCTTGAGCGTTTCACCTTCTGGCTGCTCCTCACATCTTTGTTCACTGTGGTGCAGAGATGAAGCTGGTGACTGTGTGGTGGTTTATATCTACTTCTCACTTATTTTTCTGATCTAACAATGCAAAAATCATTTTAAAACCTCCCAATTAGCCGCAGAATATTAAAACCTAATTTCCCTCCCCCTTCCTTCCTTCGTTCCTCCTTCCTTCCTTCCTTTTCTTTGACTTCTCTGTGTGTGTAACATTTATGTACCATGCCTCATGGATGATATTTTCTTCACTCTGAAGATAAAAGGTCTTCATTTCAGACATTTCTCCTGCCTCCGATTCCAAATTACTTTTCTTCTCCTTTAGCACTGAGGTGTATTTTCTTTTGTATCTATCGAATGAGACAGTCACAAGATCCTCTTTCTGAATTGCCTTGAAGCTCAAGATATTTGTGTCATGTTCTCTCCTCTTCATGAATACCACTTGCTTTTTGTCAGAATATATGACTTTTATTAGTTATATAGAATGTAAAAAACGGACTTGGCATCTTTGTTCCGATACTGTTTGACCTTATTTTTGTACACTGCTTAGGGCATGCTTTCGTAACACACTTTAATGCTGTGTGCTTTAACCTAATATTGAGGAAAATCAGAGCTCAAATGGCAAACTTTGGGATTTTCTGGCCACAAGTGACTGCTGTTCATCTTCACCACAGAATCAGCTGTGGGCTATGCAGGAAGGTGAGCCAGGCTCTGGCCCCAAGATGCATCATCACAATACAGGCTACAAGCTGCACGGGGGGCACAGCATGCAATTTGGCAACTCTGGTAAATCTAGTCATCTGCTTCTGTATTTGTTTCTGACTGGATGGTGTTCCCACGTGATTTAAGAGTGAGGCACTCTGTAGTTCTAACAGTTGGAAAGATGAATTTGAAGTTGTAAGAAACCTCTTGCAATTCAAACAACTCTCCTAAAATAGGAACTACTTCATGTAATATTTACAATTTTTAGGTTTATACTAATCAGGCTGTTGCCATATTTTTTCTTTATCATTTTTATTTTATATTTATGAGTGTACTGCCTACATGTATGTAAATGTACCTGTGTCGTGTAATGCCTGTGGAGGTCAGAAGAGAGCATCAGATCCCCTGGAACTGGAGTTATGAAGAGTTGTTAGCTGCCTCGTGGGTGCTGGGATTCAAACCCAGGTCCTCTGCAAGAGCAGCCAGTGCTCTTAACCCCTGAGCCATCTCTCCAGCCCCCATATGGGGTACAGTTTTGAACGTTGTATCTTTGCCCTTTTCTCTCCTAACCTGTTGAATCCCAGGGGTGTTCTTGTTAACCCTCAGATGTATTGAAGACATGACACTACCGTGATGACTAGGGCTCCTTCTGAGAAGAAAGTCAAAGGAGTGATGAGCCAGTTTCATATGAAAGCAAGTGATGAGAAAAGGCCTCACGTCATAGCAGACAGCCCTCTCGTGCCTGAATTGTAAGTTCAGAGCAACAAGAAAAGCAACCACAGCCCTCTCAAAGCTAACTCACATTTAATACACCCAGAGAAACTTCAAAGACTTGAGATGTATAATTAACACTTGTTCCTAACTTCACAGCAGGTCTAATGAGCTTCCCCACTCCACCCTTGACCACACTCCCAGGGTCATAGGGCAAGAACATTGATAACATCCTCATTGTGTTCTGAAGACTCTTCTGCTCACAGTGCATGGCCACTGGCTCTTTCTGCCCCTCCCAGCTTTCCCTACGGGATAGACAAGTTACTTATCTCCTCTCTGTAGCCAAATTCATGACAGAAACATATCTAAGCAGACGAGGTGCATTTTACCTCACAGACAGGTAGGAATTAGTTCATTATGGAAGAGAAGATAAGGCCCTGGAAGTGGGTCAGCCTCTGGTAGCTGGAGTAACCAGTGGTCTCTCACGTGATAACAACCAGGAAGCAGAGGTACAAGAAGAAGCAGGACCAGCCCCCAGGGTTACCCACCTCTGGCAGCCATGTCTCCTGTGGGGATGTTCCAGAACCTTCTAAAACAGGGCTATTATATGGGCATCAAATGTTCGTACATATGAGCCCTTGGGGAACGATTCAGCCTGTTCCCAACCTCTACAATGAGAAATTTTTCAGCCTCAGCGCCCCAAGCCTCATCTGATTTCTCTTGTGCATACAACACAGTCTTACTGAGGAGGAAACAGAAAGCTTCTGAGCTGCTCACATTCCCTTTTCTGTTCTGTAAAGAGGGTGTGTCAGTGGAACTGAAGAAGTTTTGAAACCATGAAAGTTGACTCAAGAAGAAATAAATAATCCGAAATGATGAAGCCTAGATTTTGTATGCTAGTGCCGTGTGTATTTACATACAAGTATTTAAACTGGAACAGTCTCGATTAGAAGCCAAGCGAACCTAGCAGTCATGATCATTATTGTGAGTCATTCCTGAATAATTTCTCTTGAGTCTTAGGAAATGGAATTTTCCCCAAGGAGAATATGGCAATTTATTAAGAAACTGAAAACTAGAACTAGAGACACATAAGACTCAGGCTTCAAACATTTCTCATTGAGATATTTTTCACCTTATCCCCAAATATGACAACCAAGTGTGATCTGTCTTCCTTTCCTCTAAAGTTGGAGCAAACTGAGGAGTCTCTAGTTTGATTTGGAGAAGAAATAAATGTAGTAATGGAAAGAGTCAGATGGGATTTGAATGTCTAATTGCACCCAGATACAAGCAAAATCATTAAGGAGCTGAGGTTAACGATCAGTGATTGTTCCAAGTGTTGGACCTGGGCCAATACAATGATCTCTGGTCACTGAAATACATGTTTTAAAGGTAAATGTTCTAATCTTGAGATATCAGGGGGTTTTATCCAAGACCCAGATGGAATATATCAAGAAAATAAACTTGTCTCCTACCTCTCACTACCCCCCATGGATAAACAAAGCTTTGCCTCCAAGTTTGTTTATTCTGAAGTTTATCAGCATGTGCTCACTATGGCCAAACGCCAGCCTCACACACCGGTGACTCTGGGCCATCTGTCCAGGTATTATACATTGATTCTTCTCTCAGGTATGAACCAGTGACCAAGGATGACCTCATAGACTTTCCCCACTTCCCGCTAGCTGAGGTGATTTAAAAAAAAAGGTCTGAGTACACTCTACTGGGGAAGGTGAGCATCGGAAGTGATGGGATGCAGTGAGGATGCTTGACAGTCAGAAGGAAGTAGAGTCAGAAAAATAGATTTGGGCAGAAATGTGCTCCCCAAATGATCAATGGTGGGAAGAAAAGATGAATTTGTTTCTCAAATGCAGAAGATCTGGAGTCCATTCTCGGTACCCACATGGCACCTAATAACAGTATGTAACTCCAGTTCCAGGGTCTCTGACACTCTCTTCTGACCTCCCTGGGCATTGCATGACCTCCTTGGGGTGCAAGTACATACTCATATACATAAAATAAATATAATAAACAGGCAGGCAATACATACTCATATACATAAAATATATATAATAAACAATTTGGGGGCTTCTTTTTGAGACAGGGTCTCCCTGTAGCCCCAGCTGTCCTGGAATTCACTATGTAGACCAGACTGGCCTTGAACTCACAGAGATCTGCCTGCCTCTCCCTCCAAAATGCTGGGATTAAAGGTGTGTGCTACCACTCCCGGCCTTAAATAATCTATTTTTAAAAGATGCAGAGAGCATTCTGCAGGAGTGAGAACATCAGAACTCCACCTGAGGAAAATCGTGTTCTGCGAGGTTTTGCAAGAGGGATAAATGATTTAATTTTTAAACTTCAGTTATTATTTATCATTTTTGAGCTAGTTTACAATTAAAGAATCCTACCCTGTGGGAAAATGCTGAGATAATTTTAGAAATGAAAAATCATAAAGTACTGATGCAATCAGGACTTAGTATGACCAGCAAATAATGGGTTGAAGATAAAATCAGCACTAATATTTAGAAATTGATTATCAGAAAAGGTGTATTCATTGTTTAGATAAAATGTAAACTGAATTTCTAAGTGTTTATTCATCATGGATTGGCCATATGATGGAACAGGCAACTTGGAGTCTAGGGGAAATGAGTTCGTATCTCCTATCTCTGTATCTTCTTAGTAACATGAACTTGTCAGGACTCAAGGAAAACAGAACACAAAGACTTCTAGGTCATCGTTAGCAACTGGACAGAGGAACACTCAGAATCCCAACTCAGAGAAGCTGGACCACCTGGACGTGCTTGAGGTCATCACACAGAGGCCGTCTGTCTTCTCATTATTTGGTTCCAGGAAGCAGTTGATAGTAAGACAGAGCGTGTGTCTGTGAGGCAGTGGGTGTGGAGCTGCCATCACCCAGTCTCTCTCTGCTTGAGAAGGGAGCAGCAGAGCCTTTGGGTCAGGAGACACAGTGGTCTTATGATTATCACATAAGCTTTAAACTTACTGCATTGCAACCTGACCGTGTAGTCTGGAAATCAAATGAATCATCACACAAACATCTATACAAAGACACATCATAATGTTATATTACTTACTTGGATTTTAATGTTCTCCTGAGTTAACACATTACACGTTGTATCAAATCAGAGAGCTGTGGATTTAATGCAGAAGGGAATCTAAGCCACCCAAGCTTGGAAAGAGTGGTCTTCTCATGATCACTGTGTTGATGGGACAAAGACAAATTCCCTCTTGACTTTCTGTCCAGCATACTTCACACCCCTTCACCCATGTACTCTATGATAAACGGACACACAGCTCCTGTTTGCAGATAAATAAATAAATAGACTCCCAGAGCCAGCTTGGAGGAGGATCGTTTGGTAATCTGAACCATTACTGAGGTAAGATTTCATTACACAGATGGTGACATCTCGATGTCTATCATGAAAACACAGCAGGTAGAAACTATCAGCCAGGCCCATTCCCATCTACAAATTACACTTATATTAATATCACTCCAGATTTCATTATGCAGAAAATGACATTGCATGGGTCTCCAACACCAAGGGGTGGCGGGCTAGGGGTGACAAGGTGGTGAGGGGAGAATACGGCATGGGTGAGGGAAGGCAGGACAAGGTAGCTGGAGAGACCACGGAATGAACTTCACAAACAGGCTGCCTTTCCCAAGGGGATAGGCAAAACTATGTGTGTGTATAAGTACATAACTTACAACCTCGTCAATTCTGATGCCGGCTCCGGATTGACTTGCTGCCAGAAGTCCTCCAAGGGCCCCTGAGGGAATGTTTAAAAGGGCCTCCTGTGGGGTACAAGGAGGTTTACAGTTAGATTTTATTAATGAAGGGTGGCAGGCATCTCCACCAAGCCAACAAAACACCACACCTGTCTAAAGAAATGCCCTTGTGTTGAGAACATTATTCCAACCCCACACTTCCCTGTCTCTGTCTCTGTCTCATAATAGAGAGAGGAAGGACAGAAATAAACACAGGGACAAATGTAGATACTCACAGACGGACATGCATATACACAAAGAGAAACACACCATTTACTAAGCACGTGAGTATGAGGGGATTAGGATAGTCCAAGTTAAGAAGTGAAAACATTTTTCTCATGTAAACATGACTCCATTATTAAAAAGAGATAAATGAGGGACTGGGAAGATGGTTCAGTGGGTAAAGTGCTTGATGTGTACACACAAGGGCCTAAATTATGAATGTCAGCACTCATTTAAAAAGGCAGGTGTGGTAGTATGTTCCTATAAGTCCAGTACAGACACAGGGAGATGGGAAGACTTCTAGGGCTTGATAGGAAGCCAATTTAGTGAAATTGGTGAGCCCCAGGTTCTGTGAGGGATGCTGTTCCAATACTGTTCAAATACTGTGGAGAGCCACTGAAGGACACACTGGTCATTTACCTCTGGACTTCAGGTGCATTTGTACTCATGTGCACACATACCCACACACACACCACACACACACACACACACACACACACACACACACACGAGAATTACAGAAATCTCACAGGAGTGCATAATAGCAAGTTCCACTCATTCATTCATTATTTCTCATGGCTTTATTCATACACCTCTGTCCCACCCTCTTCTCTTACACCCTGGGGAACTCACTGCCCTTTCCAACATGGAGGAAGCCATCTTCATCATTACTTGGCCTTTCTTGTTTGCTTCTCGAAAATGCAAAGACTGGTCTTGCATAATCCATCATATCTGGTTTCAAAATGTTCGGTTGGATTCCTCTGGCTTTTCAGGCACCTGAAGCTCCTTGGGCCATAGCCTTGGCCCTGCGACTGCTACAGCGATGCCTGTGAACTTCAGGGCAGGGTTCATTTCACCAGGGTACTTGCTTTCTGGTGTTTTACATCTTTCCCACCCCTACTCACATAGCCCTCTGTAGGCTGAGCTCCGACCTTACTGATTTCTTTCCTTCCCAAGGCAGTTTCCTTGTTTCTAGAAGTTATCACAGACTCTTCATAGGTGTTGTGAATAGGTTGGTCCTCTCCAGCCAATTAAATTTTACAACTAAGTTTCTAGTCCTACTTTAACCCAGTAAGCTAAGCTTTTTCTATTCTTAATTCTTATAATATCCTAAGTACCAGATTCTGGATTACGCAACTCACTCACTCAGACCTTCTCAAGCAGCCTGGGGCTTAATTTGAACATAGAGTCTGAATTATTGAGGCACTTCAAAATACTTTTACATCAATGTCCTCTTTCATCTCTGGGAAACCTTCTTAAGTATTATGACTTTCACTCATCTGACACTGTAAACAGTTTCCAGATACATTCACAAACTTACATATATCTTACTGGTTTTTAAGAACCGCATATTTTATCCACCATCTCCCCAACATCCCCACTTACCGCAAGACCTAGGGACTGTGTGCCATCATGTGACCTGAATCCAGGAAGGGACCCACAGATAGCACACCTGCCCACTGGAATGCCACCCATGCAACCTAGGAACTGACTGGCATTCTACAACTCTGTGCTGGATGGCCTCACTTGTCAGCTTGGCACACCTGAGAAGAGGGAACCACAATTGGGGAATGTTTGATTACTGAGTGATATGGGAGGACCCAGCCCAGTGTGGGTGGTGCCATCCCTGGGTAGGTGATCTTGGGTTGTATAAGAAAACGGGTCGAGCATGGGGCAGAGGAGCAAGCCACTCAGCAGTGCTCACCCACAGTGTGTATTTGAGTACCTGCCCTGGCTCAACTCCATAAGGAAATGTCAGCTGTAAGGTAAAGCAAACCCTTTTCTTCCTACCGTGCTTTCAGTCAATGTTTTATCACAGCAATAGAAAGCAATGAAGATAGAAGTTGGTACAAGGAGTATGATTTTGTCACAGACCAGAGCATGCTATTTGGGGAGGATTACAGAACCATTTGAACCATTTGGAACAGTTACGCTGAGGAGAATTGTGGATGGTGGAGGACTGGCTTGTGACGTTTCAAAAGAAACAAAGACTATCAGGGCTGTTTGTCCAATGTTGTGGATTGAGAACTTGGGGTTTCTGGTCAGTGGGGGCTGAAGAATCAATTTTGATTAATGAGAGGCCAGAACCAATGAAGTGAAACCTTCAGTTTATTGGAAAAATTGATGCTGCTTAGTTGGGATGAAAATTAGCTGGATTGAGAAAAGACCAGCATCGCTGAGGTGAAATCTTCTGAGAATATTTCCTCAGTGTCAGCACACAGAAGCTGTGGCCCAGAGGGGACTCAAGGCTGAATCTCAAGCTCCAAGCAGAACTTGGAAATGCGTAAGAGTCTCCAATACGTTACTGATTTGAGTGCACGAAAACTGAGGAATTGAAGGGGTTATGGAGGGACTCTGAGACTTGGCAGTGTGGGAGGCCAGAAGAGCTCATTGGAAAAGGTGCAGCCTCGGGTTGCAGAAGAGACTCAAGCATGCTGGAGTCACAGGGCCATGGGACGACCACCGTGGGCAGCAGCAGTTGGGGATGAGCCATCCTGAGCCTATGTAACAAACCTGTGTGTGCTGCGGATGGCAGAGCCTGAGAAATGAGGAACTCAAGCCTTTTGGAGCCCAGAAGACCATGAGTGAAGCCCAGACGTCTACATCACTGGACCTGGTTTCACTTAGGTGTGCCTGGTTGTTCCCTTTTGAAATAAGAAAAGTACGGAAATTATTTTTTAGTTTGGAGGAACCCATGTTTGAGAGATTTTAAATGGTTTAAAAGAGGCACGGAGGCTGGGCGTGGCGGCACACACCTTTAATCCCAGCACTTGGGAGGCAGAGGCAGGTAGATCTTTTTGAGTTCGAGGCCACCCTGGCCTACAGCATGAGTTCCAGGTCAGCCGGAGCTACAGGGAGACGCTGTCTCCAAAAAAAGGACAAAAGAATAAAATTAAAAAATCAAAATAAATAATAATAAAAGAGGCACTGGACACTTGAGGCTTTTAAAGGCTGCACTGTATTACATTGTGATATTAGCAATAGATAACAGGACGAAGAAGGCAGAAGAGGTTATGCTTATGTGTTGGTGTGTCACGCTAACATGGGTCAGTAGTCAGACATTTTCCGTTGTCACTTGGACACACCTAGGTTGAGAGAACCACATTTGGCTAACTGCCTTGATGAAACGGGCCTATTGGTATGTCTGTGAGGGATTGTCTTGATTGTTGAGTGATGTGGGAGGGCCCAGCCCACTGTGGGTAGTGCCACCCCTGGACACGTGGTCCTGGGTTGTGTAAGAAAGCAGACTGAACACAGGCCGAGTGAAAAAGCCAGTAAAAAGCTTTCCTTCCTTCATGGCCTGTGATTCAGCTCCTGCCTCCAGGTTCCTGCCCCAAGTGCCTTCCTGGCTCTGCTCCAAGACAAGCTGTAAGTTCCAAGGTGAAATCATTACTTCCTTCTCCAATGTGCTTTTGGTCAGTGTTTTATCACAGTCATAGAAAGTAAGAAGCACGACATTTGACACACTTAAGAGCCCACGCTCAGGCCTCCCCACCATCTACCTCACTTGAGGATGATGGGGTATCCTGCACACCTCTTTCACTGAACATCACCCACTCTTGCTGCGACCCCAGGCCCTGCCACCTAAGAACAACCTGTATAACACTGTGATTCTTCCATGGATTATGAAAATGAACAGAAAAATTCTTACACCCACATAGAAAATTTATTCCTAAGTTCAGAAGTTGCACCTATTCTTAACTAAGCTGGAACCACTTGTGGCGCCCCATTCCCACATCAGAACAATTTCCCCAAGACCCCCAAGCAACATTCAGCTGGTCCATAACCTAACAAGTTTCCATAATGGCAAAAAGATCAAAGTATTCACTCAACAAAAGTGAGACCATATAACTAAACATAGATACACTACCAACAGCCTAAATCCAGGTCCCATCACAGAAACACAAACAACACAAATAGCAGACAGTATGTCTCCTCCAGAAATGAGAATCTCCATCATAATAGACACTGAGGAAAGGAATGTAGCTAAAGCACAAGGCAATGATCTACAAAGAACCATTATCCACATACTCAAGGGCACCAGAAAAAATATGCACAAACTCCTAAACGAAGACGACTGAAGTAAAGAAAGAAATCAAAGCTATGCACAGATAATTTAATAAAAATGCAGAATTTCTGAAGAAAAGCCAAAGTGAAATAATCTTAAAATAAGAGTGAAATAAAAACAGTCAGTGCGAAGACTCACCAATTGAATGGGTCAGGGGTGAGAATGGGAAGGATTGAAGATAGAGGAACTGCATCACTCAGTCATAGAAAATCTTAAATCTAAAAAATAAAACAGAAGAAAGCATAGGAAATGTGTTCAACAAAATCACAGATTAAAGGTATCAAATCTCAGGAAAGAGATGCCTATCAAATGCAAGAGGTTTACAGAACTCCAAATAGACAGGACCAGAAAGGAAACCCTCATATCACATAACAATCAAAACATGCAGTGCAGAAAATAATAACAAAAACTACTGAAACCTGCAATAGAGAAAGATGACGTCACATACAAAGGGGGGCACATTTGAATATCAGCTGGAATTTAAGGGAGACACTAGAAGCCAGATGGGCTTGGATTGACATTCTACAATTTCTAGAAGACTACAGGTGCCAGGCCAGGTGATACATACCCAGGAAAACTGTCATTTACAATCCACAGAGAAGCAAAATTTTTTCAATGATTAAAAACAGATTTATGGAAATTTTAAACACAAATCCAGCTCTACAGAGAGAACTGGAAAGAATATTTCCACCTAAAGATATGGATAAAAACATTCAAAAGGGCATGAGGAATCAACAACTCAAAATCTGTTCATCAAGAGATCTGAGAAAACACCACCATCACAACAAAATGACAGGAACACATTGTTCAATAAGAGCCTCAGTTCCCTAATAGACACGGATTCACAGACTGTATTAGAAAACAGAATCAATTTTTGTTTTGTTTTGTTTTGTTTTGTGTTCTCCAAGAAAATATACATCACCATTAAAGATAGGCACAGCCTTAAGGTAAAAGAATGGAAACGTTATTGCAAGCAAATGGAGCTAAGAGACATTTGAGTGTAATTACACTAACATCTGACTACATAGACTTCAAGCCCAAACTTGCCCAAGAGATAAAAAAAGATTCTTCATGCTCATCATGAAAATGTCCACCAAGATAGTATAATTCTAAGTGTGTACACGTCAAACACATCGGCGCTTCATTTTATTTTAAAAAATGCTCTTAGATCTAAAAGCATAGATTGAGCCCATCACGGTAATAGCAGGTGACTTCTATGTTCCACTTTCACCAATAGGTAGGTCATCCCGAGAAAACCTAAACAGAGAAACTCTGGAGTTAAATATCATCATGAATAAAACGGATCTAAGAGATACCCGCACAATATTTTACCCAAACACTAAAGAATACGCTTTCTTTGCAGCAACCTGTGAACCTCTCTTCAGAACTGACCGTGTAGTAAAATATAAAGTATGTCTCAACAGATATGGGAAAACTGAAGTACCATCTTTCGTTCAGTGGGCCCACAAAGAAATAAAGCTGGATATCAATTGTAGAAGAAACTTTAGAAAGTACAGTAACACGTACATTAAACAATTCACTATTAAATAAAAATTGTGTCAAGAAAGAAATCAAAAAGTAAATTTAAAACTTCCTAAATTTAATGAAAATGAGACTACATGCCATCAAAATCTATAGGACACTCTGAAGGCAGTTCTAAGAGGAAAGTTTACAGCTCTAAGTGCCTGCATTAAGAAGTATGAGATGAGATATCATATATCATATATATATGAATGATATACCTGAAAGCCATGAAAACATAAGCAAACAACCAAAAACAGTAGAGAGAAAAGATAATATAAAAAGGACTAAAATTAATGAAATAGAAACTAATTAAACAATACAAAATATTAACTAAATGAAGAGTGGACTCATTGAAACGAATAACAAGATTGACAATCCTTTGTCAGATTAAGCCAAAGAAAGACAAAGTACCAAAATTTAAAAAAATCAAAGATAAATAGAGGAACATTACAACAGATATTGAGCAAATTCAGAAAACTATTAAAAATACTTTAAAAATCTACATTTATTATAAGGTGCCGGTCCTAAGTGGCACATCTACAATGCAACATCTAGACCATGGAATATCACTAAAAAAGGGACAGAAAGTATCTAAAAGCCAGAGGGAAAAAGACACTGCTTCTAGTTAATTAATGCTTTCTAGACGACATAGGGAAGCTGTACCCATGGGATTTCCATAGTATGGTAGTCTAACCAGATCTGTAGAATGACTAAACAAGGTCACATGCCAAGGGAGATGGAGGGAAGCTTCAAGGAGTCCCACTCAAGATGAAGAGCTACAGAAACCTAAAGACAGTGTCATCAACAAATGTGAATTGTCAAACTGGATAGTTACATTTAGAAGAACAAAACTAGATTATTTCTACACGAAACTCAACTCCAAATATATCAAGGATCTAACCATATAATCTGGTACTCTGAGTTTCTAAATTTGGTAGCGAAGAAACTAGTGGACACATTTAGCTTGTTGGCACAGGAAATGACTTTCTGAACAGACCCTGACAGGACAGGCCTTTATAAGAGTTCATCGGCTGGGCATGGCAGAGCACGTTTTTCATCCCAGCACTCTGCAGGTAGAAACTAAGGGGTATCTGATATTGAGGCCATCCTGGTCCACATAGCAAGTTCCAGCTCCAGCTGGCACTACAGGGAGATTCTGCCTCTGAAAACGAACGAAAAGAACAATTGACTAATGCGACCTCATAAAACTAAAAACTTTTCTAAAGCAAAGGACACAATCGTTTGAAAGAAGAGGCAGCTTAAAGATTGGTGGAAAAGTCTTTGATATCTGAAAGAGGGTTATTATCTAGAAAATATATAAAACTCAAAAACTTAGCAAAAAAAAAACCCTACCAACCCGACTAAAAATTTGGATAAGGAAATAGAGAATTCTCAAAAGATGAAACACAAATTGCTGAGAAATATTTTCATATATTTTAATGTCTAATTCTTACGAAAAGATACATGACTGAATTTTTTTAATGACTGCTGCATCATCAAAATTAACTTCTTTAGTCAACAGGGAAATGAAAATAAAAACTACTTTGAGATTTCGTCTTACCCAAGTCAACACCAAGTCCAAGATCCACAAAACAAATGACAATAAATGCTGGCAAGTGTCTGGAGAAAAGGGAACACTTAGTCACTGCTGGTTAAAATAACAACTGGTATAGGCAAGACAAATATCAGTGTAGAGGTTCCTCAAGAAGCTGAGCACAGACCTATAATGTGCTGTACCACCTGGGCATGTACCAAAAGGAGTCTAAATCCTACTGCAGAGATATTTGTTTCTCTTTGTTCAGTGTGGCTCTATTCACGAGAGCTAGGAATTACAAACTGGATATCCATTAACTGAGGAATGAATAATAAAAATGAGTTACATTTACACAATTGAAAATTATTCAGTTACTAAAACATGAAATTCTCAGGTAAAAAGATGGAGGTGAATACAATCATCCTGAGTGAGATAACCCAGACCCACAGAGACAAATGTTGTGTTCTCTCTCACATGTGGATGTTAGCTTTGAAACTTTGGATATGTATGTTTCATCAGGACTATCTGTAGAGGTCAGGAAACAAGTAAAAAGTTGTGACTGGGGAGCTCTCATATGGTTCTATAAAGAGGGCAGTGATACAGCAAGGGAGGCTTACGGTAACAGGGAGGGTTGAAGGGGTCTGGGGATGGTGTGGTAAAGTAGAGTAAGGAAAGCTTTCAGCAAGGCCTTCAGGAAAGGTCATGTGATAACCTACAGTAGAGGGTTGCTATAACATACACATATATATGTGTGTATATATATATACACACATACATATGCATTTGTATATGTATATATGCCCTTTAGATGTAGTTACTCGATATCAGGACAATGCCCCTACTAGATAGCACAGGCAAGCAAATAAAAATCCCGGTGACAAGAATGGGCTACTTCTTTCTGTGTTTTTGGCCAGTTGATACCATCAACACCCAACTAGAACAGACCATTACCTTTGCTCTTGGCTTCCTCCAGGACTTGATGGTAAGTCTCTATTGATGAAGACACCACATAGTTGAGTCATAAACCATGGAGAAATCAAACTGAAGCTGACCTAGAAACTTCTTCCCTCCTGACTAGCTAGTCCTGGAAGGTTCTATGCATGCACCCAGGGCTGAAAAGTAATCCTCTATTGCATATACCTGTGAACCGTGTCAACTGTTGTAATGACTGGCCTGGCAAGATATGCCCCCTGTGTCAATAATGTCATGAATATTACTGAAATAACAAAACAGTTTTAGATTGGATTTAAGGCCACTCAAAAGATGAGCCCTATGCCTAGACTCTTCATCAGGGCAAAATAATAATAATTAATAATAAATAAATAAAACAAACTTGTGGCTCCATAGATCACAGACCATAAGAGAGAACTTACTACTATTATTCTGCTGAATAGACATAGGATTAAACCAACTCCTAACTGACTTACAGATATACCCATAGATTACTGAGTCTCTCAACTCATCTGATTAGCTGATTCTTGCAGTAGGTATCAATTAATATAAGGATCCACAACTGGTTGAGCTGCAAAGAATAAGAAACTAGAGACTATACCATTCTAAATGAAAAATAGGTATCACTCCCCAAAGCTCAGGGACTGTGGAGGTTTGAATGAGAATGTCCCCCATGTGTTCTAAGTCTTTGGACATTCTGTTCCCAGTTGGTGGTGCTGTTTTGGAAGGTCTTAGAAGGTGAGGTTATCCTAGAGGAAACATGTCACTGGGGGTTGTCTTAGACAGTTCTTAAGAATTGCTAGATCTCTACTCATTCTCTTGCTTCCTGTGCCTGCTTGAAAATGTAAAGCCTAGCTTCTGCTCTTCCTCCAGCCACCTCTGCCGCCATGCCTCCCCACCATGATGGACTCTTTGCCCCTTTGGAACCATAAGCTCAAATAAACTCTTCCTTTTATAAGTTGCTTTGGTCAATGTGTCTATCATAGCAACAGAAAAGTGAATAATACAGTAATGGGTACTGGGAGGTGGGTGTAGGCTGTGAAGAACCAGACCATATGGGGTTTTGGAAGAATGTGGAAGACTTTGGAAGTTTGGGCTAGAAAAATAGTTTATTGCTGTAAGCAGAGCTTAAAAGACTATTCTGGTAGGGATCTGGAAGAGAGTAGTGCTGAGAACCATGTAGTTCCAGAGGGAAATTAGGACTTAAGCAGCAATTGGGATATTTTGGCCAAGAGTTTGGCTGGAGTCTTCCCACAGCCAAAAAGCTTGCCTGAGGCTAAGTGAAAAGCCATGGACTAATTTCTCTGGCAGAAGAAATTTCAAGGCAGCGTAACACAGAAATGGTAGCATGGCTATTAACGGTGACTATTTTGTATATCTACATGGAAAAAGAGCCAATGGGGCAGAGAGAAATATAGAATGTACAGGATGGATTGAAAAAGAGCTCTAGGAAGATAAATGTTGGAGCCAAGGCACATGCTGGAGAGGATCTCTTTGATAAGGAGGTTAAAGTAATTAAGGAGGGGCCTAGAGATTCCCACTTAAACAGTGGAGAGAGTGCCTCCAGGGCAAGACCACACGCGGCTAAGCCTCCAAATTATGAAAGGAAAATGCTGCAGGGGCCCCTGAAGAGAAAAGTTTCTAAAATGGATAAGCAGGCTGGGGTCCACCCCAAACTTGCATCCAATAGTGGCAGTGTTGTTCACGAGGACTGGCTTTAGAGGCATGAAAGATGCAAGGGAGAAGGGGCATTCAGTTCTTCCTCCAAGGCTGCAGAGAGCTGTGGAGGTCAGGCAGCGTGCAGCAGGGATTCCCCTTCATAGAGAAGGC
>NW_008337322.1:2022239-2069455 GCF_000622305.1 Nannospalax galili | reverse complement strand
AGTAAGGGCCCAGAATTGGATGTGGAGCTACTAGATTTGGTGTTTGTCCTGCTGGTTTTTGCTCTTGTTTTGGTCCAGTATTTCCCTACTATGCTTCTATTCCTCCCTTTCGGACTGGTAATGTGTGTTCGGTTCCACTCTATGTTAGGAGTATGTAATTTGTCTTTTGGTTTTACAAGGGTTTACAGTTAAGTAATTTCCCTGAGTTTCAGTAGAAACTTTGGACTGTGGACTTTTGAGTAGTATTGAGACTGGTAAAGACTATGGGGACTTTTAAGGTTGCACTAAATGCATTTTTCATTTTATATGTTCATTACCCTATGGGGTTCCAGGGAATGTGGATGTTTGAATGAGAATGTCCCCCATAGATTCCAAATATTTGGACATTTTGTCTCCAGTTGGTGATACTGTTTTTGGAGGTCTTAGAAGGTGTGGTTATCCTGGAGGAAACACATCACTGGGGCGGCTTAGAGAGTTCTTAAGCCTTGCTGGATTTCTAATTGCTCTCTTGCCTCCTGTGCCTGCTGGAAGATGTAGAGCCTAGCTTCCATTCTTCCTCCTGCCACCTCTGCTACCGTGCCTCCCCGCCATGATGGACTTGTGCCACTCTGTAACCATAAGCTCAAAAAACCCTTCCTTTTATAAGTTGCTTTGGTCAATGTTTATTACAGCAACAGAACCAATCCCAGACTAATACAGGGATCTTTGTAGAAAATGGGGCAGGAATCTTTGAAGAGCCAGAGGTGGTAGATGACTACAAGGAAGTAGTTTTCCAGAAACAAATGGGAAGTTTCACATACGAACTCACAGCGGTTATAACAGCATGCACAAGATCTGCACAAGCTCAGCCCAGACAAAAATCCCAGAATGTGGATTTAAGTTGGGACAGAGTCCCACCCCAGTGGTTGGGTTATAGGTAAGAGAGAGCTTCTGGGAGAGGGAGAGTGTTTTCTTTAAGGGTGTAACCCTGGGTGGTGGATCATGCCACTGCAGATGTCTCCACTGCTAAGAGTATTTGGGCAACACAAGCTGGACTTGATGGGCTTAAAATAAAACAGAACATGGATTTGTGCAAGTAGGACAAGTAGGACAGTTGGGGTCCTACCCAGTTCTGGGAGGAGTTGAAGGTAGACTGCAATGATTACAATACGCAAGATGACTTTCAAGAAGAATTAATATAAATATTATTTTTAAAAAGAAGCATACATTTCCCAGGTCTCATCAAGAGAAATAACATGCTTGTTGGCCTGTATACACATACTTCCTCAACATTCTAACCTTAAAACAAGTCATGAATAATTAAGAAATTGCAAAAACAAAAATTTATTAAGGAATAGGGCGGTTCTGTAAGAAATTTTCAGGTGAGTTTCATTTTTAATTTTTCGCGTATGTGTCTATGTGACATGTCTTTGTTTCCTTCTCTATTTTTTTGTTTCAGGTTCTATCATTCTCCTCAGTTTCTCCTTTTCTGAGACCATTTCATGCTGAAGATTACAAAATTATGAAGTCCTGTAAGCTCCTCAGGTGCTCCTCCTGGGGTTCTTTTCCTCTTCTTCACACTACTTTTACAGGAAATTGGATGGATTAAATAACAAAAACTGGAACTTTGCTTTTGTAATATGGGCTAGAGAATTTCGAAAACAACTTCTGCCGTCTTTGTATCAAACTTTAGGGAACCTATAAACTAACTAGTCTGCTTACTGATTCTCCAGAAAATTTATGATGGCTTCAAGTCAAGGTACTTGGAAATCTTTGTAATCTCAATTTTAACACGCATATGTGTTTCCAAAGTAATTTTCAAAACATATCTTTTTAGAAAATTAGACGTCGAGTACTTAGGAAAATGTGAGTCTATAAAGAAAATTATTAATCATCAGTGTTAAAGGCAACAAGCTGATGATTCAGATTCTTTTCTGCTGCTTGTAAGTCTCCACCACCTTTCAGGATGAGGGACTGTGACTTTCACAGTATGCTCCTCTTCATTTACATCTGCGCCCTTCATCAGAATGCACAATGACAAGGTTTGCCACTGCCTTGAGCAGAGCTCTCACTGGTCACTCATGTGACATCCCCAACTTTTCTGCTTTTTTATTTTTGGGCTGCAGTTTACTGAACCCAGGGACTTGAGCACATGAACCAAGCACTCTACCCTCTCCAGCTTAACAGCCAAGGCTTGATGCCATCAGCTACACTAGTGGTATGTTGTGAGCACTGCAGAAGGACAGTGTGTATCTTGAAATCCTTTAGCCTGTTTACTCAGCAGGTGGAGTACACATTCTTAGTCACTGTTCTCGCTTATTTCTTTAGCACCAACCAGTCTGAAATTCTCCCCCGAAGATCTGAGACTGCTCTCTGGGATCCCAGGGCCATGTGGTCCTAATGCAGATGGACAAAACCGGCACGATTCATTCTATTTGTGTTTTTGTCTAGTTTATCATATCTTGGAAAGGGTTACTTACAAAGGCATGATCTCCTGCCTCCTGTGGGCCCTGTTTTTATATTTTGGCTAAGCATTGAGATCTGTGCCACCTGTGCCACCAAGATGGTGACTTTCCCATGCTGCCTGGCTTCCTCAGCACTTCAGTGTCTGTCCTTAGACCTCTCCCTCATGAAGCTGAAGCTGGTTGACTGGGTGGGAGGTATGACTGTCTTGGAGGACACACCTACCCAAAACCGTACCTTACTTTCTCTCACCAAGCTTCTAAAATACCCGGTTGAAGAATACCCATGTGTACACCTACATATCTGACTAGGAAAGAAAAAAACACACTGAACAAACTGCAGCCTTCATTTTGTTTGTTTATACGTGAAGTCAGCATAGCAGTTACCCGAGTCAAAGACCTGTTTGACATGTTTTCGGGATCACGTAAAATTTTAATTTGGGTGACAGTAACCTAACTGGCTGAATTAGAATTCTAATTTTCAAAACTTTGAGAATGCATTTTAGTTTAAATGAAGTTGTAGATATAAGGAAATATACCATAAAATTAATTTTTGCTTTATTTTATTGAAGTTTGTGTATTTCATATACAAAATCTTAATCATCTTATACGTCCTTCCCCATCAGCACCTTCCCATAGCACTCCCTCACTGTTGTTCATGAATTCTGCAATTTATGTTAAGGTCTATCAAGTCAAGTTAGTCTACCCAGATAACTTGCAGTACAAGTTCATTGACTGACATCTAGTCAGCCTATCTAGAGTCATTCTGTCAAAATCACCTCTTCCTCACTCAGTAGTAGTCAGCTGTCCAGTAGCTCTTTGGCTAAGATTGGGCCATTTCCTCTGATTTATCCTGGGTTTCTGTCTGTCTGAGTTTGCATGGAATTTGTGCATTCCGTCACCATTACTGTAAGTTCATTTAAGTAAGGTCCTAGGAGTCTGTAAGACTCCATTTCCATATTTCCATGTACCTTCTCCCCTGGCTCCTACAGTCTTGCTGACCCCTCTTCCAGAATGGTCTCTGAGACCTCGGTAGGTAAAGTTTAATAAAGTATTCTTGTCCAAGGAACCACACTCTGCAGACTCTTATCCTCCCTTATCCTCCAAGCTTTGCCATTTGTGGTCCTTTGCATTCATTGCCCTCTGTTGCATGAGGGAGTTTTGTTGACGAGAGGTGCATTAGTCTTCTCTCTACCCGTTGTTCTCCTATGTCCCATGAGCCTTAGGTATACAGGTTCCATTGTGGATGTGTCACTTAGGGCTGGGCATTTCACAGGCACTTAATCTCTGTGTGTGACCAGTTGTAGAGATCTGTAATAGTCTACGTCTGTTGCAAAAGAACCTTCTTTGATGAGTGGTGACTGGCACTTGTCTGTAAATATAAAGATCTATATTTAGCACATAGTAAAAAATTACATTTTCAAGGGATGTGACTTTTTTTTTGGTTTTATCTAAGACCTATGACCTCTCTAGCTGTGTGTGTTTCACTATGTGTACAGCATCACATGTGAGTTCTCTCCCCTTGAGTGGGCTGTACGTCAAGTAAGGTGGCTGTTGAATGCCCACTAGATAAAATTGCCACTACTGGCCAAATGTAGTTTGCTGTAGCAGTCATTTTTGTGGTTATTGATCCTTAAAGCTGGGATTGGATCGTTAATTGATTTTCACCCTTACGAGTTTACATAGTGTCCTTCAAAACTCTGAGAGCTAGCCTTCACAGAGGAGGCTTCCAGGGCAGTTTCATGTCAGTTACTCCAAGTCCTGTGTCTGAAGTGTGGCCTGTCTTCAGCAAAAGGGTCCTACCTTCACAAACTATTGCCACAGACATAAAATTAATTTTTATAACATTTCCATAGTCCTCATATTTTCTTATACTTTCTTATTGACTCAATTCTTGCCTCTACTCACTTTGCACAAGGCAAATTCACATTTTTATAAGATCTCACAAATGTAAAACTATAATATGCAGAATTTTTTCCATTATCACAATCTCACTTACGTTAAACATAGGATCATGTGATTTCATGTACTAGTGCTTTATTGTGTTAATGCTAAATATTCCTCCAGCACATATTATCCATTTAATTGTTGACTGGCATTTTAGTTGGAGCTTATAAATAAAGGTACTGTGGATATTGAGAATTAGTCTTCATTTGTAGATATTTTTAGGTAGATAGCTATGAAAGGAATTTATGGATTATACCCTGAATGTATCTTTATCTCAGTTGCTACATAATTTTTCCGAGTTGCTGTGCTGTTTTGCATTCCTAACAACAAATCTGTTTGCCCAGAAACTTACCCATCACAGAGCAAGTCTTGTGAATTTCAGCAATTCTAGCAGTTGTATAGAAACAACTGATAATGTGTGTGTGTGTGTGTATGTGTGTGTGTGTGTCTGTTTCTGTGTCTGTATCTGTGTGTGGGTGTGTTTCTGTGTTTGTATCTGTGTCTGTGTCTGTTTCTGTGTCTGTATATGTGTGTGGGTGTGTTTCTGTGTTTGTATATGTGTTTGCATGTGTGTGATGACTCATCACTATTAAATCTTAGTGTTTTGAGTATCCAAATATTTTCTCTTTTTCTTTTTAATTTTACTTATTTTTATTTTATGTGTATGTGCAGCATAATCTATATCTTTTAAAAATTTATTTATTTTTATGTGTATGTGTGTATTTCCTGCATGTAGGTAAGTACACCTGTGTCGTGCAGTGCCCGTGGAGGTCAGAAGCGGCTGTTGGATCCCTTGGGACTGGAGTTACAGACAGTTGTTAGCTGCCATGTGGGTGCTGAGATTTGAACCCGGATCTTCTGCAAGAACAGCCAGTGTTCTTAACCGCTGAGCCACCACTCCAGCTCCTCAAATACTTTCTCTTAAGAAACTGTTATTTACATCTTTTGCCTATAACTTTATCAGGTTTGTAAGTTTAGTTCTGAAGATTGTTATTGATGCAGTTCTTCAGATTGTTCTCTCATTCAAAAAAATAGATATGTCAGTGGAAGAGATCTTAATTTGGGTGAGGTCCAAGTCCAAGTCACCTCCTCTTTTTATGACTCTGGTGTCCTAAGAGACTTTAGTTTCTCTAAGGTTGACCATGGTCTTTAGAGATTGTTTTGACAGTTCTCCCTGTCACATATAGCTTAGCTTCCAAAGTATCGTTTTTTATAATTTCAGTTCCTTGTGACTAATTCTGATCTCAAACTATTATCCAAAATATTCTTAAAATCAACAGTCTTGAGTTTAAATTGAGTTCCTTTCGAGTAGTGTGATGAAACCTGCAGCCATCTTGAGGAGGAGGCAAATGGATCAAATGTTCAAGATAATCCTCACGGTGAGTAAATTCAGGCATGGACTCCAGCCTGTGAAACAGAATTTAAATCCAAGTACAGAATGGTCGGATCATCCATAATATCTGTGCCACTAATGCATTGGTGACAATGACTTCTTCAAAAATTTTAAAAGTTGTTCATTTTTATTTTCTTATGTGTGTGAGTGTTTTGTCTACATGTATGTAAGTGCACCTGTGCTGTGAAGTGCTGAACAGAGGCCAGGATCTCGTGGAACTGAAATTATTGCCAATTGATTGCCACCATATGGGTACTGAGAACCAAGTACAGATCCTATACAAGAGCAGCTGATGCTCTTAACCTTGGACTCATCTCTGCAGCACCAAGAGGGTATATCTTGTCAGACAAGTTGCTATTGAGGTCTGGCAAGGTTTAAGAACTCTCTTCTTCCAGCATGGCCACACCTTCTATGACTCCCCAAAACAGACCCACCAACTGGGAACAAAATGTCTGAATATTTGGAGCTTACAGGGGACATTATCATTCAAATGATTACATTCAAATCTCTGGCCTCCATAAGTTCATGACCATATGAAATGCAAAACTGCATTTAGTCTATCCTTAAGAGTCCTCACAGTCTTTACCAGTCTGAATACTATTTAAAAGTCCAGTCTCTTCTGAGACTCAAGGCAATATTTTAACTGTAAGCCCCTGTAAAAATGACAAATTACATACTCTCAACATACAGTGGAACTGAATATACATTTTCATTCCCAAAGGGAGGAACAGAGGCTGTCCTAGTTTGTATTTTCATTGCTGTGACAAAACACTCTGACCACTACCAACTTGGGGAGGAAAAGGTTTATTTATCTTACATCTCCTGGGTCACAGTTCATCAGGGAGCCCAAGGGAGGAACTCAGGGCAGGAACCTGGAAGCAGGAGCTGGAGCACAGGCCATGAAGGAACACTTCTTACTGGTTTGCTCCCCTGGCCCCTGCTCAGCCTGCTTTCTTATGCAACGCAGGCCCACCTGCCCAGAGGTGGCACCACCCACAGTGGGCTGGGCCCTCCCACATCATTTATCAAGAAGATGCCCCATAGATATGGCCACAGACCAGTTCAGCAGAGGAAATTCCCCAATTGAGGTTTCCTCAATCCAGGTGGCTGGTAAGTTAGGGTAGGAACTTGCAGGTCTGGGCTGAACAGAACTCAGTGGCAGGGTGGAAGAGGATCTCAGGAACAGGAATTCAGGGACACAAATTTGAGGCTGGGAATGATCCAGGAGACCTAGGCTAGACTGAGTGCAGAGATGATGGAGGGTGACTCACCCTGTGAAGACTGGAGGTCAGGGGGTCTGGTTTGGAATAGAATCTGCAGGACCCAAGGGAGTCTGAGAGCAAAGATCAGTGGTCCTAATTTGAAGTCATAAATTATTTATACAAATTTGATGAGGCAAGGCTTCAAATCTAGTTTGCATCAATTGTAAATCAATGAATTCTCTTAAAGGATCATGAAATGATCAGAGCCAAATATCCTTTGTTACTTTCATACTTTTTACATCTACTTCACTGTGCTGACTGACCTTGCTTCTTATGTCTACACTATCCTATCCAGACTCTTACAAACCTTTCTAGAATTGAATTGGCATGAGTAGTCTGAAGTCACTTTCAACTCTCCCTGCTCAATGCCATGTCAGCCTCACACCTCCTCAAAGCACCAGATGCCAGGACCAGGATCTAGCCTTGATCAAACTTTCCATCTCTATCCCTTGACACCACAGAATCTCTGAAATTTACATGTCCTGCATTTCTTCATATGTGATCATTCTATTCCCTTCTCCGTGGATCATGGTTTACCGATGTTCTTGTGTTGGGTCATTTTCAGGTTCATTGTCAGTTTTGCCTCCTCTTTGATATTTTACAACTCTGAAAGGGATAATTAGTTTTATTTTTTACTGAATTCTACATCACTCCATTAGTCAGATTCTCTGAAGGAACAAAACTGATAACATAGATAGATGATAGATGATAGATAGATAGATAGATAGATATAGATAGATGATAGATGATAGATAGATAGATAGATAGATAGATAGATAATAGACAGACAGATATATAGATGATAGGCAGAGAGAGATAGATAGATGATAGATGGATAGATAGATAGATAGATGATAGATAGTTAATAGATAGATAGATGATAGATAGATGATAGATGATAGATAGAAGATAGAGAGATAGGTAGATAGATAGAAGATAGATAGATAGATAGATAGATGTATGATAGATGATAGGTAGAGAGAGATAGATGATAGATAAATAGATGATACAGAGATAATAGATGATTGATAGGTAGATAGATGTATGATAGATAGATGATAGATGATAGGTAGAGATAGATAGATAGATGATAGATAGATGGATAGTTAGATAGGTAGATAGATAGATAGTTGATAGATAATAGATAGATGATAGATAGATAGATAGAGATAGATAGATAGATAGATAGATGATAGATAATTAAGTTGGCTTATAGGATAGAGTTCAAATACTCCAATCATGGCTGTGACACACATTGGAGAAGTTGAGAATCTGGTAGTTTCTCATTCCACAAATGAAGCTGCATATCTCAGAAGTCCCAGTTTGGCACTTGGAGTCCAGAGGATTCCTGGCAATTTCTTGGTCACCAGTCTATATTGGAAGTTGCTTCTAATATTGACAAAGGACTGCCATAGCAACAAGACAGATTAGCTTAACACTGAGAGAGAAGGCATGCAGGTAAAAATGAAAAACTCCCTTCTGCCATGTCCTTTTGTATGGTCTACCATCAGAAAGTAACATCCACATTCAATGTGGGTCTTCCAGCTTCAGATAATCTAATGAATAAAGTCTCTCACATTTCTGTTAATTCCAGATCCACTCAGGTTGACAACCAAGATTAGCTATCATTATAACTCAGGGCATATCCTCAAGAGAAATTTTTGGGACTGGAGAGATGGTCAGCGGTTAAGAGCACTGACTGCTCTTGCAGAGGACCAGGATTCAATGCACAGTACCCAAATGGTAGCTAACAACTGTCCATAACTCTAGTCCCTAGGGATTTGACCTCCACAGGCATTGTATGGCATGGGTGTACTTACATGTAGGCAATACACTCATATACAAAAAATAAAAATAAAATTGTTTCAGAAAGAGAGAACTTTCCTACAAGTGTGCTAACCCTCAGTATTTTCCTCTAAAAGAAATCTCTAATTTTAAATTTCTAACCCCTCCCATTACCACTACACTGGACCTAACAAAGGCAGAAATCATCTGTCTCTTGTGTCTAAGAGTGATGAATACATATATAATATACATTGGGTGTAAATATAAATGCATGCATACATATACCACATATATGAACACATATCTGTACTGCTGCAAATGTTCTTCATCAGAAGTTGCTATCACTTCACACCCCATCCTTAAGCCAGTCATTGCCAAAAGTGACTTACTCCCCATTCTTTGCATATGGACTTGGATGAATGCTATCCCAGAGCAGATGTTGGACGGTGTTGGCTGACCATAGTTGATAATTTGCCTGAACAAGATCTAATAGGCATATTACTCTAGCTGTGAGGTTCACCACTTTTTCTTTAGAGTGGTGATCCTCTTTGTGTCACTGACAGCCATTTTGTGGAAGAGCAGGTTCCTGAAAAAGCGGGAACTCTACTGAAAATCTAGAAGAGAAAAACGATTATTAGGATTGGCAATCTATACCATCTGATCCAGAAATTTTACCCAAAAGGAACTCACTGCGCCTTCCCAAAGGAAGTGTGTTCCGTGACTTGAGCTCACCTGTGGCTGTGCTTCCCCAGGGCATGTCTCTCCTAGGATGTGAACTCACTCGGTGTGACACTGTCCCAATGAAACACTTTCTGTGGTGTGGACTCAGTTGTCTCCTTGTAACACTTGAATCTTGAAGCCGTGTTTGGAAGCTTTAGATTAAATGTTTCATGATTAGTATTAATGGACCACTCTCTAAATATTTTATTTCTTCTCCTCTATCATGATAAAAGACATAAGAAAAACAATTCAATCCATAGAAAATATCTATTTTTCATTAAACTGTAAACTGGCACAACTTACTTATCTCAAAATTACTTCATTTTGCAGGTAGAGCAAGGTGGGCCAGGCATATACGGAAATCCTAGGAATGAATTTTGGAAACTGGTAAATTTGGGACTTAAGGAATTTCCTGTTAAGAGTCTTCTATAACCCAGGTGTGCAACCCAGCACCCGCATAGCAGCTAACAATTATCTGCAACTCTAGTTCCAAGGGACCTGATTTCTTCTGTCCTCTGGGACCACTGCACCACAAAGTTGCACTTCCATACACACAGGCAGAAGTCTCACACACATAAAATAAACATGAATAAATAAATTAAGAGTCTTCTGTAGCTGTTATCTAGGATAAAAGGTCTCTGCATTCAATAATCCTATTGTATAGACAGGAATACAAAACCTTAACACCCTATAGGTGTGTGCCTCATTCTGCTGTTCAGAGAATTCTAGCTAACTCGGATTTTCATGAAGACTTAATATTGTAAAATACGCCTTGAAGAAAATGGGGAGGGGGATGCCAGGCACGGCGTTGTGGAGGGCAGCAGCAGGAGTGTGGGCAGGGTCATCTGTGCCCAGCTGTTCCACAGCACCTGTGTAGTTACAGCTGTTCTGGCTGCTCCCTCTTCACTAAACAAAAGGTGCTGTATAGCAGTGATAGCTGCAATGACTACGCAGTCCATAGCTCATCAATGATCTGGTAACATCTGGGTGGGATCATAACAGAATCAGCTGAGGAACATAGAGCGTACGGAGTCTGTGAAGTCCAAGACAGACAGCATTTAAGGAATCCCTGATATTCTCTGTGGATCCAGCTGCCGGGACGGCTGCAAATTGTCTCCCCGTTGGAGGCAGTAGTTGTGTTTGGGTTTGTTCCCAAGGATCATTTAGACAGGCGTGCCCTTGAAACACTATGTGAAGAAAGACAGGAGCCAATGGAACAGAGAGAACATATACCACCACTCTTGAAAACGGATTGATGATCTAGGTAGGGTCTAGGAGAAAGGCATGCAGAAGGTGAACCGGCAAACACATTACCGAGATCATCCAAGCTGGATTCAGTGTCGCCTTGCTTTAAGAACTTCACTTAGTCATAGACCTGTGCTTAGGAGATAAATAGCCAAGTGATCTTCATTTAGAGGAAGCCACAGATGTGACTGAATGTATCTGGGACACACAGGCCGTGGTGTACAATGTGTGCTCAAACGCACTTGAAATGGGGGTGTCTTCCCTGTTCATTGGACAAGAAACAAAGACAGTTCTGGTTCATCAAGAACGGCACAAACACAAATGAACCTATGACCAGAAAGTACCTCTGCATCCCACTCCAGAAACAGAAATTTCGTTGGCTATAATCCAAAAGGTGACACCTCATGAGTTTATTTCTGTCTTCTTCCTAGAAATCAAAATCCATCAGAGGATTTACATTTTGAAGAAACAAAATTTTTTTAAGTTTCTGTACGAGTATAAACGACAACACTAAAACACCCGTGTTAAAACGGGAACAGCAAACTGCCCTGAATGAAATGTCCTTCAAGAACTTAGGAAGAGACTGTTCTGGCAAACACTGCAGCGGAGTCCACAAGCAGAACATGTCCTTGTTTTCCTGACACACTTCTGCAGTTAAAGGAAATAGATTAATATGAATAAAATAATGTCCTGAAACCACATTTTTGGGTGTCCCTGCCTCCCTGGTTGGCTTGAAATGCAGAGTTGAAAGCCTATGTAACCCAGGCTGCCCTGGATCTCACAGAGATTCACCTGCCACTGCCTGTCAGGTGCTGGGATAAAGGCATTGAGCCACTGCAACCTGCCACTAACCACATTTTAAGGTTGCTCAGAAAATAATAACCCATATCAAAAGAAGAAAAAAAGAAGAAAGAGAGAGAGAGAGGAAGGAAGGAAGGAAGGAAGGAAGGAAGGAAGGAAGGAAGGAAGGAAGGAAAGTCTAAGTAAGTAGAGGCCAGTTTCTGAGTTCAAAAACATCAGGTTCCTCATAGAGTCTGGCCGTTGACTGTGAGTCATCACACATAATAGACACTGAATTAACAAATGGGCGAGGAAGGAAGGAAGGAAGGAAGGAAGGAAGGAAGGAAGGAAGGAAAGTCTAAGTAAGTAGAGGCCAGTTTCTGAGTTCAAAAACATCAGGTTCCTCATAGAGTCCGGCCATTGACTGTGAGTCATCAAACATAATAGACACTGAATTAACAAATGGGCATGAATGAAAGCCACAGGGATCTGATGAGCCCAACAGTGTCCACGCCTTACGCCTTGACTTACTCATTTGTCCACAGTGGCTGCCATGTCCGCAGAGCTTCAGTGTAGACTGTTGGCTGCAGGTTCATGGGCTTAAACATGGCTCTCCTTGCTGGTGGCACTGTTCTGGGACATGGCAGAGCCTCTCCCAGTGGGTCAGTGGAAGGGGGCTAGAATTCTAGCATAGCTCTGCATCCTCTAGTTTTCTGTTTTCTACTAGACCAGCCTCGCACTACTGCCAGTGATGACTGGCTTTCCTAGGGGACTTCATAACCCACTGACCAGGATTCTTCTGAGTCTCTGCATATGAATGATCTGCCTTCCTCTTTTCCATTTTATGACAGCCTTGTACAAGTTTTTGTCTTGACAATACCCTACCCATTGGTTCTCTCTCTCTCTCTCTCTCTCTCCCCCCCCTCTGTCCCCTTCATCCTTCTCACTCTCAAACCACTTGTTACTTAATCTACCACCCTTCTAAATTTTACTTGGAAAAAAAATTTACCTAGTTTGGAGAATCTTTAAGATTTCAAACAGGAAAATCTCCACTATTTTTCTTGAGATGGTATAGAATACCAGAGCATTCTGAAGGGAACTTAAACGCCTGTTTCCCCCAGAGGAAAAAAAAAAAACCCTTCCCCCCACCACGTAAGACATATTGCAATAGTTCTGATTTACTATCCCTTTCAGGACTCTCTGTTGCCTTTAGCAATCCCTAAAGCGAAAACCAACAAAACAAATCCTTTCAGCGTATCTTCATGAAACTGTCTGGGATGTGACAAAACTTTGAGGAACAGTTTTGAGATAATGGTTTTGCACTTTATTGGCATTTCTCCATGGTGAGAGGCTGCTTTCAAATACACAGAGCTATCAAAGGCTGAAGCCAATAGAACCTCTGTAGAATAAGTGGGGAGGGGTGGAAGAGAGGGTAAGGAACATAGAGAGAACCAAGGGGAAAGCAGGACCTGTAAGCACAAAACCTAAGGAGTAGGTTTGGCGGGAACAGAGGATGCAAAGCCAAATTGGGAATAGTTATTGGAGGACCAGGGAGGGCAAATAAAACGAGAACATATAAGTGCCTGTCCTGCAGCCCGTCTCACCTGTTTTCATTTCAGTTTGTCTACACGGGTTTCATCTGGCTACTGCAACGGACAGTGCTTGGAGTTTCTGAGATTTTTCTGTCAGAAGAAATAACAGGTTGATGAGATTCAGAAGCAACTCACGTGGCAGTTTCACTAAGAATGAGAAAAATAGAAACCGAGGTATGTTAGCAAATGAAATATTTCTATTTTCCAGGTTTTGGAAAATAATCATTGCTCTGTGATTATAAATAACAAGGACAGTATCACGTACCCAGAAGAGAAGATGTGAGAAGAACAGAATTCGTTGATGAAATCTGCTCTTAGTTTCAGTGCCTAATACTCCCTGTAAGGTGAATATGCAAATCGGATGAACTAGAACTCACCTGGGATAGCTCACTGGAAGATGACAGAAGGTTTCGGAGGCTGGAGAGCTGCAGATCACACCTGCAGGGAGCCGGTGTCAGCTCTGTGTTCAGATGTGCAAACTGGAATGCTCCTCATCTGGACAAAACTCATGAGGGCAGCTTGTCGAATTAGAAGTGTGTGTTTACTCTTTTCAACTTTAGCATAGTCACGCCACCTGAGGGAGATGCCCCCCAACATCTACATGTTCACTGAGGAGCCTGCTCAGAACCCAGGACTGAAGTCACACTGAAAGTCCACAGACCCCAAAGAGATGAAAGAGCCAACACGGTAGCCAGTGGCCAAGTCCTGACATTTGGGGTATCAAGGTGTCATCGTGAACCAGAGGAAAAGCTTTGGGTGTGAAAGAGCAAAAGTAATTTAATTATCTGGACCTCCTGAAGCAGAGTTTTTAAAACTAGGAAATTCAATTATTGTGTGTTTTTCTTTGCTGTGACCTCTGCCAGTTCTGTGACTTTGGCTAAGTTTTAAAGCTTCCAAGTGTCCTGCATCCTCATCGCTCACACAAGAAGACCTCACTAAGTGTTTGCGAGCACTGCCCTACTCAGAGAAAATATTATTTTCGATTCATGATAGTGTTCCCAATTATATGGTGCTGTGCACCTCCAAATGTATTTATGCGATAATGTTTATTCTTTCAAACAGTCCTGTGTGGTAGCTCATATAGAAAGCACTATAGCTCATTTTAAAGATAAGAACATCAAGGCTTGGGAAGGAGAGATGCCTTTCTCAAGGTTGTTTAGCTAATTAGTATCAGAACAGACTGGTAACATGAGTCTGCCGCACGTGAAATGATATCACCTTGTTCCTGATTCCTGAGTGAAAAAAAATTAAAACGAGGCAAGAATAGCATTTTATTATGTGAAATTTCTTCAGCTGTCCTATATCGACAGGAGTTAAAGCTTCTGAGAAAAATATTAAAAAAAGCATAATTGGAAAAGAAGATGGCCACGTGGCTTCCTACAGGAAAAATAAGAAAACATTAACAGTTCTCAAAAGCAATCTTTTCAGCAAATTTACATTGAAACTAAACATTGTACAGTGTCCTTCCCGAAGTCCTGTGGGTGACACAGAGATTTCTGAAAGAATACATCTGCCAGAATAAGGCTTCCATAATCTAATGAGAGATAATGTCAGATGTGCTCAAAGGGAGGCCTGCCAAAACCATGTAGTATAACGAATAATTACATACATAATGTAATACACATATAATGTTATATATATATATAAAGACAAAATGAGACATTTCAGAAAAGAGCCAAGCCAAGTGCCTGCGGATAGTTGGGAAAAATAGGAAGATTTGATATTTGACATTGGAAACGCAGTAGATCATCTTGTAATTTGGTTTACAATATTAGAAACCAGACCAATTATGCAATGTATGTTGGTAAGTGCAGAAAAGTAGGCCCTCCAGCCCGCTGCAAAGTGTGGCATGTGCTGTTCACGGCAACAAACAGCTCACATTTCCCTTACCTCTCCTTTTCATTGCCCCATTTTTAATTCTCTTCTCAACTTCTGCTCTCAATGGACACAAGATAACACAGTAATAGCCTCTGTGTAATGATCCAGAAATCATATAGGAAAAGCTATGAAAACAGAAGTATTTTAGTGAAATAAGGTATATTCCACTATAAAAGAATCTCAATTCTTACAGTGACATAAAATATAGTGTGTTCATAAGACTGGGTAATTCCGTAAACATAACTCCCCTTCAGTTAATAATGTGGAAAACTATTGTGCTGGACAGGCCTATATTTGCTGAAGAACATCTATAAGATGTTTGCTGAAATGTAAAACTCAATATGGCAGAAGAAAATCTACTGCAAGAAAGCCACACGTGGCATACAAGATCACAGCTGATTCTTGGCCAATGTGTGCATATTTAAATTTTAGGGAGGTCATCGAATGATGGAAATACCCCCATACAAGAATGTGATGCCATTTTGCTATGCAAGGTACAATGCAAAGGGCAGTGCGTTAGTGCCACACCCTCGTCAGAGTTCAGCCCCATGTGAGTTGTGATAACACTTTTCTCTTTCTGGACTTCAGTCCAGTTTGTAAGTTGAACAAGGAATAATTTTTGTGTGATGGCATTATAGAGGCAAGTTTGAACAAAATCTTAGAGGTGGTATATTTGATGAATATTCACATATCCCCTCCACATTGTTAGTTCTCAAGACAAAATGCCATATTAAAACTCAGAAAAGCCTGTTCTGCAAAAATCTGATTCATTCCCTACATCGTTTCCCAATTTAATATAGTTTGAAGTTTGTTAATTCCAGAAAGAGTAACACTGTACACATAGTTTTTTGCAAATCTAAATTGTGGAATTATATCGGTATCAATGCTTCATAAAATTCTAAAATTCTTAACACAGCATTTTGCCTTTCAGGACTAAACTTGAATTTGGGACTCGTGTTTCACCGCCCTCCACCCAGAGCCGGAACGTAGACTGAAACGATAAGGGTTACCCTTAGACCAAGCGCTCAGGAAGGACCAAAACTGAGCTGCTGTGTCAGAAATGAAAGAAAGTTCTTGTGGCCCAAGAAGCTTGAAATGTAAGAAGAGACCCAGGTTCAGTCCTGAAGAGGAGCAACCGTGAGTATGCCTGTGACCTGTGGGCTCACCTCAGCCATGCTAATAAGTGCCTGGTTTTCTCTCTGTGTGTCTCTCTATATGAATGTGTATGAGTGTATGTATGCATGTGTTGGTGTAGGGGGGAAATCTGTGTGTGTGTGTGTGTGTGTGTGTGTGTTTGTGTGTCTTGTGTGTATTCCTGTGTGTCTGTGTTTATTCCTGTGAGTGTATGTACGCATGTATCTCTCTGCATGTATCTATGTGTTTGTGTATGTCTGTTTCTGTGTATGTGTGTCTACGTTTCTGTTTGTATGTGTATGGGGGTGTATGTCTGTGTGTCTGTGTGTATGTGGCAGTCAGAGGTTAGCCTTGAGTGCTGGTCCACCGTACTTTACACCTTGTTTTTGGAGACATGGTTTCTCACTGGTCTGGAACTCATTCAGTAGGCTAGTCTGAATGGACCTTGCAAGACAAGCATGGCGTTGATTGCACATCTCCCCACTCCCCAGCCCACTGTTGACATTGGAGGCAATGCAGTTTCTTGTAGGAGAGCCACCTGGTGCCTTCTCCATAGTTAGCAGCAGTTCCTTCTCCCTCCAGCGTGTGAGCCACAGCTTTTCATGTAACAAGATGTCTCCAGATCTTTCCCAACGTGCTGCCAGGGACACTTGGGCAAGCACTCTTTGGAAAGTTTTAAGCTCTACCACCTTTGGTGAGTTAAATGAAGGCAGCTGGTGTAGGAAATGAGCATTGTGGCTCAGTCTTCCAGTGTGATATATTACTGATGCTGCTGTTAGGTTGTTGGGAAAGGACTCCTGCTGCATTCAAGGGATTTGTTCTAACAGATGCTGCTGACAGGAAGCTAGGTCAGAGGTCAGACTTGGTGACTCCATATCCCTCTAGGAACCCAGCACCACAAGTGACCTGGACCCCTGACAGACTGTCCTGCACAGGTGCTGAAGGCACCTGATGAGGAGCTTCTGCATGGACTCACGACTTCTGCTCTAACTCACCCAAAGTTCATCACTATCTACCCGCAGATGAAGGGACAGACCTGTCCCATCATCGCACACCCTGGCCAAGCCACAGACCTCACATTTTCCAAGTAAGAAAAGCAGGGAGTAGCGTGCGGTCTTGTGGTTCACTCGCAGCAGGTCTTAGTTCTGACGACTTGTCTCTCAACATTCACTTCCAGGAACCTTGTGACAGCCACTGCTGCATTTCCCACACACGCTTCAAACGCCAAGTGTCATTGCATTTCATCATTATGAGGTTCTTGTCAATTGTGTTTGCTACCATCAATGTATAGCTGAGACACTGGAGACTCAGACAAAGAAACTAGAACACGTAGGGCAGAAGCTTCCACACTGACTTGACCTAAGCCTGTCTCCAGAACTTGGGTAGGACTGATGCACAACCATCCTTAAAATCTAGTAATTTTGCATCTCCCCGTATGTGTTATTAACACACTTGGGATATCCTTCCATTGTCAAAGTATGACAATAGATGATAAAAAGGTTTCCTTCTTTGAAAGGATGATTTTAAAAAGCAAGAGTCTATAATCATAGTTGCCGCAGAGGCTGTCTCAAGATTAAACAAAAAGATGCCAACTGTCTATGAATCTAGCTCAGTGACACAGCATCTGCCTAGCACACGGAAGGGCCAAGATTCAGTCCCCAGTAACGAAGGAAAACAAAAACATGTCTGATAGGTTAATGAATCACAGTGCAAAACACAGAGGAAGCTGAGTCTGCATAGGGACAGAGTGTGTGGGCTATCTCATTCTCCACTGAAAGTGGACAGAACCCTGCGTGGTGGAGGCCACTCCGAGTCTTAAGACAATAGGCTCCCAGCCAGTGGTGTCCATGGTGAGAAGCTGCTGATATTTTTGGAAAAAATAGGTTAAGTGGATTGAGAAAAGTTCTTAGAAATAGTGTTTCCAGAAGGCTTTTCTACCCTATGCTGTAAACAGCATGTGCTTTGGAGAAAAAAAGGGCTTGATTTTATTCATAGTTCTCTATCTCCTTACAGGGTCTCAAATAGTTCAGTTCAACCCTGAGCTTGTTTTCACTGTGCATTAAATGAGAGCTGGAATTTTGTGGGTTCATTTAAGTTTGGAGAATATGTCTGAAGTTGGCCACTTATGTATATGCTTAGTGAACAGTGGTCACTCCTGTTAGCACTTGCTGTTTGTTATGTGATCACTCCTGGTAGTTCTGGTGTCATGTGATCACTCCTGGTAGTACTGGTGTCATGTGGTCTCTCCTGGTAGTTCTGGTGTCATGTGATCACTCCTGGTAGTACTGGTGTCATGTGATCTCTCCTGGTAGTTCTGGTGTCAAGTGATCACTCCTGTTAGTGTTGGTGTTCATGTGATCTCTCCTGTTAGTGCTTGGTGTCATGTGGGGGTGTTGTTTACATGTACATGCTTGTGTGCATGGGTTAACATGGGGGAACACGTGCATTCACATGTCAGCAGGTATGGAGTTCAGAGAGGAAACTTCCCTGTGGCCATCCAGTACCTCCCCCCTTTCAGGGCAGAGTCTCTCACTGGTCTGGAACTGTGCCAAATCGGCCAGGGTAAGTTGCCAGGAAGCTTCCACAGACAGGCCTGGACCCCCTTCCCCTCTATGTATCTCTGGTATGTGCTAGTAGGCCTTGCTCTTGATGTGCCTTCTGGGTATCTGAACTAAGGGCTCATGCTTTTGAGGCAAGTGCTGTTCTGACTGGGCTCTCTCCAGGCCCCTTGTCTTAAACCATCCGCTCCCTGATCTATTGCATTCTTTCTCTAGGACTGGTGCTGAGAAAGTCATGTTGTTTTTTTGGTCACATCTACTGCTGTTGGAACCCCTCTAAGGCCCGAGTCATGGGGTGTGTGCTGTCTTGCCAGCCCCTCAGCATTTTGCTCTGTGCTCTGCACAATCTACTTACTCAATAAATATTTGCTGAATGGAATTGAATAGCACGGCCATGACTGGGCTGGGAACGCCCACCAGCTGGTAGCTCAGGCTCACGGAGGCTGATCAGTTCTCTTTCCTCAGCCAGTGCACTTCCTAAGCATCCCTTGGCTGCCATTCTCCATTTTGGCAACCTAATTGACCTTAGTGTAAATGTTCCCAGCCACAGGAAACCCGATCCAGAGTGCACAGCAGCAGTCATAGCTGACTGCCAGCCACCATCACAGGATTTGATGGCAATTTGTCCCTCCACAAACCTTCCTGAGCACAACAAATAACAGGAATGCCTTTTTAGAAGCCCTCTAACACCCACCACTCGGGGTACCATTGGCACATTTTAATAGCTGTTGCAGAAGAAAAAATATACATGCCAAACGTGAAGAGCAAGCACCTGCCTTCTGCTCCGCTGTGATTCCAGCGAGTCCTCCCCCGTCAGTGTTTACTGAGTCTCACTTGGCAGTCCTACCTCATTTAAGTACCAGACGCCTGGTGGGAGCTGTGTTGGGCAAAAGACAGTCAAGTTCTACTTTCCTCTCTGCTGTCTTTACACTAAAAGACCTCTAATGATACACTTACCTTTTCTATAAATTAGTTTATGCATCTGTTAAATGGAGAAAATAATGCTTGTAGGATCCCCTTCTGAAAGCTGTTGAATCAACAACCTAAAAAATTAAGAATTCTATGAACAAGTCAGTTTTTTCACAAATACCAGGGAATAGACATCAAAGTATTTGATTTTGGCTCTCAGTATGGCTCTGTTTACGTTTCCATGTTTGTACTCAGTGGGTGGTCTGAGGTTAGTCTGTCTCTTGTCACATTTAAGTAGTAGTAAGGAAAGGCAGGAAAAGGATTGGCCAGTATCAGCCATGCTCTCTTTGAACACCTGTGCCTTGTTTAGCCCGACAGGATCCACAGCCTTAGGTCAGATCTTCTCATTTGACTCAAATCCCTCCAACTGTACATTTGTGAAGATGAGAAATAATTAAGAAGCACTGACCCCAACAGCCAAACCCAAGTGACGTGGTAACTCATAAGTATGTGACTGCAAGTGTGAGAGCTGTGTGGGGCAGCTCTGAGAGGTGTTGATGTTTCCGCAGAAACCGTGGGAGAGCCTCTCCACCTGTAGGGTGTGGGACAGACCGTTTTCTCAGGTCCAGCCCAGTTCTTTCCATCAATGGGTACCTAACAGATTTTTCTGTGGTAGCCTGCTTTTGCCCATGTCTGTGTGTACAGTGAAGTCATTCTTTGATCAATGTCTTTGTCATTTTCCATGTGACTGCTTTGTTCTTACTCTGTGACTCAGTTGTTTGAAAGTCCCACATTCACAAATGGGTGTTTTCAGATTATTTATATCCTTAACTTATTTCTTATGTTGGTCTTTCTTCTCGCTCCCTCTATAGGCACAAAAACCAAATTCAAGTCCACTAAGGTCTTCAGGCTCTCAAAATGAACAGAAACCTTCTTATACTGTTGAGTCATTTGCAATGAAACAAACCAAAGATTTTCTGATGGCTTTTAGCTGCATAGATTAATTTCTATTATCCACTTTCCACTGAATTCTTGCTGAAAATGCCAAGAAGTATTTTGGCTTTATGTCCAAGCCAAATACTTCCAGCTCCAGGGACACCTGACAAGAGCTGGCCAGGCGATTTTAAACCACTGCATTAAATTATGGTGCTCATACTCAAGAAGGCTGCGGGAGAAATGGGGCAGCCAGAAGACAAAGGAGAAGTGAGATGCAAAGGTAAGTGTAGATACACAGTGGCGCCCGGGCGAGCAGAGCTGTCTGTGAGAAGCAAACCTGGAAATGTAAGGGATCAAGCCAGGAAAAGGCAGGCCTGTCCCCTCTGCCCGGAAGTAGCCAGAAAACAGGAAGTATTGCTGGGGTAGGAAGAGAGGGCTGTGCAGTTTGTATTGTTTTTTCTGTATAATTTTTTTTTTGAGATGGAGTCTCATGGATCTCAAAATGGCCTCTAACTCAATTCGTAGCCACGTATGACGCTGAACTTCTAATCTGCCCATCTCTGCTTTCTGACTTCTGAGATTGCAGGACTCTGTCATACTGTTTGCCTGATGTCTGGGATGGAACTCGGGGGTTTTGTGCATGTTAGGCAAGCATGCTACCAGCCAAGCTACAATTCCAGCTATTCTACTTGCTAAGTCACAGCTTTGTGGAGAGCACAGTTCATTCATGTGAATAGCTAAGTTCCTAAACAGGGAGTATGAAGCTTTTCTAACATTAAGGATGAAAACACTACTAATATAAAGTAGATAACGTGGCTTATCCATCTCTTCCCTCTCTGTCTCTCCCCTTCACCTCCCTCCCTGCCTGTTTCTTTCCCTCTCACTTCCTCTACAATCCTTTCCCTCTCTCCTGCTTCTCTTCCTTTTCTTCTCTCTCTGCCTCGCTCTTTATCTCTCTCTCTTCCTTCCACCTAATCTTCTCCATCCTCCAATCTTCTGGTTCCAGTGACAGTTGTTCCAGGAAGATGTCTAATAATTTACCTTTTATCATATTTCAATACACGTTAACAGAATAACAATAAACACCTTCATTTCCATAGGCTGCTCATTTTTCCTATTCGTTGCATGTACCTAGGCCACATTATGTAACATTCTCATTAGAACTCTGCGTGAGGAGAAGAGACAGGCCAGGCAATATTCCTCATCAAAGGCTTATTGATGTGATAATTCTTTTTGCTTCTTCTTCGTCTTCCAATACAGGAAAACAAAAAGAAAGAGAAAAATTGACAAAGAAAGGAGTGAGTAGAGAGATAAGTTAGAGAGCACAGAAGTGGTGTAAAGACATTTTATTTAGAGAAGTTAAGTTTGAACACGTGGTGCATTTCAGAATTCAGTCATACTTAAAAACCTCCAGTTTCCACGCAAAAAGCTGATGACTGGTGAGGAGTAGACCCCCACGGGCGCTGAGATTGTCATCTCTGACTTAAGTATGATTGGCAGGTGTGCTTTGAATTGTGGTGCTCAACATGGTTGAGCTGAGACTAGTGAACAGCGGAGTCAAGCATGTGGTTCCTTAGCTGCATCACCCATGTTTAAAGTGCTTGTCATCAGCATCTGACATCTGCTACCAGAATGAAGTGACCAGGCAGAGAGTCTCATCATAGCAAGTGTCACCCTGTCAGGAACTGCTGGCACTGGCGTTTTGGGACCAGAGTTTACACTTCCGCTGAGTTCTCTCTGCGTAAATACTATGTATTTGCAATGATTTTCTGTTCTTTTGGAAAACAGTTTGTTAGACAGAAGATGCCAATCAATTTTTGATTGTTTTAATGCCCAGGATAACAGATTTTGTAATACACAGGTAGCTTGGTAGACCTTGTGAAGTGATTGGTGAAATTGATGGGCACAGCTGACCTGTATTTCCAAAACCCTGTAATTTTAAATACAGAAATGGCATCTGTGCCTGCTAACTGGACACTTAGGCATACACACATAAATCGCCTGCAAAGGTGTGTTTCTTGGGTCCTTCTCTCATCATGAGGTTGGGAGAACATTACCCAGACTCATTCTCCTTTCTATTCTAGTAGGGGAAGTGTGCGCCTTGCTGCCTGTGAGGAAAAGTCTTTAGTTCACCTAATCCACTTTTATCCTTTCACGTTCTGAACTGGGAAACTACTGTGTGTTGTGGAAGCTGCTAGTCTAAATAAGTTTGGACTCTGTGATCATTGCCACCTGGTTGGTAAGAATCAAGCTGGTGAATGCCATCGTGCCTCGGAAGTCGGATTCAAAATTAGTTCTGGGGCCGTAGAAAGGCAGTCAGGCTGGGCTTGCCCAGCTGTCTTTCAGCAACTCCATGCTGGTATGATCTAGTTTCCAATGACAACGGCAACATCTGGGTGGAGGACCATTCTGCCACAAGTTTACGCAGACTTTATTAATTTGCTGTCATGTTTGTGAAAAGATAACTTGGGCTCCAGAGCCTCACCCTCTCTGGCTGGAGCGGATTGCTTTATGGCTCGGTCATACCCTGGTCATTTCCATCAGAAAGCCCACTAACCTCGAGCTGATGATTACAAACCACAGTCACAAGTAGAAAGAAGTTCACCCACCTGCTCTGCAGTAAAGCCGACGTGGGAAGGAAATACCTCAGGGTGGTGTCTGCTCTGACGTGAGCACGAGGAGGGTGGCGCAGAAGCAGAGCAGGTGAGTGCTGCCAGAGGGTTAGCCCTTCAAGATGGAAAGCTCTGGATGCACTTGAAGGCTTCTCACCTCAGGTTTGCAGGCCGAAACCCATGGGGATGTACGCCCAGTGTTCACACTCAGCTATTTCCCTGCCTCTTCCCTTGTACGGCAGACACCGTTTATGCCGGCCGGGCCTTGTCTTGTCCACCCTGGTCGCCACCTCCTGACTCTGCAGCTCGTAAGGCCTTGTCTTCAAACTTGGCTGACTGGTTCCCATCGGTGGGGTCTACAGCCTTTCTACTGGGCCGTCCTTAAAACAATCAAGCTGGGATCAAATTCCCTGTACTCTTATATTCAACAGAAAAAATATAAAAGAATCATTTATGAAGAAAACACATGGCCTAAAAGACCTTGTCGCTTTGAAATATTGACTTTGCCATTGATCTGATCTAGCCAGTGTGGAAATATCAAACCACAGTGATCAGCTGACTTCTTTGTTACCCTGATACTGAACATGGAGCATAGGAATCTGTGGATGAATGTATTTGGGCCTACATAGGCACATTTTAAACTGGCCCATAACACTTAATTTAAGGATAACGGTGGGATTTATTAAGAAATACTATGAAATTACAAAAGGAACTGACAAAAAGACTATAGGTGATAAATTCCATCCCTCCTCTTAATTAACACGTTTAATACAAAACATCATTTATTTGGATAAAATGAAATTAAAATGCAGTACTGTTATCACATTGAGCTAGTAGTATGTAACACATTCTTTGGATACTCAGTAACTGATCTGGGTTTCTCGGGGAAGACTTGATACAGGATGTAACACACACACACACACACACACACACACACACACACACACCCCAGTGCAGAAAACAGATCAGCAGACAAAACAAATTATAGAATATTCCAGAGATCTGGAAGTTTAAATATGTGTAGGATAGGATACGGAGTGAAATTATTGACAGGAAGCGTCGTCCTTAGATGACGCAGGAGACTCTTGAGTGCTTAGAGCCAAGCATCCAGCTGTGTTTTCTTTCACAAGCCTGTTCAAGCCTCCGTCCTCATGACCTTCCAGGCATCTCAAATCAAGCACAGACCTTGCTTGTCTGTTGCCGTGCTGACCTACGGAATCCAAAATCTCTCAACCTGGATGGCTGAGATGGTCTTTGAGAGGTGAGAGGTGAAGAAAGCAGATGAAGTTTCTAGGAAGGGAAAGAACTCTGCGGAACAGTGTTCTGCAGAAACTTTACCGTTTTTCCTTCCTTCTCCTTTACAGCCATCAATGCCTTCTACAGACATTGAATTCACTTACAAACTGAAAACAGAGAAATGAAGTGAAGTGCAATGATCAGGAAATTCCATCTGTTTTACGTCCCTCCCTTTCATCATTTTGTTGAATGTGTGCAGAACTATATGAGGTTATTCATCTGTACCCAAACAGGAATATGGGATTTGCCATATTGGATCAGTCCGTTGGTCCATCGCTGTGTTCTCACTGCCTCTGGCACTAGATGATACATGAGGCACCGGAGGAGAGCGAGCTCCTCACATCCCCACAAGGCAGTGAGTCAATTGTGCAGCACAATATATGGGGTGAAAGTCTCCGCTGCTCACAAAGCCACATGAACAAGCCCGGATCTGAAGATGTCTGAAGACAGCAGAGACTGCATCAGCTGAAGATGGATTCAGGCTGTTCTTACCTTTAGAAACTGTGTCCACTGCGTTCCTGCTCAATTTCAATGATAAGAACTATTATTTATCTCGCAATAATAAACTGTAATAGCGCCATCAAACAGCCACATTCTGGGAAGATGGAGACAGCACTATATGGTACCTGACACATGGCTGCTTCCTTTCTGATGAAAGTGTATGAACAGCCAGGGCTGGAGTTTAAGGTAATACTTCAGAATCCAACCCCTTTACCATGGTAGCTATATAAGAGACTCACACTTTGATCAGTTCCTTAGGCTAATCGTTCTTTAAGTCATAAGGGAAAGACTATGTTATATTGGGCAAGTGGTTCCCTTGAATGCCCACTTAGTCTCAGCGTAGATGGGAAAGTGAGGCACCATGGGTAATCCGAGTGCAGGGGAACACAGACCTGTGCCACAGATGTGCCCACTGAGGTGATGAATGTGTTCAGACGGGGCAGCCAGGGCGTGCGCCAAGTCCCTGTGGCATTTTCTTTCTGGAGTAGAATCCAAACAAACCACACGGTACTGAGCACATGTCCCTCAGAATCCAGTAGGTGGAGGGATCCTCAGCACTGAGGATTCATGCAAGCAGGAGGGCTGGAGTCTGGGTCTTAGGACACTTGTCAAAGCCCAGTGTGGGGATTGGAGAGATGGCTCAGCAGTTAAGAACACTGGCTGTTCTTGCAGAAGACCCAGGTTCCAATCCCAGCAACCACATGGCAGCTAACAACTGTCCATGACTGGAGTACCAGGGCCAGGTTCAAATCCCAGCACCCACATGGCAGCTAACAACTGTCCGTAACTCCAGTTCCAGGGGAATCAGACAACCTCTTCTGCCTGCCGCAGGCATTGCACGACATGGTGCACTTACCTAGGTGTAGGCAATACACACATACACATAAAATAAAAATAATAAATAAAATATTAAAACAAAAAAGCCCAGTGTGGTCCTGAGCCCTGTCATTCCACCTTTCAGGGGATCAGGTCGGTCTGGAGGATTGCTGGGATGTGCTGATGGCCAGCCCACCAGAGAAAGCAAGCTCCAGGTTCAGAGAGAGATTCTAATGACTTATAGGAGTAAGGCGGAGAGTAAGAGAAGAGTGCATCCAACACCCTCGTCTGAACTCACACATGTACAGGCACACAGCCAAGCTCACATGCTACACACATACATCTCACACACATACACAAACATGCAAACCCAGACACACAGACACATAGACACAGACACACACTACACACATACAGATACACACACATACCCATATACAAATACACACAGACACATGCATACTCACAAACACAAACACAGACATAGAGAAGACACAGACACACACACAGAGTAAACAAATAAAATAATATATGTACACACACACACACACACACACACACATATATTTGGTCTTTTTGAGACAGGGTCTCCCTCTAGCCCCAGCTGTCCTGGAACTCATTATGTAGACCAGGCTGGCCTTGAACTCACAGAGATCTGCCTGCCTCTGCCTCCCAAGTGCTGGGGTTAAAGGCGTGCACCACCATGCCTGGCAATAAAATATATTTTTAATTTCGACAATTAAATTGCAGGGCAACAATTAGTTTCAAGACGTAAGGTATTGTTCTTATCCAAACAGTAAGTTTTCCCAGTTATTTCTAGTTTCAATAGTGATTGTCAATCATAACACCTCTGCTCAGACCTGCAGACTGTGACTACGGTGCTGACCACTCTCTGCCATCAGTCAGGTCCAACGAGAAATTAAATTGCAATGTTTCAGTTCAAAAACCAGTGAAAAATTTATGCACTAAAGACATTGAGATACAGTTTGGGAAAAATTTATTCTCTAGTCTAATGATTGATCTTTTCAAAACTTTACAATCATATGACATTCTTGAAAATTTAAGCATTATCATAAGTGGTACTATTCAACTTTAAATTTTATAAATTCCCGGTTTTAAACACCAATATAAAATAAATTAAATTGCATCTGGTCTTGCCAACACTGCACAATTTACATTCCAAGTCATTTACTCGTGGAACTGTGGTTCCCATCAACAATGGGAACTGTGCAAACCTAACTCAGCTTTGCGTTGGCTCCTCACCCTTTTGGGTACCCACGTGGCACATCAGTGTGCTCTGCCTCTGGTTTAACCGCACGTCACATCAGCGTGCTCTGCCTCTGGTTTAATGAAAAAGAGAACTGGAGAAAAAAAGAATCGTGTTTGACCATTCATTCTCTTCCTTCTAAGGCATCCTTTCAAGGTAAACCTTTAGCTCACACACAAGGTAATAACTTCAGTAGCAAAGAATATGAGAGATCTTCAACTGTCTCTCACTTCTAGCCAGTAATTGTCTTCGACCAATATTCAAAACCAGTTCTTGTTCAGAGGGCAAGTGTGGCCCTTTCCAGTGAGCCATCACACTAACACACACAACCTTGGATCTTACAACCCCACTGGAATCTATATTACTTATATTACAGTCTTTTGCAATACTGTGCTCCTGGTAGCTTGAGGGTTTTAAATGTAAATCACCACGCCAGAGACCATTGGAAATCACATGTGTAGGGAGTGACTCTGCTGTTCATACACATTTTTTATTTCCTTTGAATGGCAGCTATAAATCCAACTTCAAAGGAGCATCCTTGAGAATTCAGCATAGAATTGGGAAAATGAACAGCGGCCCTCAGTCTTATCTGAAGAAATACTGACAACTGATTGCTGATGGGTGAAGAAGAGCTGATCTTCCTAAAACAAGGAACTCTAGATCGCCTGACTAGACCTCAATGGATGGACTTGCACTGGGGAACATCTGGGGACACTGACTTGATACAGTGGGCCTTAACAAGGATTACAGAGTATATGGGCTCCAGTGTGGGGCCTATGGGAGGATGCCGGTGGGGATGGGTTATAAACATGATTAAGATTGTGTGAGATATTAAATACACAAAAATTCAATTAAAGAATTCAGCACAATACAATAGAATGGTAAACCAAACATGTAGGTACCACTTGTAAATTGAAATCTGGTCAACTTGACCGGGTACAAACCCACAACACTAGCTCTGAATCACAGCATTGGTAGAGTTCCTAACCCTTAATGGAATGTCACTTTATGACTGGCTATGTGATGCAAGCCATTCTTTTCTTTTCACAGTGCCTTGGATTGGAACACAAGCCTCCTGGCTCAGGGATCAATTTTCTTATTTGCTAATTTGCTAGTTTAAACAATATCTTCAAGCTATTTTTATTATGGCATAAAATTAAATCAATGCACTCTGGCAAAGAGGAATGTCGGATACAAGTTTCAACTGATTGAAGGAAAATCTGCTGTGACAGTCATCTAGTTGTAAAGGGACAGAGCAAGTCATTCTGTTTTCTGAGCAGGTGTGACTATATAACTGGAATATTAAGTATTTTCTACTGATCAATAACAACATTAGGAGTAACTCTGGGTATTTTCTTACTGCTGTTATTCATTCCTTAGCAGTTTACTATCTAATCCTTGGGACTTTACCACCAGGTAGAACAGTTCTTTTCACCTATCACTTTCATTTAATGTCTTATTTGGTGTGTGTGGGGGGGTGTTTGGAGACAGGGTCTCCCTGTAGCCCCAGCTGTCCTGACTCACTATATAGAACAGGCTGGCCTTGAACTCACAGAGATCTGCCTGCATCTGCCTCCCGAGTGCTGGAATTAAAGGTGTGTACCACCATGTCTGACTCTTAAAATGTCTTGTTTTTAATCCTAGCTCTTTAAATGTATTTCACTTTTCATATGTGAGAGCATTTTTCTGACTCTAAGTTTGTTCACTACATGTGGACACTGCCCTGAATCCAGGTTTTCTGCAAGAGGAGCAGAAACTCTAGATGCAGAGCCATCCCTCCAGCCCCAATACCCAGCTCCTTAGGAGAAACTTTACAAGTCAATTTGTGCAAGAGATATTAATTTTTATAATGTTCTTTTCAGAAGTGTTCTACCCCATTGGGTGAGTCTAGAGTCTTTTTTTTCTTTTACAAACATTTTATTGAGAATTTCATACATGCATATAAGGTGTTTTGATCAAATCCATGCTCACTCCCTCCCTCCAACATTCCCCGCCCCCCCTTGAAGAGGTAGCCCTAAAGTCTTGAAGGATTAAACACAAGTTCCCAAATACTTTTGACGTTTTTGTCCTTGGAATAGAGTATGTTGCTAACAGGCTGAAGGACATTTTGACTTTTAGCCAAGCAACTGGCTACATTTCTTTGGGGTCTTTTTTACCCTAACTGCCTAGCCAATTCCTACCTCCTGTTCTTATCACACCATCCTCTGAAGGGGTTACCCAAATTGCCAATAAGGAATAGGGATGCAGACTGCTCTGGCTTCTTCCATGCTGAGCAGGGACACATGGTGAGTCAATTGGAGCACTACTTCAGTGGGTCTATCTAAAAGACTCCCAAATTTCATAACTCTTGTCTCTAAGGGGAGAAGAAAGTCCTTGAATCATGAATAGGAGATGGGAAGGAGAAGTAAAGGCAAGAGTAATTAGCATTACAAGTTCTAGACAGGGATCTAGAAAAAAGTCAGAACAGGGCAATTTTCAAATGTTCATGTGAGAGGCCATTGGAATTTCTTGACAAGGGCTTCCAAAAGCATCCCTCTATTGGGTTCCTACTCACTTTTCTTTTGTCTTCCAAGGCTGGAGTAGTTGCCTGGGAAGAGTGGCTGGATACTCAGGTGAGGGTCCAGTGATCCTACTTGGCCCTCCTTTAATGAATGAGTCTAGAGTCTTAAATCAAAACATTGTATTTTCTTTATAGAAACCCAGATCCCAAACCTATGTCTGGTTTCCCAGTCTGAAGACTGATCTGTAAGGTATCAGCTGTTGACTGGATGAAAGCTGGATTGGGTATATGGTGGCATTGCTCCCCAGAAGATAGGGATAGGGAGAGGAATAGTCAAGGACACTGTTTTGCTTCAGCAGAAGGATGATTTCACCTTTGCTGATGGGGTGCAAGGTATATGGAAATTTCAAATCCACCTCAACCCTTAGCAGAGCATAGTGTTTGGAAGGAGACCCTTATAGATATAAACATTTAGATGAGCTAATATTAGTAAGATTGCACCTTAAATCAAAGTACTTGAAAACTTAGACATACACAGGTACACACATGGAGATTGGACTGCTGTATCTGCTTCTCAAGGACTGGCAGTGGCCAGCGAAAGCAGGGAGAGCTGAGTAGGATGGATGTGTCCCTTGAGCCACTACAGAGGAATAAACCTTCACCCCACCTTTAGTTCAGTCTTCCACTTTAGAAAGAACACATTTCTGATGTTTGAATTAAGTGACTCATTTTGAAGATTTGTCAGTGCTAGGAATTGCTATTCTATCTTCCCATAGTCACCATGGAGCACAGGTGATGGTTAACTGTCAAATTTTACTAAATTTGTTTTTGCATAAAGTCTGTTTCACAAGATCAGTCAATACTTTTATAGCATTTGCTCTATTTGTATAAGAAAGTATAGTGTACCTAGTTAGAATTTGAAACAAGTAAACAAAGCAGGATTCTTAAGGGCAGACTGATTGATTCATTTACTGATCTATAAAGGCTAACAATAAGGAAATATCTATGAGAAAATCAAACTATACCTCTAGGACTGTGATCTATTTTATATAAATGTTTTGCAAGAAGATCAGTTGCTGTATGGATACAAGGATTCCTGAGTATATAAAATGCACACTAGAGAGCTTTTTTTAGTGAGCACACATAAAATTCTAAAGTGCCCCATAACACCTTCTAGTTTACTGTTGCTCTTAAATGTCCCTTTCCTGTTATAATTAGTGCCAAAATGCTCAAAATATAGATACTCTGTGTGTTTGTTCAAAAGAATAAGACACAGGTCAGGAGTGAGGGGCTAGCAGCACGGGCAAGTACGTCTACCCCGCCGGCGGCCAAGAGGCTACAAGTCTCTTCAGGTTGCATAGGTCATGTGACCTGCTATATCCTGGAGTATGTATAGATGGCTGTATTCTGAAGAAAATAAAAGGAGCACCCACTGAAGGGGAACAATGGCTCAAGGACACCATTTTGCTTCTGCTTGCCTTTCAGTTAAACAGGACACACTTCATCATCAGTGACGGGATGAATGAATGGTACAAGAGGGTTAGTGAGAGCAAGCAATGACCAGGAAGGTTGATGTAAGCACATACTTGTGTGTGCATGCCTGGGCATATATGTGCGTGTGTGTGTTGAACCTGGAAAAGGACAAAGACTTTCTTCATATCATTGTTTTCCAATGGTTTTCTCTACAACTGGGGAAACAAGACGGCTGGGCTGGCAGCCGAGGAGAAATTATTTTCTTGTTTCAATCTTACATACAACTGCTGTCTTCTGTTCCCTTTGTACTGGTTCTGTCTGGACTCCAGGTAGGTTCCATAAATCTACTAGGACGGGAAAAGTGGAGAGAGCAACGGAAAGTGGTAAGAAGAGGGAGCAGGACAAGTTGTGTCTGAACGTTCAGAGCAGAGACCAAGCTGATCGGTGTTATAATGTTGAAGGGAAGATTTAGATTTCTTTGGTTTATCCTACAGAGTTCACTTTGATTCAATGTGTGTGTGTGTGTATGTGCGTGTATGTGTGTACAAATAGGGAGAAATAGGGTGAGAGACAGAGAGCTAGACAGAGAGGATGATGATGATAGTGGTGGTGATGGTGATGATGACATGCTGGAACATGCATAGGAATGCTCTATAAGATATCTTCAAATATATAGAAAGAAGTTATCCTCCTTAACCTAATCTACTGAAAGAATCTACCTCCTTCTTATGAAGTAAGGACAATAACTTTAATCACAAAATGTGTGATATGCTTTTCTAAAACCTAGTTTTAAATGCATAATAAAATATCAAACCATTCTGGAAAAATCGCAAAACTTCACTACACAAGAGAAAAATCCCTCTGCAAACAGCATTCTTCTCTCTCGTTACAGAGCAGGCCTGCAGTCAGCCTTCCAGCTGTAATTCTTTCCGACACCAGGGATGTTAAGAATGTGAAGAAAATTCTCGAGTAGATTATAAATAATAGTGTGAGACACAGTGAATCATATTTTCTAATAATTGGCATTACATTATAGGCCTGGGGGTGTGTGAAAGCAAAGAGAATTTGAATGCAAGTATAAAGAACTCATCTCCAGAGAAAAATAAAGAAATAAAACACAGGGAGAGAGAGAGGGAGAGAGAGAGAGAGAGAGACAGAGAGAGAGACAGAGAGAGAGACAGAGAGAGAGAGAGACAGAGAGAGAGACAGAGAGACAGAGAGAGAGAGAGAGAGAGAGAGAGACAGAGATTGTTGGGCAAAGTGGTACAGGTAGTGAGACACAAAGCATTGGAGGAAGGAAAGGACAGAAAGAATGCAAGAAAGAAAATGAAAACCCAACCCTCATTCTGGGAAGAGTGCTGGTGAATTTCACAGATCTGACCAAACGGAGCGAAGGAGTTGCCTGTCCGGCCTGTGGGGTGAGGGCCTCTCTGGCACCAGTGTCAGCAGCTCAGACTTCCAGATTGAGTCACTCACAGGTTTTAGGAGTTTGTTGATTACATTTTCATAATCTTTGTATGTGTATATTTTGTATGAAATTAGCCTAATGTAAACTCACAGGTGGCATTAGGGGGACTAAGAAGAGATTAGCTGCTTCCCTTAATTAGTTTCTAATATCTTTACTGAACAGTGTCTGAAGCAGTTTTCCATTCCTACTTAGTCCACATGTTGGGGGCCATCAGCAAGATTAGCTTTAACACACAGCAAAGATGTTCTTGAATGTTAAAAAGCTAAACCTTTTGCGATTTCAAACATATAAGGAGACACAACTTTTGGGGATATATTCTTCTTTTAACTAAAGAGAAAAGATAGTACATTTTGTGGAGGTATCATAGACTGAAGGGTCCATTCAGGAAGAACAAAAAATTAAGGCCCAAGATCATACTACAAAGGAAAACAGGGCGTTTTATGAGTGGAGGTCAGGATATACTCATCAGGACTGTTATCTACAGGGTCAAGTCTGTCCAAACAAACAAGGGCTGTACTGCAGAGGATTCTCAGAGCAGATTGGAAGGCAGAAAATAAGTGGCTTGGTTTGAGGGACAACATTGATGGGATTTTTGTTAGTAAATATTCTGGCCTAAGTTCTAGTGCCTTGGTCTTAAAGAGGCCACAGACCTAAGAAAATGGTTCATCAGACCTGCTGACGTCTGACAGGTCCTGACATAGATCCAGGAAATGGAGGGAAGGTCTTTCTAAGTTACCCAGTTCATTTGGTTCTTTATAAAGAAGCTTGCATTGTCTCCTCTATACAAATGTTTGCATTCCTTTCTTTGAGTGTTTTCATATAACAAAAAGAGCAGCATTTTAAGGCATGAAAATATTGTAGAACATTCATTTCTACAAAACAGAAAGTAGAGACCAAGATTCACCCCCGGGTCTGGAAACTATGTTTCTGATTTTTATAGCTGTACTGAACCCCTGGGAACTGAGTTGAACACTGGTTTTTCAATGGACACACTTTCAGATGAAATTATGGATAAAATATCATTTCCTTAGTTAGACCATCAACTTAGTAGGTATAACGAGTTCAGCTTTATAAATGGGATTGCTGATCGCTTACTAATCAGAAATCACTGTTAACTCCACATGCTGCTCTGTCTTTCACGGTAGGCCTGCCTCACATGAACTTTACAGGCCCTTCTGGAAAGTTGCATTTCCATTTTAAGTCTCAGAACTGCCAACCAAAATCTGCCCATGAAGCAGCAACTGCTGTTGTCCCGGCTCCATGTACCCTGTCCTCGGCCTCCTCAGGACCTTGGACCAAATTACACACACATCTTCAAGACTGCTTGTTCCTGGACTGCTGTCTTCATCAGAAAAGGCAGCTGGTAAGACACATACTTCAAACTCAGTCTTCAAAAAAATACTTAAATTCTGATGCTGCTTCAGTTAAGTCCTGAAGTCAGAGAAAAGGAACTCTTCCTGTAGTCTAAGCACAGCATACCCCACAGAAAGGTACTGAAGGAACTGAAGGACAGGAGACTCTGTCAGGTGCTGCTATCAGCTCCTCACAGTGGGTGCAACAGAGGTATGATCATATGGAGACAGCAAAACCAGCCCAGACATACGTGACCTTGAATTAAATGATATTAGGCTCAAGGACAGCCATCCCCAGAAAGTGACATGACTGGTGTGGCATGAGTTTCCATGAAAACTCAGACCATGTTGATCAGACGCACGTGCACAACGTTTTTCTATTTAATGATATCCATGGAGATCATATGACGGAAGAGGTTTTAAAAGACCTGCCTTTTTTTGGTGGTAATTTGGAAGAAATTCCTCTCGAGTGGTTTTCCTTTATGTCCCAAAGTTCCATAAAAGGAGATTGAAACCGATTGGGTTATTATTCTCTGCCTTTCAGGTCTTCTGTTCTTTTGCACTGAGGTCAATTCTCTACCTCTGTTTCCTCCCAGGCTCTAAAATTGATCTACCTTTAAGGACAAGGGAATCTACAGAGCTTAAATCAGTCACAAATTTCAACCCTCACAACCATGAGCAAGGTCATCTTTAACGATCTTTTCCATCCGTACAACAAAATTCTTAACCTATAATCGTAACTGAACTCTGCATTACATCCTGGTTTCATATCAAAACCATGGTTTCCATCCTAAGAAGAATTCTGCTTGTGAACCCCAGTCTTTTTAATTGGGAGCAGGTTGTTTGCAACCACCTTTCCTGTTTGAAAATGTCTGCTGCTGAGACATTTTCCAATCACCTCTGCCTGAATCCATTGGCATGGAGCCCTCCTCAGAGGTACTGAGAGGAGAAGATAAGGCCAAAACCGGAAATGAGCTGGTTCCAGATTTACAGCCCTCCAGCTGCACTCCTGACCCTCGTTAGGCCTTCAGCCTGTTACCTGTATTTCAGACTGTTCTTGGTGCATCTTTCCAGATTAGTCCACGTGATACCCTCTCCAATTTGTTGCCTCTGACCCAGTTTCCCAAAGTACTGCCCTGAACCCCACCTACCCTGCTGCTCATCTCCCGCTGGCTGGCCTTTCTGTAGGTCTATACAGCCTTTCCTCCAGAGCTCTCCATTGGTTTGCTGCAGTTTTGTTTCCTGACAAAGCCACAGTCAAACCCCTGTCTCATTCAAAGCAGCTCATTTGTGAGAGAACCTTTGCTAAGGCATTTCCCACCATTTTCCTTAGAGTTTAGCATTAACAGAGAGGGTAAAAATAAAAACTTTGTTATTAGGCAGTAAAACTCTCTGTAACTGAATCTTCACGTTGTTCACGGATCAGCAAACACCCAAGTTTGCCTGTAACTGAAAAAAATAAAATAAAGCATTTGGCACGTTTCTAAAAATCTTCCCCTTCATGAATGTTTAAACAAATTAACTCGAACAGGAAACAATGATCTGCATATCAAAAACAATTCTTAAACCTGAAATCAACAAAACTGCAGGAGAGGGCTGGGAAGCACATCAGCAATTCGCATAGTACCCTTTGTCCCTCTTCAAGCGAGCACTTCTGTCTTGATCCTGGGTGCTCTTAAAGCTTGGACCATTGCTACAGCGTCCCTAGTTTCCTAAAACCAAGGACGGCTTTGCATGGCCTAGGTGAAATTAAGCTGAACCGTTCTTCTGAATTAGCCCCCAGATCTCACTGGTGCCTCCGGGATGTCCGTAATGTACTCGATCATGTGTCCCATAAGGCCATGTCTACTGGAAGCTTTGACCCTGTTGTCCCTCATGACATCCCATCTCATCCTCTGAGCAGTGGAACAGAATGGCTTCTAGATCTAGTGATGGAAAGTAGTTAAGGTGGGTGTTTACACTCTGTAGCTAAATGTCCTAAGTCAGCAGAGGCTTCATACACCAAAGTAGGAGTCAGAGCGTAGGATTTCCTCTGACACGCTACTACATGAAATCCATGTATTTTTAGTTCCTGGCTGAGCACATTCACTCGGCTGACAGTTAGCCTTTCTGCACATTCTGTCTTCGGAAAGGAGGAAAGATTTAAATAAACCTTTGTTCTACCTGTTGCCTCTGGTTGGTTTAGACCTTAGAGAAGAAACTCAGTAAAATTACTGCGAGGAGTTTGGTGGCTGCTCCCATCGACAGGACTCTCTGCTGTAATGGCTTGATGAGAGACACTCATAGCACAGTGAGTCTGGAACATCTGCCATCAGGGAGGGACTCTTCCCAGGAACTATAGGCAGAGGTCACCAGCTGTTAGTGGGACTCAATGAAATGCACTGAGTTGAAGGACAGACAGGACAAGACAGAAGGAGGGATACCAAGAGGAAAAAACAGGAGCTCAGATAAAGAGAAATAAAGCCAGAAAGAACGATGGGAAGAAAGGGAAATGGAAGCAAAAGGGGATCCTGACCTTGTGAGTTCGGTAAGGTGTGCGAGTACACACTTGTGAGTTCGGTAACATATGTGAGCACACACTCCGCTCTGAACGTGCAGAAGGATAATCTGTGACTAAATAAATACTAATTTTGATCACCCTCTTCGGTCTTCACAGCTACCTATTGCCATGAATTTCTAATAGTCATCACTTCTAGTGTGGTTGAAAAATTATTCCCAGTCCATCCTGTCATCTTCTAAGGAGAGAGATTTCTGATGTGTTTTGATTCTCAGAGAACTGTGCTGCCTGGCTGGATCCCTATGGACAGGTGAGATGCATAAGCAGTGGTTCTAAGGTTCCTGTCTGTCCCTAACAGAAGCTTGCTCCATAGGTCTCTCCACAAAGCCCCATCCTTTGCTTCTAGATCCACCGCCCATAAATTTGGAGCAGAGAAGGACGGGGCCTGCATTAGATGTTGCAGCAGAGGCTGAAGAATAGGGATGAGACAAGTGCAAGCTGTGCAAGCTGTGAGAAACGTGTTTTCAACAGGAATCACTTAGAGAAAGGTCCTTGTGTGATGCGATGACGTGTCAGACGTAAGACATTCTGCTGGAATAATAAGGGGTTTGGAGGCAGTCACCCAGAGGCCTTCAACTCTGCGAGTTTGGTCACATCACTCAGTCTAAGGGAACATTTCCACTTCTGAAAATGTGAGGATGGACTGCCTTTGTTGAAACTTTGTACAATGTGATACAGGATACTGGGACGCTTGAGGGCATTCAGTGAGCAACCCAGTTTGTATCCAAATGATCCACTGATATATAAAGAAATCCGAGAGATACGTATTTGGTTATAAGACTAAAAACATCTCTAGAAGCTCAAAAAAGGAAAAGAAAATAATAAACTTTAGGGCTTTTTAAAAATTACAATTTTGTTTTTTATGACTCTCATTGAATTATTGTGAATTTTTATAGATTGTTTTTTATGTGTATGAGTGTATTGCCTGCATGTACGTATGTGCGTCCATGTTGTGTAATGCCTTCAGAGGTCAGAAAAGGGCTTCAGATCCCCTGGAAGTGGAGTTACAGATGGTTGTTAGCCACCATGTGGGTGTGGGTTTCAAACCCAGGTCCTCTGCAAGAGCAAAATTAAAAGGAATTTTCCTATTACAGGGAGCGTTACCTCTACCAGAAAACACAGGCTTGCAAAGTAAAAGCCCAGTGTCAGAAATGGGCTCCCTGTGAAGAAGCTGTTGACCGGGGTCCCACAGACCTTCGGAGAATACTGGTCATTACCTCTGTTCTTGGTTCCCCACCAGAACGCCATGGTAAGATGTTGTTGCTGAAGGCACTACATACATGAGCGTAGAACAAATAAGGGGGATTCTTAATGCTTTGAAATTTATAGTCATTTAATGTGTATGAGTGTTTTGGCTATATTTATGTAAGTGTGCAACATGTGTGCAATGCCCGTATGTCAGAAGTAGGTGCTAGGAACAAAACTTGGGTCCTCTCCAAGAGCAGCCAGTGCTCTTAACTTCTGAGACATCTCTCCAGCCCCAACCCTGCTTCCAGATAATTAAGTTTATACATTGAATCCTCTCTCTCCTCTCTCTCTCCTCTCTCTCTCTTGTTTCCCTCTCCCTCTCCCCTCTCTCTCCTCTCTCCTGTCTCCTCTCTCTCCTCTCTGCTCTTTCTTCCCTCTTCTCTCTCCTCTCTCTCCTCTGTCTCCTCTGTCTCCTCTCCTCTCTCTCTCTCTCTCTCTCTCTCTCCCTCCTTCTCTATTTCTTTGTTACTCTTTCTTATTTCATTAAAGTCACAAGAATGAAGGACACATTCTTAGCAATACTTTAAAAACTCACGGAAATTGATTGCTGTTCTTTTCGTTTCTGTTTGATTACCTCCCCATCCCAGAGATAAGTATTATAAATAAAGACAGATTTAATCTCCAGAATCCACTGCCAAGGGGGAATGTATAGTTCTATGAATGGAAGAAAAGATAGAAATAAAAAACTAACTTCTGTTGATCAAACCTTTCATTTTCAAGCAGAAATAATTAAGGTGATGGTCAGTGGGGAGATTTGAGCAATTTACAGACCTGTAACTGCTGTGGTTTCTAAGAACACAGTTTTATATTCAGGGCGAGGCATGGAACTCTGGGTCCTGGAGCGCTGCCTGTAATCTTTATTTCATTTTTAGATGTTATGCTATAATAAAATGTAAAAAGGGAATACATAAAAAGTTATAGAGGTGGAAGAAAACATGGTTTGAAGTTGTATGGCATTTTTTGACAGGGTGTGCTTCTAAGGATATGTAGAGGATAACAAACTCCATTTGAAATAAGCACACAGAGATCTGAAACTAGATGGAAAACCCAAGTCCATTTTCCGGAGTGTCATCTCATTAGCTTTCTTAAAGAGAAAGGAGGTTTAGACAATGCCAGGCTTCCGAGTGCAGAGGTGCTCAGGACCGTGGTGAGAAGCGGCCTCCTCTCACCCTCTCCTGGGGCTTCACAGTGGCCTCCTCCCATCCTCTCTGGGGCTTCACAGCTCTGGCTTTCCACATTCTTCCTATGTCCTCTCTATAATCCGTAAATGAGGCGATGGCCGGGACAGTGTGATTGATGGTGTTGACACACACACGTTCTCACGTGAAGGAAACTATTTTTCTAGTGCCTTCTCAACCTGTCTCAGAGTTGCTCCAGGAGAAATACCCAACATCCTTCCGCCAGGCTGGGGTAGGAGGACTGAGAACAAATTCTCACCTTCTAGGGGAAGCACCGCACAGGTGACAGATTCCCACTCGTGCCCTGGACTCTGTTCACAGAGAAAAGATTCTCCGTTTTTTTCCATGATGCTTTCCTCCAGTTTCTTGAGACAACGTGTGAAGGTCTACACAGCACCCTGGAAGCAGGGTGGCAAGTGCTTTTCTGAGTCATCCTCCATTCTGTGTTGCTCTGCTGAGCAGAACAGAAACTTTGGGTATCATGGTAACTTGACTGCCTCTGACGCAGGCGCACGTGTCATCCTGACTTAGCACCTGACCGTGACCCTACGTTTTGCGTGTTCTGTTCTTGTTCCTAAGCAGTTCATTTTAGTGCACTGAATGGTGCATACGTCATCACACTGAAGGATCTTCGAGGTGCCATTGTCCACCAAAACGCATCCTGGAGACTTAGAAAGGTCAGGCCTGATGGAGATCATTTCAGGGTTCTTAGACGGGATCCCGTTGTGTGCTCACTCGCTCTTTCTTTCTCTATCCACTATGGCAGGCGATTGTGAAGTGGGGACAGGACTCTTGGCCTAAATAGAGATCTCCGCAGCCCTGAAGGACCCTGGAGTAGGAGGCAAGGGAGCGTCAGCATTGAAGGAGTGAGGACACATCCAGGCTTGGGGACAACAACTGAGCTATGGACTCAAAGACTTGGAGAAGCCTGGATTTTTGAGGCTAAAGTGCCAAATTGAAGCAAATGAATAATAGGGTATTTGGGTTATCTTGGAGAAAAACCTCCACAGAAAAAGTAATTTATTTGATGAATTTGGCCACTTCAACTGAATGGATTCCAAAATAATCTTTCAATTTTCCATTTTATTTTGATTTTGTATAAAATCAAAATGTAATGAGAGGGCATTTATCCAGCTATCCAGTGGTGTGGCCATGAATATTTTTCATAATTAGTACAGCCTGCTTTATTTATGCAGCCCATGCCCAGGGTCCCAGACAAATCCTACAGATAACAAAACCCAGAGTCCATGCAGTTTGCCTCTGAAGGCTTATGACTACTGGCATTTCTTTTAAACATGGGGTCTGCATTTCCTTGTTTCTGTGATAACTGAATGTGTCTCATTGATATGATTCTTAGATTAATCTCTCCATGGCTGTCGTCTCATTGTGCTTCAGGAGAAAACAAACACATTGGAACTTTCATGCACGCATTGCTCCCACATCCACAGATAGAATTTCAGAGAGAACTCAACAGAAAATTGGCCTCGTGTGTTCTCCCTCAGGTAAGCTCAGCCCACAGCTCACTCTCTACTTTCCTCTATAGACTGCAAAACCCTGGGGGTGGCAGGGGGTGAGTGAATACTGCTGATCATGAGATCTCAGGAGTTTGATTAAGCTACAGACAGCTCTTTGCAGATTACCTTCAACTCACAGACTGTCCCTTCTGTTGTTTTGTGTTTTTGTTTATAACTAAGTGTTGACATGTCTTCCAGTCTCATCCTAGCACAGGAGGAAAGAGGTATTGACCAGGTCTTCACTAATCATCTGTCCTTCCCCCAAATGAAGAGTTGTCCTTCTGGTATGCAGAGAACAGAGTTACTACAGTCCCACTTCCCTGAGGTTGTGCAGCTAAGCCAGTTTCAGAGACACTGTAGGATGGCAGCTCGAAGGGAAAACGACATGTCTAATAACCACCAGGAATGGCTAGCAATTAGCTGAAATGACAATAATTAACGGAAATGACAAGTCTAATAAATTTTCACTTCAGCCTTGTCATATAGCACTGTGAGATTTTAGTTTTCCGTTTTAAGTATTAATCCCCGTGGAGTTTACTTTATGTGGTAAGTCCTGTAAGCCTGGGAATGAAAAGAGTCTGTACACACACTCCATCAAACTCTGTTTTGTCAGTTTTACCTATGCAATGATCAGTAAGGAATGGATTAAGACGGCATAATGTCTTCCTAAAATTCTTCCTGTGTTTGTTTATGCAGTTCAGCGACATTCCGTCACCAGGATCGGAAAGAGAGTGGGCTCTTAATTTTCTTTGCTATCTTCAAAGATAGAACATCTTGCCCTCCCCGACAAAGAAAGTTAAATCTTATTAGCATGTCCTATACAGCTAGCTGTAACCTAGGTGACCTGCCATGGCACTAAATGCTACTAGAACTTTCTCTGTATTTGCAAGATGGAAATTTTATGCATCGGTGCTCTCATGCATGCATCTGATTTGGTAAGTTCACTGCTTTATGGATATGAACACTGTGATCATGTAAATTGATCTACATAATGGGATTTTGTGTGTGTGCATGCATATATCTGTATGGATGTGGATGTATGCATGCATATTCTAAAAGGAAATACAATACATGAAATGTTAACTTTAATGGTATGAAATACATTAAATTCAAACTACCTTGTATATGTATGCAGACACATTATGTCTCTATCACTGTGCTCTGTAGGAGAAAAAAAAATCGTCACAGACTCCGCTGTGCCATGAGAGATGGGAGTACAGTGTGGTGCTGTTCCTGGCCATCAGTAAGAGCCAGGAACCAGAGACACACAGAGCTTTTAGGGATGGGACTCAACACAGCTGTGACCAAAGTGGGATCTTCTTGGAGCCACTGCTCTTCTATCTGCTTCCTGGACTAAGGTCTTTGCTTCTAAATTATGAACTGCCGAAAACCAGAAGTTCTTACTTGCAGAGTCCTGATGTAGAGAGTGCATGTGTTCTCAGCCTCGGCCTTTCCTAAGTTCACTCACTCCACCAGTCTCACTGTTCCGTGTTCTAATAGTCAATTTGCTCAAATAAGCCATTTTAGCTACAGCATTGATCCCTTAGGACTTACCTTACTCAGAAAACACAATGCCTTAACCCAGGTCCACGTAAAGGCTTCTAATGTAAAGCCTGTTTGGTAACCTTAATCCTTGAAATTAGTTTCAGACCAACAATACTGTAGGGGAGACATATTATGTATATTGTTCATCTTCAATGATATGACTAACCTACAGAAACCTATTTATTAATGTTCTCAGACTGGATCCAACCTGTTTCTTTTCATACATATTAACATAGCTTAGATGCAGTATCCTAATTTGATAGCTATGTGGGCACAGCACGTATGGATAATACTTCGAACGGGGCTCCAAAGACAAGGTTCCTGCCACCAAAAAATCTCAGAATGTAAGGGACAGAAGTTTCTATGAAGTTAGATGACACTAAAAGCAGTGTTGGGTTTTAGTTCTTGACACGCCCGTTATCAAGACAATACAAAAACAGCAATCCTGTGAATTTACAATTGGAAAGCAAGTTGTCTTTTAATAAAGCATAATTTTATGTATCCAATATGCCTAATCATTTGGCAAATATTTATTTCATAACTGTCTATCTGCATAACATCAAGGGTGAATCAACTCTTTTACAACTGGTCTTTTACACCAGTTATTTGTCCCGAGCTACACAGAGCATCAACAGTAAAATCCAGGATAAGCTCAACCTTTGGGTTTGTGAGCCTGTGTCACTGTACAAAGAATATTGGAAACTTGAATTTCATTTAGAGCCATGCCAAGGTATTGGGTTTGGTATTATCTCTCCAAATTCACAAACATTCGAGAATCTCTGACTGTGGTTCTCCTTAAGTTTAATAACATACCTTATGCAAGGGCTGGAGGCACGAGCAGAGGTGCTGGGAGCTGGTGTTGGACACTGGACTGCCTCGGTTTCAAGCCAAGTAACGTCAAAACTGTTGGTAGACAACAAGAACCAAACTGAAGGGTGGAGGCTTCCATCTTAGAACTTTCAGAGCACTGAACCCTTGCTGGTGGCTTTGAGGGTTTGCCCTCCAGAGCCAAGACAACAACCTGATGGTCTAAAAGCTGCATATTTTATGACAACTTATAATGGTCCCTCTAGGAAATGAATACAGCTCATATTTGGTTTTAATAAATAAAATATTTACTCTTTTTCAACAAGTCAATGGCCTAGAAACAGTCACAGTTTTAGTTTACGTCTACCCTGTGATTAGCATAATAAACTTGTATGTCATCTATTTGTTGTGAATACAATTTTCTGTCTAGATAAACTTAGATGTTGACTATCTTGGTCATCTCAGACAAGCTTATGCTGTACTTATAAACATGATGGCATTTTGCATCAACAATTTCTTTCCACTCTTTGAGAACAGAATTCTTTTCACTTGGGCCTCCTCATGCAAGAGCCTTGCCCAAATGACCAACAACTATCTAAGAGATTGCTAACAAGATGAGGAATATGTGTACAGGGTCTACAATAGGCCATCAACACCTCCACCCTAATGACAGCATCTGGAAAGGGTCTAGATGCGTTACCTTATCCTAGTGACAAGAGACCAAGAGAGGAAGATGTGGGCCCAGGGGGAGCGACAAGAACAAGGAAAACTCCCGGGGGAGCGATGAGAACATGGAGAACTCCCGCAGGCCACAGTACAGGGTGGCAGAGGTGGTCTGAGGTCCTCTTCTGCGTCCACACAGTTCTTCACGTCAGCACTATGGGTACTCAATACATTTTATTGGTTGGTGGAGTGATGGGTTAAATGCATTTTAAATCTCTAGAAGATACCATGCTTTATTGTACATTTGACTTCTGACCGCAGTTACCTTCAAGGTGAATTGTGCTGGGTAATACAGTGTCATTGTGAGGCTATCAACAAGAATTCAGGATACATAAAGAAACGTGACATAGATGCCATGAACCAGTATTTTCCCATTCTCTGCATTTATTATCTCACATTTGGAAAATCAGAAAAATATGAGAACATTAGATACGTTTCTAAAGACAGAAATATCCACGTGGGTACACATGAGGCAATTAAACAGCCCCATAGTCAAAACCAGAAGATCCTGTAAGCCCTTCAACTCTCTGGCCACCTCTTGACGGAACTTTACTGAGGATGATGATGCCTGCAGCCTTTGCTTTTAATTCTCTCCCTGTTTTTAGCTGTCGTGTTTTTAGCTCTAGGACTCATCATGGAGCTATAACTTTAAATGACTAAGCTGCCTACCTAACGGCTGACCGGGCTGGATCCTTTATCTCTTTTCTTGCTCACCCACTGAGCCCCGCCTCACTTTTTCCCCACAATGAGCTGATTTTGAGTCAAGTTTCTGCTAGACAGGGCTCTTTCCTTATGAGCTAACGCGTTTCAAATTCTGGGTGTTGATTGGCCAAGGATTTCTTAAAGTAACAACTACAATGAAGCTTACTTTTATGTTTAAATATCAAACATTTTAAAGAAATGGAGCAACCTAGACTTCAATAAGAAGCGTATAGCATTAGAGCTATCACCTGAGAGGGGAGGCATGTACAGTTCCCTTCACACCATCCCACTTGACCGTCATCTGTCTTGTGAGCAGGTGGTATCCTGGCCTCTTGCCTCCCATACAGAACATGCTTTGAGCACACCACAGCCTCACCATGCCGAAATGTAAATTGGAAAATGCTTTGTGTCTTGGTATTTTCTGTTCTACTGTGAATTATTCAGTAAGTTTACATGGAATCATCTTATGTCTGTGCTTCTAACTGAAGAACAGAAATAGTCTGCACAGCTCCTCCCCTTCTCCTTCTTTCTCTCATCAATCTTTCTACAGCTCTTCCTCTCCTCTTCCTTCCTCCCCTCTTCCTTCCGCCCCCCTTCCTCCCTTCCCCCTTCCTCCCTCCTTCCCTCCCTCTCTCCTTCCCTCCCTTCTTCTTTTCCTCCCTCCTTCCCTTTCTCCCCCCTATCTTTATATCCAATGTGGACCAGGAATCTTTACACTAAGATAAAAGAATCATCATTCCAGATTTAATAAGACAAACCAAGGGTGTAAGTGTTAAGGCCATTATGTGCATATCTAAAGGAAAGATTCATTTTGTTAATCTCTGAGCTGCATGGGGAGCTGCGTGGGCATGCCAGCCTCTCCACTGGAGTTAAAAAGTATAGTTTTCAAAAGTAAAGTAGGAAACAAGCTGTTGTTTTGTCATCAAAATCATGTTAGCATTTATGAGTCAGAAAAGTTGGGTGTTGGTGTAGGGAGGCATGGTCGGGGTCAGCCTCTGGGAGCTTTCTTTTCTCTGTCATTTATTGCAAAAATGACCTTTATCAAGCATTACAGATCCCTGGAGCTCAATTTTTTCTGCCTTCAATGGTTGCATCAAACTACTATTAAACTGAAACTACTATTTAAATGACAGACCGTCACTGGGGGACATCTCATCCTCCTCACTTGTTCATGTGAGAGAGTAGGGAGCAGAGATGAAGAAGGAAGTTCGATAGACTGAGATGATTCATTCGCTTGATTTACACTGTGAGTGTCATTTTATATACAGAGGTGTATGCAGCCCTACCTTTGCATCAAACTACTATTAAACTGAAACTACTATTTAAATGACAGACCGTCACTGGGGGACATCTCATCCTCCTCACTTGTTCATGTGAGAGAGTAGGGAGCAGAGATGAAGAAGGAAGTTCGATAGACTGAGATGATTCATTCGCTTGATTTACACTGTGAGTGTCATTTTATATACAGAGGTGTATGCAGCCCTACCTGCCTGTGGAATTCCTACATCCTCCCTCTCTCCCTCCCTCCCCCCTCCCCCTTTTCTTTCTTTTTAGACAGGTTCTCCCTGTAGTCCCAGCTGTCCTGGTACTTGCTATATAGATTCGCCCATTTCCTTTGTTTTGCTTCATTTGGTTTTTCAGACAGGGTCCAGCTACGTGGCATAAGCCTGTAACCCTAGCTTCTCAGAGGCTGAAGAGAATTGAGAGTTCAGTCAAGGTCAGACTAGGCAACAGATTCACACCCCCCATTTCAACAAAACAAAAACAGAAAAATATTCAGTATGGAACCAAGCACAGGGTAGAAATGGGCCCACCTCTGCCTCACCAGTCTCCGCCCTCACCTAGGAGGCAGCAAACCAAGATGAAGACCACTTGAGGGGAGATGAGATGGTACCGGGCCACCTCAGGCAGTTGGGGGAGGATTCTTGGAGGATGCAAACATTTGTTGTGCCCTAGGAGAAAAAGTTGTTTTGTTTTTTTTTTAATGTTTTTGAATTATTTTTATTTTATGTGTATGAGTGCATTGCCTGCATATATGTGAGTGCACCCGTGTCATGCAATGCCGTGGAGGTCAGAAGAGGGCTTCGATTCCCCTGGAACTCAAGTTAAGGGCAGTTTGTAGACTCCATGTGGGTGCCGGGAATTGAACCTGGGTCTTCTACAAGAGCAGTCAGTGCTCTTAACCGCTGAGCCATCTCTCCAGCCCCGACAATCTGTTTTTTAATGTTGACCCATTAATTTGGCTTTTGTTACCTGTGCTTTTGGAGTCAATTAAAAAAAAATCAGTAAGGATCATGAAATTTTTCCTGACCTTTCTCTTACACTTTATGGCTTTAGAGCTTTATATTTAGGTCCACAACCCATTCTTCTGCAAAGAGGTAACCAAATTTTCTAACATCTCTTACTGAAGAATCCATCCATCCCCAATTGTCTGTTCTTGGCATCTTGGCTGAGAATTAGATGCCCTCTACTTGGGTTGGCTTCTGGGCTCTCTCTTATATTCCAGTCTATATGACATGTTCCCCCAGTATCACTGCTTTTCTCACCCTATGTGTACAACACAATCTGATATCTGGATGTGTGGTGCCTCCTATTTTATTTTCCTTGCTCAAGATGGTTTTGACTAGTCAGGGTGTTTCATGGTTCCACACATATTTTAAAATTATTTATTCTGGGGCTGGATTAGACGGCTCAGCAGTTAAGAGCTACTTTTGCAGAAGACCGTGGTTTGAATCCCAGCACCCACATGGTGACTAGCAGCCATCTATAACTCCAGATCCAGGGATCTGACGTCCTCTTCTAATCATTGCAGGCATTGCATGACACAGATACACTCACACACATGCCGGCAATATATTCATATACATAAAATAAAAATAATAAATAAAATATTTTTAAAAATAAAAAATTATTTGTTTTATTTCTGTGAAAAATGCCATTGGTAGTTTGATAGGAATTGAACTGGATCTTAGGTAACATGGATAGTTTAACAGTTTTAATTGTATCAATCCATGAACATGAATGAGATCTGTCTCTAGTTATATCTTCTTCATTTCTTTTTTTTTATTTTTTTAATT
>NW_008337322.1:1987560-2019302 GCF_000622305.1 Nannospalax galili | reverse complement strand
TCCTTCCATCTTCTGATGTCTTCCTCAATTTCTTTCTTTAAAGAGTTAAAATTTTCCTTGTAGAGCTCTTTAATGTTTTTGGTCAGGTTTATTCCAAGGTATTTTATTTTTTTTTTGTGGCTATTGTGAATGGGAGGGTTTCCCTGTGCTCTTTCTCTGACTGCTTGTCATTGGTATATAGAAAGGCTATAGACATTTGTAGGTTAATTTTGTAACCTGCCACTTTACTGAATGTGTTAATAATTTCTAGGAGTTTGCGCATGGAATTTCTGGCTGCCGTGGCTGAGAAGCTATCCAATCATGCCACAAACTTTCTCAACACAGAGATCACATCACCCATCTTCTTCCATGTTCCCGTGTGCACACACTTGCGAGCATGTGTGCACATCCGTGCGGTGGTTCTACCCTTGCTGAGCGTCCTCATCCATGATTCTGAGATATGCTTGGTTTCTCAGATGATGTACTCTAGAGACCACAAGGTCAGTGAAATCTAACATGTAGCCAGGAAGGCAACCATTCCTTTTTCAGACATGAGCCTCAGCCGCTTAAAGCCTTGGTACTGTAGGTGGGGATGAAACAGATAGTATGTGACTGCTTAGTCAGAGTCTACTTAAAGAACCCACTACTGTCGGCTTACTTAGAATTCCCCACAATCTTTTCACTTATATCTGAGACACGAGTGACTATTTCTGTTCAGCTTTCACAAAGAGGAGGAGGCAAAGTGTCTTCTTGGCTTTTGTTTGTTTGCATTCTTTGAATTTGCCGTTTGCTTCATGAAAGATAGTGTATGTGCAAGGCAAAACTGCCTGAAACCAGATCGTCCGGAAGTGCAGAAGCTGAGTGGCAGGCTGGCCTCCTTCACCAGCTGAATCACTCACTCCAAGCACAAGTGATTCCATTTTGTGCCTCAGTAAAACTGCAGATTACTACATGCTATAGCCCAGTGGGTTGTAACCCAGCTGCAAATTAGAATTCCACCAGGAGGTCATTTTAAATACCAATGTTCAGCCCCTCACACAGAGAATGAGTACACTCAATTTTGTGCATTCACGTGTGTGTCTGTGTGTTTATGCTTATGTGTGTATGCATGTATATGTTTATTGTGTATATGTATATGTAAAAGCTTATGTGTGTACTTGTGTGAGTATGCATATAGGCGTGTATGTCTGTGTATGTGCATATGCATGTGTGCATATATATGTCTGTATGTATACATGTGTGCATATATGTGTTTATGTATGTGTATACATGGTTTTTATGTATGGATGTGCACGTGTGTATGTGTGTTTTCATGTATATGTCTATATGCGTGAGTGCCTCTCTGGTACTTGACATTCTGGTATTCTAATGTGTGTGATGGAATCTATCCGGAGTGAGAATCGGGGATGCGGATCCATGTATCTTCAATGGTACCAAGTATAAAGTGTGAAACTCTCAGATTATGGATAAGGCATGGGCTATAATTTATCCAACAAAAAAACAAAGAATATGTGATTGATGTTTTCTTAGAAAATAATGTTGCATAATAAATATTCTTTAGAGAATAAATGGCCATTTTATTTATCCATAAGTGGGAACTTAAGGTGTTTTTGTCTTCAGGATTGTCACAAGCCCCTCCCAATGCATGACTCATTGAAAGATGAAACTCCTCACATTCTTCACCACAGACAATAGTGAGAATACTATTATCATAAAAATGTCACACCTAGAATTCCAAACCATCTTTCTTATCCTGAGAAATGTTTTGGTCATGAATCTAAAATCATACACATTTAAAACATGGGTTTCTGGATAACACACTTTGCTATCTCGCATTAACATGTACAGACAACCCATGATATGCGGGATGTTCTTGGTTTGATTTTGATGTTGAGCCCCTGAAGCCCCACCCTGCCAGCAGCTGCTGCAAACCTGGTGAAGGCCATGCTACTCTCGACCTCCTGCCATGTCTCTGCCTCTGGTTCAGGAGCTTTCCTTGGACGGCGTCTTGCTTTGAGAGCATTCTCATCTCATAGCTGTTCTTCCTCCCAGCTTCTACAACTGCATTGTGCACCTGGAAATACCTTCTTAATTTGTTTACCTCCCTACAGCAACTCTCCCTAACCTCAGAGTCCTTGTCTTTGTTCTTTGTCATGTCTGATGGTCTCTGCCATGTTATTATCACAGGGGAAACTGCATTTATTGAAAAGAATCATTGCCTGATTCTGCCCCTAGCTGAATACACATCTAACACACTACACTCTCTTGGCAAAATCAATGTTATATTTCTCTGGAAGCACTCCTTTAGTTCCCTGCAGTGGAAAAAGCCAAGGTCCTGGTTCATTTAGAAGTCGTCTTCAGACATTTTAACAGCATCATGTGATCTGTTTGTCCTCTTCTTGTTTGGAAGCTGCATTTCAGTATCAATGGGCAGTGAAGGCAAGGGTTAACGTCAATAAAGAGGAAATATGTTACGAATTATGGCTCTTGTTCTTTTGCCTTAAGCACAAATGATCTAGAGCATCTGGGCTGTAGTAGGAAAGTCGCCTCTACCTCTATCATCTCCATCATCATTCCTCCAAAATTTGAGACAAGGTGCCAGCTACCGGATGGTCCTTTCCATATGGCCTCATTGGTCCTCAGGTACAATATCCCCACCTAACCAGCGTACACGTTTGTGTAAACACTTCAAAAACACTCAATCAATCACATCTTTCTAGCCAGCATTTTTCCCAGGGACTTGCGTGCCTTGACCTAGTAGAGGTTAGATGGGAATTCTTTCTTTCATGAGCTCAGGAGTTAATGGATATAACAATGGCACAGGCAAGCAATGTCAAGGGTTCTCATCACACCCAGGGTCTATGTTGCAGTGATTCACAGGATGCAGGCACTCCTCCAGAGATGCGTTGCCTTATAGAATGTTTTGCAGGCTGACAGCTCTTTCTAAAGGTCACAAAAGGTTATGTGAGTCTCTTAACTGTAAGACTTAACTGTAAGACTCTGGGTGAGTAGAAATTTATGTTTCCATTGTCCAGAAAGTTGACTTTGGTAATAGAATATTTCATTACAATTTGTGCAGTAAGCTAGACCATCATGTGTGGTCTGAAAAAGATTTATCAAAGAATTTCTGGAGATATACATATATATATATATATAGAGAGAGAGAGAGAGAGAGAGAGATTCATATGACAAGATGACAAGAATTTCTGTATATCTATGTACATATACATTCATATAACTAAATGAATCTAAGTAATTTTTATAAGATGCTTTGTAATTGCCTCCATTCCTTGGTTGCTGTATTTATGCCATTTTCTGCCTCTCTTTATTTTATTAATTGTAAGTTCTTTCATAATCAGGTTTCTTATTTTACACTGAAAACCACAAACTGAGCTAGGAGATTTGAAGGCTGCTTTTGGAAGAAGGCGGTTGGTCAGCACACAGATGCACTATCTGTACAGTCAAAACACAAACCGCATTCTGAATGAACACTTGCCCCCAACCCACCTGCTTGGGGAAGCAGCTAAACATTTCAGCCATCGGTTGGAGCACAAAACCTCCAATCCTGCCCCCATGGGGCCATACAATCCTCAGTTGTATTGAGAAGCATCTATAGTGGAAGGTTTTAATGTTCCAGCTCTGAAAGAGCTGGGTAGAAGGCACTGAATGACTGCAGCTACACGCTGCAGAACATAGGGATACGAGTCTGACAGTGGATGTCTTGTCCCCACCGCTCCAGGACCCAACCTCAAACAACCTCAGTGTGTTTCCAAAGCCTGGAATTTGATAGAGAAAAAAGTTTATTCCTTATGCTAAGTAGAAATAAGGAATTTACTTCCGTGACACTAAATGCGAACTACTGTCAGCGGACTTCCAGTGAGGTTAAAGGAACAGGCTCAGAATGATTGCTCTGAGAGTACTAGCCCTGTTGATAATAGAACTCAGTGGGATGTTCTAAATAGACCAGAAGGTCCAGGCTATTGGTGGTAGTGCTTAACTCCCTCTCCGTTCAGGACGAGCAGACATGAAGGATAATTCTACAGATGCCTGGGGATTTCAAACATGAGGAAAGACAGTTCATAGGTCACTTGTGTTTCCTCTGCACCTGCATTGAAACAAAGCAAACACAGCCTGGGCTTTTAAACAAACAATCCCACTGAGGTGTTCAAGATTTGGTCATTTGACACAGGAATTTAGGTTTTTGGTTTTGGGGGGTTTTGTTTTTTTGTTTTTAAGCTTTCAGTTTTACACATCATCTACTTCTTAGAAATAATTCTCTCCTTAGAAGAGTTAGAAGAGTTAGAATTATTAGCCAGAGAACTGAGGTTCTTGTCTGTGTAGGGAAACAATTAGACATTGTCTGGACCATGATGGACAGGGAACAGGCCTAGGAAGCATGAATTGAAAAAGCTCCCCCTGGATCTGCTGGAGAACGTTCTCTGTGTCTGTCCACAAAACAATGTGAGGAATCATGATTTCGGACAAGCACGAAGAGGCCGGTGATGGAGCAGACTTCACACAAGGCTTCTGGTTTACCGCACGATCCAGTGTGGTCATGGCTTCTGCCACAAGAAAAGCTGAGAATCTGTGAGGGATCTTCCAGAAGGGTCCTCCCTGTGTAGCCATAGCCGCCCTCTTCCTTCTGGAATTCATCCTGCCTCACTTGTGCTCCCACTGGCTGGAATTTCCTCTTAACACATGCGGTGAGGGAGACATTATCACTAAATGTAGGGTTGATGTTTACTTTTATACCCTCTATTTTGTTTTAATTTTTTTTAACATTACTTATGTTTTTCTTAAACACAACAGGCATTTTATTTCATTTTTTATCCAAACTATTACTTAATTTTTTTAACTTTAAAAAAATTATTGAGAATTTCATACATGGATATAGGGTGTTTTGATAAAATCCATGCCCACTCCATCCCTCCAACTCCTTCCATATCCCCCCATCACTTTTTCCTGAACAACTTCATCTACTCTTTCTTTTTTTTTTTTTTTTATGGGGCTTTTTGCTACTCTAACATTCCCCCCTCTGAAGAGATAACTCTAAAATCTTTTAAGGATTAGATAAGAGCTCCCAAATACTTTTGAAATTTTTGGCCTTTGGAACAGACTATGTTGCAAAGAGGTCCAAAGAAACTGGCTACTTTTCTTTGGGGTCTTTTTACCCTAACTGCCTAGCCAATCCCTACCTCCCATTCTTATAACAGAATCCTCTGAAGAGATTACCCAAATTGCAGATAGGGAATCAAGATGCAGGCCAGAGCAGTCTTCTTCCATGCTGAACAGGGACGCAGGGTGAGGCAACTGGGGTACCCCTTCAGAGGGTCTATCTAAAAGACTCCCAAATTGCATAACACTTAACTGTAGGGAGAAAAGAAAATACTTGACTGGTGCCTAGGAGATGTGAAGGAGAAGTAAAGGCAAGAATAATTAACATTACAAGTTCTAGACAGGGAACCAGAAAAAAGTCAGAACAGGGAAAATTTCAAATGTTCATTTTAGAGTCCACTGGGATTTCTTGATGAGAGCTTTGAAAATCATCCCTCTATTGGGTTCCTCCTCATTTTTCTTTCGTCTGCCAAGGCTGGACTCGAGAGTGATGGACTCAGGATTTGCTTTCAGGTATTTTGATAGCTCTTGGAGTAGCTAGAATCAGTGTCAGTTCCCTTGCAAAGGCTTCTAGATAGGAGGAGAAAACAAATTTATCCATCATTTTAGAACAATAGCTGGTTATCTCCCTTAGCTACAGGTGGGCACTACAGTATTGCAGACCAAGATTTGAAGTCTTACAGCTGTGTAGCACTTTGTGATTAGAAACAAAATCGTCAATGAGAAATAATTGTCTAAACTTTTTATATGGACTTAAATCTAATGTCTGGGAAGTATAATCCTTTGAACTCTTAAAAAATATACTGATGAGTTTAATCTTTGTTATACTTTCCTTTTGGGTGTTAAAGACCATACAGTTGGCCCAAATAATCCGGTATATTTTTACTCTTAAGGTCATTTAAGAATCTGTTCCTCAGGGGTCACATGGGATTGGGAGGAGCCCCTGGCTCCTTTCTTTTACCAGTTCCATCTATGTGAAGATAAGTCAAAGGTCCTGCTCAACTGTGATTGGCTTCACTTGGAAGCATGGAGGAAATGTTTACTCTGTGTTGACCCTCCTCTTTGTAGACTGTACACTGGTTCAAGTCTGTCTCGTGGGGTCTCCGTGTCCACCCTGAACAAGAGGACAGTTGACTCCCCACATTTACAGGACATTTTGAGAGATGTTCCATAGTCCCCTGGAACTTAGTCAACCTTGGAGGGCAAGAAGCAAAAACTGTCCTTTAAGTCCCTCTGACCAGATTAGCATAGACCTCAAAGTATGTCTGTTAAACATCCAAGGAGGTTAGTTCCACCATTCTGATACTTTAAATTACCATGTGCTGTATTGATAAAGCTTGGGCAAAAACCAAACATTCTCTGATAAACCTTGACTGGAAATATATTTTGTTCCTTAAATTAGTTGACTAAACTATGACCTTAGAAATTTTAAGATTATGTGTATATTATTTTGGTCACATCCTTTATACATAACAAACCTACACAGACCTTCATCACCTGCTTAGGCTTTCTCATTTTTTGTATTTTGGAAAATATCTCCATTTTCTTATCCTTTTAATATCTTTTACATTCTCATTTTCTGTTTAGTTTAAAAAGGTGGTTTATTTTCTGGTCCCAGATCCTGCACCGGGAAGATGAACTAAAACAAAACAAAACAAACAAAAAAAACCAACAACAAAAAAACCCCCACTTTTCTTGAGACTTCATAAGTCCAGCAAAAGGCCAACAAGAGGTAAGATGGAGTTTGGCTGGAGAACCCAGAGCAGCTACACACAATTAAGTCTAGCTTGTTTACCAGAGAATCTTATCCCGTTGGGATATAACATGGTTTCAAAGTTTTCCTTCTTCTAAACTCAGTTCCAGGCTGTGCTATGCTTAACCCCACCTCCTCTTGCTCCAGACCTACATTCCAAGGACACAGTAAATCCCTGTTCTTTCACATATTATAGTTGGTGAAAACACTTGAAGAAGATTTCCCACCTGATGGGTAACCAGCCCCTCTATACCGAGGGGCTTTCATCATGCACCCAGTATTCGAGAAAGAGAGAAGTTTCCTAGACCTTACTGGGGACAGTGCTCATCCTTGTCCCTTAGAAGCCCTCTTTTACTGGGGCAGTTATTTTGAGTGGACGTCAGGCATCATGTCTCCAACCCAACTTCTACAGGACTCCGTCGTGTGGACATAATCAGCAACATCATGAACAGGGGAAGGGCACATGATGTTGTTTGTCCTCCTGGGACAGGGTGAGAGTCACCTTGACTAGCTGGCCAGGTATCCAATCTGAAAAGAAGGCGTCCCTTCCTTTTTCTTTAAGGTGTATTTATTTTTAATTTGCTTGTAGGAATGTTTTGCCTACATTTATGTAAGTGTACCACATAGGTTCCTGGTGCTGTCAGAAGCCAGAATATTTCATCGGATCTTCTGTAACTGGCTTACAGACCTTTGTGGGCCACCATGTCAGTGCTGGAAACCAGAACCAGGTCCTCAGCAAGAACAGCAATGTCTAACCTTCTGAGTCATCTCTCCAGCCTCATTCTCCCCTCCTCAACAGCACCTTTCCCTCTTCAAAAGAGAGTTCTTGGGTGTCAGTGTCTACATCGGCTTAGTTGTACTATGGTTTAATAAACCTTGGAAAGCACCCACAGTCTACATCCAGTGACCTTTTAAGTTCCTTACACATTTTTTAAAAATCTCAGATCTATACAGTACACATCACATACATGCTTTGGATTCTACATTCTAAGAACTCTTGTCCCTCAGTGACACAAATTCTTCAAAACCAGTGAGTGCCCAATAGTTTATTCCTAAAACTTCCTAAACTCGGGGAACTCTACGGAAGTACACATTAGTCATTCATCCTGACCCTGTTCCTGTCAGACACACGGATGTGAAACGTGTGTCTTCTTACCTGTGCTCTCTCACCTCATGTCCTCTGTCCTAACCTTCAGAGTCCCCATGTACATCCATACCCCAGGAGCACCATTATGCCTCGTCCTCTGCTCCAACCACAGTAAGGTGCTTATGAGCTACAGGAATTTCTGGCCAACGCTTACATGCTCCAACCTACTCAGAAGTTTTCAGGCTGGAGGACATTTTATAAAGACATGTGTTAAGGCATTTCTCTATCTTTTTGATTAAGTTAGTTTGCTACTTTGCCCTTTTATAACTCTCATTATAACAGAAATTACTTGCTCCTTGGCTATGTTCCTTGTTCAATTATATGGTTCTTGAGGACAGGGGTCAACCTTATGGATCTATGTAGTTCACCAATACATCTTTAGTACCTAATGTGTTTCCCTAACAGCCACTTATTTATTAAGTGAATTGATAAATGGACAGAGAATGAAAATACTGTCATTAATTTTTATTAGATTTAACAAATGATTGTTCAGCCTTTCATTTGAATCTGCCCTTGGGACCATCAAGAACTTCATCGACTCTGCCCCTCCCAACCTCTATCGATTTGTCTGCCGAGCCCTGCTTTCCGTCCATGTCAGACTTGGTATGAGACAGCCTCTGGGGCTGCAGTTCAGCACTTGAAGGGTTGACAAAGTGTATGTGTTGTTTTAAATCAACAAAAACTGATTTTACATCATTTTAAATTTAAATATCTTCTTGTAGTTGTTTTGTTTTTTGAGACACAGTCTTACTATAAATAATCTAAGTGGCCTCCAACTCAGTCTGTAACCAAGGACTTGTAGTGAGTCTGCTGTCTAAATGTCTTGTCTACTGGTACTGCAGACATGCAAATATGACTATCTTAAAATTTTTAAATCTTTGAAGTAGAAACACTGAAAATATCCAGTATCCCCATCTTAATATTATAAAATTTCCTATTCTGCCTCTTAATTCATATACTTGGAGCAGTTTAAAACGCTACACCTTACACCACTTACAGCTGCTATGAAAACATACTAGGATTTGAGGTTTTTTTTTCTATATACTCTAGTTTGGTTTTTACTTTATATTTACCGTGGAAGAGCTTGTTTTCTAGTTGTCATCATCCTAAAACAATGAGGTGACATGCCATCCTTGAATGGTGCAGCAGGGCAGTATGGTACCAGGCCCCACGTGGGTCGCATCACCTGCAGCTTATGTAGATGTGGCATCTTCAGGGTTTGGTGGTACCTGCTGCTCCATCATCCTATCAACCACTGACATCATGGCCCCCTGACCACTTTTGTGGATCTTTGTGTTAATGGTAAAGGGTCAAACCCTTGGGAAACTCTCAAAGGCCAGATTTGTCAGCTCACTTTGCACATAGACCTGAGAAGGCAGGATCTGTTTTTGACACCGTGGAGAAGAGGGTAGGCCAGCATAGAGCCCTGCATATCATATCCAGGCCCTCAGCCTAGAAAGCATGAGTCCTTGAATCCAGTATTCTGGAAGTGAACTCTTGTAATCATTATACAGACAAATCAAAGATTTGAATAAAATTATCTCTACTATTTTTAAATGACTTCAAATCTCACGTAAGTGTGAATTTTACAAAAGTAAACATCTAAGGACCTCAGATGTTAATATATATATATATATAATAAATAATAAAAATAATAAATAAAACCCAAATTGTAGAAATCTTTGTAAACTAAATACCATCAGGTCAAATCTGACAAAACCCTAGCGGACAACACCAAGTCCCCAGCCCTCAGAGCTTCTTGCTTACTTTCTTATTTGCTTTTGTTTTTCAGTCTGGCTTGACTGTCGTGCCTCTCGTTGGTTTGCTGCACACTACTGAAGTCCCTTGTCCTGTGCTTTCTTCAGAGGATGGCTACGGGTCTGAATACAGGGCAGGCTTTGTCTGCCTGTGGTTCTTTCTGCTGTGGTCCCCCAAGACATCCTTTCCCAAACAGCCTGAGAAATCCCTTCTCCCACAGTGTGTGGCTGGGTGCGTTTCCCTGAGGTTCTGTGAATGTATCATCCGCTGTCAGTGAGGATTAACTGGCCTCCAGGTAGACGGGGAGGTCAGGTGGAAACAGAGAAGATAGGGAAGGGGATGCTCCCTAGCTTGCTTTCATCTCTGCGACCACACCCAGCTATGGAGTGTCAGCAGCAACACACTACCGTCTTCAAAGGCGGAGGACAGCAAAGCAAGAGGATTAATGACTAATTGGCCAGCCATCTGTCCATGTGTGTTATCTCTGTATGTTACCGTCATGATTTTCCTTTTTAAGTTCTCATTGATCTACGTCTGAGACTTTAAAGAGTCTGTTCCTCAACAAAACTGCTTCGTGGAAAAAGCACTGCCATCTTGCGGACCTTATCCTTCCTTTATCAATTAAGAAAGGAGGCCCCCCTGCATTTAGGGAACCACCCTGAGCAGTGCAACTCCACAGAACCAGCTAGTGCTAGAAATCAATTTCTGACTCGTCTCCTTCCTCGTCCTGTTCGATGCTACCTCACAAAATATTGCCTTGTTCAGTAGGATGTGTTAAGCCTTTTTATAACTGCCTTTCTCATCTTTCCAACTCGAAACCAATGGCCTTGCGTTTTGTCACCTTTGATCAAGACCACCCTGAGCAGTGCAACTCCACAGAACCAGCTAGTGCTAGAAATCAATTTCTGACTCGTCTCCTTCCTCGTCCTGTTCGATGCTACCTCACAAAATATTGCCTTGTTCAGTAGGATGTGTTAAGCCTTCTTATAACTGCCTTTCTCATCTTTCCAACTCGAAACCAACGGCCTTGAGTTTTGTCACCTTTGATCAAGAACTGCAGCTGGAGTGTGTTTCACACCTGTCTTTTACCACTTACACTGGATGAGAACCCTTGCTCCACCCTGCTGAGTGTCAGTTTTGGTCCTGTATTCTGAGTGTTGGATAGAAGAGTGAGCACTACGGTTCTCTAGAGGACTCAACCCAGAGAATGCATATGTCTTATAAAGGAGATATTCTGGAATGACTTACACTGGATAAGGGCTGTGGAGTCTGACAACGACCATGTGCGTTTTAGAAAGACTTAGAGCCAGATAGCTGCTCCGACCACAAAGCTGGCTTCCTCAACAGGTCCAGTCTGTTGTGCAAGGCCGGGAAGATCCCTGTGGAAACCCTGGTCTTCAGCACAGTTGTAACTGCAGGAAGCTAGAGTTCAGTGGCAGAGAAGACGGAAGTGGACGTTCGGCATCTCCCATCAGGGAGCAAAGGCAAACAGCAAACCAGGAGACTGCGGCTTTCTTTGCATTTATGGGTATCTGGGCTGCCGCTGAGTGGTACTGACACCCTGGGGAAGGGGCTTCTCCCCTCAGTCGTCCTGGAATACACAGACCTGCCCAAAGACAGTAGCCCAGCTGATCTCAGATCCCAATGGCTGACAATCAAGATGAGCCCATCAGAGTGAGACTGTGCCAAGCTCTGGGCCATAGGGCCAGTGGAGGGGATGAGGGGTAAGGTTTGACTCTCTGGTTGTTAAGATGCTGTCTGTTATGAAGGACACAATGTACAATCACCCCATCTCCCCGGAATCTATGAGTGGGAGAAGTGACTGGGATGTGCAAGCTTGTTTGCCAGAGATTCCCTGCGGCCTAAACAGGCAGGAGCACCTGGCCAAGCAGACCATGTCCAGAGAGGACCCTGGAAGTGTTCTTTCTCCACTTGTCTGAATAAATGAGCCTTCAGTGCCATCGCTGCATCTATTTCAGGGTCTCTCTCGCCTCAGACCTCCTGGGGAGGAAACATCTGTGTGTCTGTTTTGCTCCCTTCTGCTCAACCTGCTAAATAGGGAAGAAGCTAAATTTTTAATGTTCCCGAAGCTCTGTGTGTGAAGCAATGATATTGGGTTGCAATTGAAGAAGAGTTTTAAGACAGGCAATTTTACAGCAACTTACATAATGCATGCCAAGCACGAGGGTGCTATGGAATCGCATCTGCGATTGTGAGCTGCATAATATAGCAATAGTGTTTGAATATTATCAGATTGTAAATGGCAGAAATGTGGTATTAAGTGTTTGTGAGGAGTGAATTATGCCCCATTATACTGCAGATACCCTGGGAGCAGTAGAAGCAGCCGCTGAATGGCGGCTTCTCTGATTTATTAACAGGGCTAGTTCACTGGGATTATGCTTATTTTTATGTGTGGCACCATTATAAGTCCTGAGGCTCAACTTTAAGAAGGGTTCATGCAGCGAGGAGGGATAATGCTGGAAGATGTCCCCTCCTACCACAGCTCCTGATTATCTATTTCCCTATCATTTATCTGTCTGTCTATCTATCATCTATCTACCTGCCTACCTATCTATCTTGATATCTGTATATCTATGGATCTATCATCTATTTATTATCAATCTGTCTTTCTGTATAGATTATAGATAGATGGATGATAGATAGATAGATAGATGATAGATAATGATATAGAGATAGATCTATCCATCATCTGTATACCTATCTGTCTGTCTGTCTGTCTATCTCTGTATCTATCTGTATATCTACGGATCTATCATCTATGTACTATCAATCTGTCTTCCTGTTTAGATAGATAGATAATTAGACAGACAGACAGATAGATAGATAGATAGATCTGTCATCTGTATACCTATCTATATCTATCTAGCTATCATTATCTATTTATCTATTATCTATCTGTCATCTATCTAATATTTATCTATCTATAATGTGAGCAGTTTTCCAAGGATAAGAAAGGAGAGAGTTTAGGGAGAGCTGGGGATGTGGACTAGAAAGTTGAGCAGGAACATGATCAGGGATTATAAATATCTTGGAAGCAAGCTGTCAACAAGGGGTGGAAATCATATAATCATAGGGCCACAGGAGCAGGGCACGATGGCCAGGCACTGAGGAAGAAGCATGCCCACTGTGCAAGTCTGGCTGCAGTAAGAACAGCAGAACAGACAGTTCCGAAGTCCCAAGGAGCAGGTTGGGGAAAACATGAAAGGCGTGGATGTCGAAGAGGAGTAAAATCAGAGCAGCAAGTAGGCCCAGTGCTCCTGTTCCTGGGTTTGATGTCGGTGTCGTGTTCCACACCGAACACAGTTTTACTAATATTCCTTGCAATATCCTTACTATTGTATGGCAGCACTGTCACTAAGCACCAAACCCCACAGTTACATTAGAAGCTGGAACACAGAAAACACCAAACTTGATGGCCTTCCTTCCTCAGGAAACATTCTTACTCATGGCTCTGAAGACCAGGTAGAGAGAAAGGACCCAATACTGTGGGATGACGGGATGGAGAATTGCATTTTGGGGAGATGAGCACTGACAGAAGAATTAGGGCATGTTTCATGTCATCCCTTCATTCCTTATGATGCGGCTCTCCTAAAAGAGATTTGGATCAGTCATTGAGAAGTTAAATAGTGAGAGAGAAGGGAGGTGTTTTCTGTGTCTGGGCAGGACCCCTGGGCTTTCAGTTTTTTGACTGGTTTCTGCAGTAAAAATACAGACATGGAAAGCCCAGAAGTTCTCATGTTGGAGGTCAGAGGCAACAATCTTGCCTGATTTGTTGGGTTTTTGCAGCTGGTAATTACATATCAAAAAATAATATGAAAAAGAAAATATCAAAGATGATTCAAAAGCACCTAGCACTCCATACAGTCAAGATGGCAATTAGCATAGAAAAGACTCACCCCGATCCTCAGTGCATAGAATCATTAAAAAATACAGATGATATTCAACTAACAGTGGGGGTCACATCTCAACAAACCCATTATGCACCGGAAAACCCAAAGCTGGAACACTGACGACATCCAACCTACAGAATATTCTCACAGTGGCAACAGTGCACTGCAGAGCGTCTGTGGCTCCCCTCATGCAGAGTGGCCTTTTGTGTGGCATAGCTCAGTATTACACCTGGAGAAGACTGTGGAAAGATGTCACCTTGAGAAAAGATCAACATTTAAGGCATGGCTTATAACAACTGCATTGCCTTCAAACCTAGATAAAGTAAAGAAATCCCAAACCGAGCCATCCTAAGTAGGAGGTTTTCTATATATTGTAATTAAATGGAACACACAGATACACTGCAGGGGCAGGATCAGAAAACAAAAGTCACAAATTTCAAAATATGGAAGCCCAAATTTCTTAAATGTTCTAGTCACGGGCACAGGATGTGGATGGCAGTCAATTCACAGATGAAGGCTTATGTGGCCTAGTTGGAAACATCCACCTCCCTTGTCTACCTCAAACCCACGGAGAAGCATTAGCAACAAAGCTATCTAGGCCCTTACGGGCACAATTTGCGTGGGCGTGCTGGGTGAAAAGTCAGGTGAGGCCTCAGACGTTGCTAGCACTCGGGGACTCGGGGAGAATCTCATAGAAAATAGCAATTCAGGAAGGGGAACTCCCGCCTCGCCTAAGGTAACTCTACCCAGACCTCAATGCAAACCACAGTGATATAACCTGGCCCACAGCCCACCGAGTCTGTGCAAACAGATATAGCATTACCAGAAAAGTAACAGGGATCTCAAATACAAAGACAAACACACAAACAAGCATAACCAACTGTCTGGGGAGACCCACACCATGAAGGAGAGGCAGAAAGCTCAGCAAATACAACGATGAACTCACAGAAACAGTAAATAGGACACACAAGGTATTAGAGTAAATATCACACATATCCACTGAGAACTTCAAGAGGGCATTCTGATTGTTAAAAAGATTCAATTTGAATACTCAGAATCCGAAAATTCACTTCTTCAAAGAATACCAATGGCATCCATGACAAATGAACTTCTCAAATGTTTAAAGAGTAAAGGCAGACTTTAGAAGCAAGGTAGAATTGAGTTTCTTTTACCCTTCTAGAATATAAAAGAAAACACATGAAGTTGTTTATAGAGAATTTTGGATATATATTAAGTAACGCTTTACAAAATGACCTGTGAAAAATGTGAGGGGAGGTGAGTGTTGAACACATACCATTTTAAAATCCACCAGGGCTGATGATGGTCAGGATTTCTTGGATAAGAGAACACATCAACACCTAAGGCTTGTGGAAGCAGCAGAACAGGGGTAGAGAGAACACTAATGCATCCCTCATCTCACCAGTGCAGCTTCCTCACACAACAGAGTGTGATGCAAGGCCACAACTAGTCCAGTTTTAGAGGATAAGAAACTGCGTGGTGGGTGTTCTTGGATAGGTCTCCTATATTGAACCTCACCCACCCATGGCTCAGGGACCATTGGGGAAGATGGGGCAGAAAGATGGTAAGAGCCAGGGTTGGTGCATGAACGTAAGGAAACAGAGGCTTTTGTGCCATTGGGAACTTGCTCGTATGAACTTGCAGCAATGGCAACAGCGTGCAAAAGACCCATGCTGACTCAATCAGACAAAAACCCAGCATAGCACTGGGGAAATGGGCCACAGACCTCAGTCATAGCAGAAGAACTATTGGCAACTGATTACTGCAGGGTGAAGAAGAGTAGCTCTTCTTTAGGGGAGAGACTCAAGACAGGCTGACCAGACTCCAGTGGATGAACATGCACTGAGGGTCATCTGGGTACAAATGCTTGACTGGATAGGACTTAACATATATAAGAAAATGCATGCAATAAAGTAGGGGGTGGATATGGGGCTGGTGCAGATGGGGGAGGGGTCAAAATTTGATTAATATCTGTTAAATGAAATGCACAAAAAATTAAAAAAAAACACTTTAATACAATTAATACATCAAGTGGTGCAAAGTCATTGAAAACTGAAAAGTGAAGAGATTTACTTCAGGGGAGTGCATGGATACTTTGTTTATAACTGAAATCTGAAAGAATTCATGATACACGCTTTCCAGGGAGTCCAGTACTGCATCCTGTAGAAGAAAGTGAAGGTCAGGAAACAGCAGTGAGCCTAGATTTCAATCAGCCATATCACTAGGTCCCTACGCTCACTGGACACCAAGTATGAGCCTAGATTTCAATCAGCCATATCACTAGGTCCCTACGCTCACTGGACACCAAGTATGAGCCTAGATTTCAACCAGGCATATCACTAGGTCCCTACGCTCACTGGACACCAAGTATTAACCTAAAGCTAAAAATTACTTGTCATTTTGATATTAGATCAGACCAGTAAATATACCACAGATCAAATGAGCTATTATTTGTGTCTTGAAATGTTTCTTTATCCATGGCCTTGAATATCATCTTGTGTTCTCCCATTTGAGAACTGGATAATAGATAGATCTTTATTTCTCTAAAATCCTGTTGTTTGCATCATGCCAATATAATTCTTAGATGTTTAATTTACTTGACTTCTATTTGTGTTTTAATATTAGATAGATTATAAATTGCTTCAGGGACGTGAGTTCATCAATTTATTAATTTAATAGGGAAGTAATCCACATTTTAAAAAGCGATAGTTATATAATTTTCTTTGTGCTAACTTGTACAGTAGACACAAAGGAGTTAGCTAGGTAGCAGAGATGTTGAAGCTAAATTAAATACTCAGATGAGTTACATTTTTATAAAGCAATGTATGTGGTGGTAAAAAAATGGAAATTCTTACAGTGTCACCAAACAGCTGACAGAATCCACACATTTCTGTTAGTGTGCATTCACTGGCTGAGGCAATTGTCTACAAAGGAACTCATATACAAAAGCACTTTATATATATATATATATATATATACATATATATATATATATGTATATATATATGGAATACATCAGACAAAGGCTATGTGATGTGCTAATGAGATTGTTTAGCACAGGGGAAGTTCACCTCCTCTTCCTCCTCCTCCTCCCATAAAAGCACTTAAGATGAAAAAATAAAAGATTCACAAAAAGGCATAAAAGTAAAAGAAAAATTACCAAAAAATATTTCCAAGATGTAGAAGATGAATATATAGAAGAAATACTTTTCCATCACTGAAGAAAGATAAGTTCAACTCTGCTATAGCAATAATACAAACATAAAGCATGAAGAAAGTTGCTGTAGGATAAGCATTTGACGAAGATCATTAGGAGAAAGAATTCAGGAAGTAAATAGTGCAAACACTCATCACAGAAATGTAGGTGATTAGAAAGGGACCATGAAAATATAAAAACACCAATGTGTCATAAAATGAAAACATAAAATAAAATCTAAATAAATGGAAGAACCTAAAATGATTTTAAAAAGGTGAATGGAGGCGCATCCTACATGCAATCAAAGTCCTGCAAAGTAAAAAAATATATATATATACATCAAGTATTTAAAGATGTAATTCAAAAGCATTCATTTAAGATTTACAAAAAGAAATGATTTCTAACCATTAACCTGTGCCAGGGAAGACTCCAAATATCCACCTCTGAAAGGCTTCATAATAAGGACGCTGTACTTAAGAGTTAGAAAAATAATCCTCAGGGTGGCCACGAACAGTAATCAATTCACTGTAAGAGGAGAGAACAAAGTGCAGGCCAGGCAAGCTGCACCATCTCCATGGCAACCATCAACAGCAGCAGGCAAGAGGTGACTCCTACAGATCACTTAAGTATATCTGATCATATGTCAATCAGTTATTACATCAACTGACAAGTGGTTTTCAACATGCAAGAACGCAGGAAAGATTTTCTTATGTGAACTTATGAAAATTCTACTTCAGATGAGAGCTAGTCAAAATCAGAGTCGGCACTGCAGCGAGGCCTTGGAAGGTACCACCTGGATGAAACTGTGGCAAGAGCAGAGATGACCCCGGACCACAGGTCCAGGCAGGAGCGAAAATTCTACAGTACAGAAATCACACACAGAGTTTAAACTCATAAAGAAAAGTCATGTGGTCAAGAGACAGAATTTAATTGAAGTGCTGTTCCATTTAAAGCACAAAGGCATAGGTTAAATACAAATGACGCAGGTGGCAGTGATGCCATTTCTAGACTCCTAAGAAGTGTCTAAAACTTGCTTCCTGTGTGTGGATGTGTGCACATGTGTGCCCTGGTGTGCCCACAAGGCGCATGCACTTGGAGGTCAGAGGTGGACTTGGCAAGTCTTCTTTTAGTCCTCCTCATAGCAAAGTAATGACTGTGGATCATCATCCAGTGTGAAGAAATTATTGTGCCTTATCATCCAGTATGAAGTAATGACTGTAGTCCATTAACTGCTGTGAAGTAATAATTGTGCTTTATCATCCAGTGCGAAGTAATGATTGTGGTTCATCATACACTGAAGTAATGATTGTGCTTATCATCCAGTGTAAATTACTGATTGTCGTTCATCACCCTGTGTGAAGCAATGATTGTGCCTTATCATCTAGTATGAAGTCATGATTGGGACTCATCATCCCGTGTGATGTAATGATCTCTGACAACACTGAGGCAGAAAAACGGCTTATGTCATAAAATCCAAACACTAAACAGAAATAGTCATAAAATATGTAGAAAGGAAATTGTGTTTAAACTCATCAGAGAAACAAAGAAGGAGAAATAAGGGAAGATGACAGCATTCAAAAAGACCGTGCTCAAACGACAACGCAATAAAGTCCATCGGAAAAATCAGAAAAAGCAACTAAGGGGTGAGGGTGATAGTAATGAGGAAGAAAAGAGCCGGAAAGTAAACAGTGGACTAGTAGTTACAGGTATCAACTTCCCTAAAGAAGGAAAGCTAGAACAAGAGAAGAAAGCTAATATTTAACATTGTAATTCAAGAAAACGTTCGATAAATAGAAACAGACATAACTCACACTGGGTATGTGAAAGGAAAAGAAAACCCACTGAGAGACTCCGAGGCTTATCCTAGCAGAGTGACTAGTTTTTAAAGACAAAGGCAAAAGATACAGTCATCTTACGTGTAGAGTTTGTGTTGAAAATGTGTCACTCAGAGTAAGCATCTATAGACACTTGTTCTCTGCACTGACTACTTGTAGAACTCTGAGTCACCATCTGATGCAAAAATAAGCTTCACTGATGAGTGGTAATAGGTACACGTCTCTGTAGGGTGTGAGGACGCATATTAGAAAACAGGAAGAAAAGACATAAGAACCCAACCTAAGGAACTTTTGACAACTGATGGTTGCTAGGAGGGGGCAACACAATCTCTTAGAAGGATGGGAATCTTGGTAAGTTCACCAGACTCCAGTTGATGCACTCACAACTCCAAAAGTTAAAAAATAATTGAGTGTAAAATGTGTGAAGGTAGAATTTTATACATTTAGGCAAAGTTACCAGATGCCAAAGCCTGGGCAGGTAGCTCAGCCAGCGAAGGGCTAGGGTGAAAACACGCGGTCTGACCCCAAGCACCCAGGCCTCAAAGACCTCATCCTGCTGGTGCACATAAAGTCCCAGGGCTGGTGAGTTGATAGAGATGTACTGCAGGAATGCCAGGCCAGCCAGCAAACCTTGCCAGGTCTGCAAGTCCTAGTGGGAGAACCTGTACCACAACACACACACACACACACACACACGATGGTGCTTTAAATGAATTCTATATATATTGTGAAAAAATAGGGAATGTGACAAAGTGCGAATGAAGTAATTAAATAACAGGAAAAATAAGCTGGAAATAAAAAATAATTCATCACCATGCAACCAACAGACAGGCATTCAAGGATACCAAGGGAAGGAATGATAAATCAGACTTAAAAAAATAAGTCGAAGAGCTTTAGTTGGGAATACAAAACTTTTCAGTCACTCGAAAGTGACAACTGGCTGCTTAGATGACTCAGCAGGTAAAGGGCAACATGAGTTTGAGCCCCAAAACCAACACGATGGAAGGAGGGACCTGACCTCCCACACAGTCCTCTGATTTCCACATGTGCTCTGTACCTTCCACATACACTAACTGGATAAATATGTTTTATACAATAAAAAGGTAAAAACTTTGTAAATACCACATGAAACTTTAGTTAAAAACATATATTTCTGGCCAGGGGGATGGGTAGCCAAGCTGGTCAGTGGTCATAGCACCTGCTGTCAAGCCAGAAGACCTGCACTGGACAGATGGGACCCAAGTGGGGCAAGAGGTAACTGACACCTGCCACTGTGCTTTGACTTTCACTTTCGTGTGCCCACCCACCCTACATAGACGCAGACACACATGAATGCCCTGTAATTTAAATATATGTCATATAAAGAAAAATTAAATTAAATATATACCATATAAAGAAAAAATCACAGAAATTTAAACAAATGTGTAATGATGCAATTTTACTATATAATGCATTAAAGACTCAATCATTTCACCCATGTCAATGAATATAAAAAAAGCAGAGTTTCTAATAAAATATAAAAACAACTTATTTTACAAACATGGCCGATCACTTGCTCTACTAGAGACACTTGAAGAAATTGAGGACAATGAAAAATCAAGGATAAGAGATAGACGTGATGAAATAGGAAATCAAATGATTCTGATGTCTGAGGGAGAGAATCCAAACTCACAAGTATTAAGCACTTGAAAGGAGAAGACTTTGAATGCTGAACCCCCACTTCACAATGAATGAGCTGCCTGTGGAAACTCAGCTAACAAGGAACACAAAACTACCTTCAGGACCCAAGTGTGCGGGAAACATAAGGACACGTGGAAGAGCCCAGTCACAGGACACTGTGAAAAGAGTAGGAAGCAGCCGCAGTCAAAGATGTGCACAGGTAGATGGAGGATCACAGCATCCTGGGATGTGGCTCCGTTGGCACAGAGCTCCTCCCTACGCACAAGGCCCTGGCTTCAGTCCCCAGCGCCACACAAGCCAAGTGCGTTGCACACCTGCAATCCCAGCACTTGCCAGGTGAAGGCAGGAGAATCAGAGTTCACAGTCATCCTGGGCTACATGTTGCGCTCTAAGGTATCCTGGATGTGTTAGTCACTTTTCTGTGGCTGTGACAATATACCAGGACCAAAAGAATCGTAAGGAAGAGTTTATTTTAGGTTATAGCTCCAGGGACTTAGATGTCCATAAAGGCAGATAAGGTGTTGTGTTAGTCACTTTTCTGTTGCTGTGACAGAAACACTGACTGAAACAACTGATTAAAAGAAGAGTTTATTTGAGCTTACAGTTTCAGGGGAATTAAAGTCTGTCATGGCAGGGAGGCATGGTGGCTGGAGGTGGCTGGAGCAGGAGCAGCAGAAGCTAAGCTCTCACATCATCACACAGGCACAGGAAGCAAGAGAGTGACTGGAGATCTGGCAAGGCTTAAGAACTCTCTAGACCCACCCCCAGTGAGGTGCTTCCTCCAGGATGGCCACACCTTCTAAAACCTCCCAAAACAGTGGCAACAACTGGGGACAAAATGTCCAAATACTTGGAGTCAATGGGGGACATTATCATTCAAACCACCACAGATATGTTGGCTGGAGCAGGAAACTGAGTGATCACTTCCCAAGCACACACAGGAAGCAGAGAGCTAACAAAGGGTGAAGAGAAGCTATAACCCATCAATGCATGCCCCTGGTTACAGACATCCTCCTGCAAGGTTGCATCTCCTGCAGGTTCCATGACATCCCCCAACAGCACAAACCAGGGATCAAGTGTTTAAATATTTGAGCCCATGTGTGTCTCTAACCTAAATCACGACATTGGGCTAAATAAGATATGAATGACCTTCCAAAAAGATTAAAACAAGCAATCTGCAGGAAGTTTACTCAACTCCACTTCAGGCAATAAAGGGAACATAGCTCTTCATCCTGCATCTGTGGTATCATCCTTACAGCTGACCATAATCTGTATTATAAAGAAAATACTAGTCATTTCAAAAAGGTAGAAATGGAAAAGCCGAAGTGATCAAAATGCATACAAAGTAATAGCATCAAGCAGGAGAGATTCAAGCCAGAAGAGCCCTTCAGTGTAGAAATTAAAGTCTTCTGTTAGCTGGGAGCCAGGAGGGCCAAAATGAAAGTTCCACCTTTACTGAGAGGAGACTGACAGTGGCCAGAGTGGAGCATGGCGGCCCTCAGGTCACTGAAAGAGGCACAGCATGGAGCCCTTTCATCAGGAAACAAGAAAATGAAGTGTGAAGGCTCAGAAAACTAGAAATCACAGAGCCTACAAGGGAGAGACGTGGGAACAGTGGAGGAAGAGAAAGGGCGATGAAGAAAAGCCGGAAAGCCGAATGGATTTTAGAAAAATGTTTCTGAACAGACAAACTGCTAGCTAAGCAATCATTAAGAGGAGATGCAGGCAAGACAAGGCGTGACAAGAGGAAACAGCTTTTGTAACAAGTAGGTTTTTTAAACTGTGAGCTCTTACACAGCTTTTGTGATGAAACTGAAGACGGAATATAATGACGCCCCAGGTAAACGCACCATCCATCAAGGAGGGAATCTAAGAGCCAGGGAAGACTGTCAAATACTACAACCACATGTCATGAAATCAGTGTAAGGCTGACTGCTCATGTTCCAGAAAGCTTTCTGAATATTAATGCCTAAATCTACGTTGATCAGGAGGTCACCACACACTCACATCTAGCACCTGCATATAGGGAAGTCCTGTCAACATCATCCAATAATCCAGTCTGAGCATCTGAGTGATGCTTTCGGGTGCTGCTGGGCATCCTTCCATTCCCTCTTCATCTTCCACACCGGGAGATGGATGAGCTCTCCCACGGTCATGAAGACCCACGGAAGAGGAAATGGGCATGCCTGCAAACACATGACCTTCCATGACCTCTTGTGAGAAAGTCCCCACAGGCTGTTCGCTAAGCCCGATCAGGCTTTCTGTGGCAGCTTTTCTGAAAGTGACGGCAGGCCACTGTGTCCTGACAAGGGATTCGCACCGTTAAGGAAGGACATTTGAATCCACTCTGTGCCCTCAGGTAGGTGTCCTATGATGGCCCCAAGAGGTAGCATGACTTTCACATCTGAGTGGTATGAATATATTTCCCTGTCATTTCCATGTTTGTCAGCCCACAGCGATCCAATTACCATTTTTAATTATTATAGTGAAGGTCGTTAATATTTGATAAGAAACTATTGGCCAAAGTGCAGTGAATCTTTGAAAACAACAAATAATTACTAGCCATTACTAATATTTACTGAACACTTACTGTGAGCCACACACTGCAAGTTCTAAATTGCTATTTCCTTTAGTCTACTGCAACGGCTTCGTTAGAAAACTAAAGCATACTTGGGTCTATGTCATGTTTTTAAGTTGTTGACAATATTTATCTCAAAAGATACCCAGAACCACCTTAAGTTCCATTTCGGGTTCAGTCTGCTATCTTAACGATGTTTTCCCCCAAGATTTTACATTATCATAGTCCATATACAGTATGTTGAGTCGGAAAGAAGTTGCCTGGACCTGTGATCATGGTGAGCAGATAGTCTTACAATGGAAGCACTGATACATTTCCAGAAGGTTCTAGCTTGGCAAGGTACATGTATAGCAGAACAGTGTTGATTTTATACTATTCTTTTATTAAAGGTACTATGCCTTAAAAAAGGAAGTACTCACTGCACAAAGAGAGGGCAGGAAGGTCTCCCATCTGAGTCTAAGGATCACAAGGAATCAAAGCTTCTCATCTTCAGGTTTATTGATGTTTATGGTACAGGGGGAGTGAACTGGTGAAAGGTCCTGTATGCCTAAGAAGTTTGATAGAGAAGACATGAACAATGGTTCAAACCTGAAATGCTTCTGGTATTGAAAACCTTTTTAGTTATTGCACTTTCATATTTTTATTTTCCATTCCAGTTGTTTCTACACAGGGATGGGCTTGAGGTTAGTGGAAAATATCACCAAAGTGTTGTATTTCATTAATACTTTACCCATTAGTCACTAAATTTCTCCTGTTTTGCTGGTTTATGCACATAAATCCCACTGTGTGGTTTGTGCACACAAATAAATCCTATCTTATATGCGTGTGTGTAAGCACACACAAAGAAAAGCTTTATAATACATGAACACACTGTGGAAGACGTCTTCTCTGTTTAGAGTCTGGAGGAAGCACAAAGTCCTACACATTGGCTTAACACACACAGTCGGACAGACGAGAATGTCACACTCTCTGTTTCGTTTTATGGACTCTGAAACTTGAGCAGTCCCTCTAGAGAGAAATGAAGCATTTCTAGATCACAGGGCTTGATCCTGAAGTGGGTCTCTGGGTGGAAACACAATGGCTGACAGTAAACTGAAGCTGAACGCTGGGGGTAAGGACGGCACTTTGCATGTGACCAGGGCATTCGTGAAATCTTGCTCCCCATCGGGGAAAATGCAGCCCACGTTACCTGGCATTGAATTATAGAAATTAAATGAACCTGTGTCTACACTGTTGGGCACGGTGCCCAATGTGAGTTTAAATAGGTCTATATCTAAAAATCAATAGCACGGTGTTACTAGATTCTTTCTAAAATGTAGCAGAGTTGGGGGAACCGTCAGAATCCTAACTAGCGAGAAGCTGTGCTGAGACTGGGCCTCCCCTTGAGATACTGGTACATTTTCCATTCAATTAAATCAGATGATTCACATATTTTCTATTGCATGGGTTTCTCCATCAGCTACAGAGCCAGGACAGCGTCTGGGGCTCACCTTCAGTCAGCACCAGTGTATGGATCCTCTTCCCTAGGAGAGTGGTTCTCAGTCTGCGTATGCTGGTTAACCTTTTCACTTAGCTCTTCCTTTCCCTGAAAGCTCATTCCTCTAGGTGCGGTGACAGGAGAAAGTAGAGGACATCTCAGGCTTTACTTTATTTCTTGTGATCACAGAGTACGTAAGAGTCATTGGTTAAGTGTGCTAAGGTAGAAGTTTTGGATTGAAAGTGAGTAGGCTGTGACTGGGACTCTGCATGACCTACAATCTACCAGGAGTTATATACCTTAAGTGATATGAATTCAAACCAAGGGCAACAGAAGACTAAAACTCTCGGAGCTGTTAAAACTCCTCTGCTGAGGCTCAGTGGCCTCATAGACAGGCAAACAAATACAGTTGCCTGTTTCAAGAGAAACATATCTTATAGTTGGAATTTCACTAAATCTTACACATATCAATAAAAATATTGTTGTTGCATTTTTCCAACCATTTAAACATAGTAAAGCTGCAAAAGCTATACGTCCTAAAATGTGAGAATTGGGCCATGTGTGGCCTGAGAGTTGGGTGTTTTAACATCTGATCTGTACAGAAATCTTACCTATAACCAGGATTTAATAACTTAACATTCGTTAAGAAGGCATGTAGAAGGAGGACGAGGAGAGGGAGGAGGAGGAGGGGCAGGGGCAAGTGAAGAAAGAGAAAAAGGAGGGGAAGGAGGGTGAGGAGGAAAAAGAAGAAGAGCAGCGTGTGAGGAGTCCTGAGTCTCTTTAGAGTCTAGAATAGAAAATAACAAATTTACAGGGCTGGAGAGATGGCTCAGAGGTTAAGGGCACTGGCTGCTCTTGCAGAGGTCCTGTATTCAATTCCCAGCACCCACATAATGACTAACTCCAGTTTCAGGGGATCCAGTGCCTTGTTCTGACCCCTGTGGGCATTGGATGCAGACAATATGCTCATACACATAAATGAATAAATGAATGAATGAATGAATGAATGAATAAATAAATAAATAAATAATAAATAAATGTAAGAAATTACAAGGAAGTCATGCCATCAATAACTCACAAATTCTACCCCATGTGTGTCACCCCAAAGCCAGTTTCCCTCACTCTGTATGGGGCAGGTAGAGCAGGATGCCTGTGGGTTCAGGCACTATTAAAATCTTTGTGGTTTGTTACTCCCACCAAGGTGAGGGTTTATATTACTATCCATTTGGGAAGACCCTGGATTGTGACAGCTTTATGTATCTCTAGTTATGTTAGGTCTTTAGTATCATCTCAGACTCTATTTATTATACATCTAATTGGATCATTTATCTCAGTGGTGGGTGTAGTTTTGACCCTTCCGAATGCCAATAAACCCAGAAAAATACACCAAACAAATCTATTTTAGGGAAAGACTTCTTCAATGTTCTCAGCAATTTCTACCCCTGTCAGCAAGAGGAAACCAAACGTGCCCACGGCTTTTATGATGGAGCCTAAACTGGCCCAAAGCAAGTGTGAAATTTCTTTGAAGTCTCCCATTTTATCTCAGAAATTCATGCATATGTGACATTTTATTCCATAGGCTATTGATGTTTGTTGTAATATAAAAATGTTTAAAATTACTTCTCAGTTCACTTTCTTAAAATTTTATGCTGAAAATTGAAAGCTCCAGGAAGCTGGTCTCTGTTCACGGGTTCAGAGTGACAAAGACTTTCACACTCTCATCTTGAAGAAGCGTGGATATAGCAGAAGTTACCATTTCTCCCTAGCGGGACACACAGAACGAGGTGGATGCACCTGCGCCTCATCCTTCAGCCTCTGCCTCTTATCCTGTCGCTTATGTGCATAGGCAACACTGTGTTCACACAGGAAGTTCTTAATTAGTTGAGCTGAGACCATGACTTTCACTTGAAGTTCATTTCCTTTGTTCATCCTAGGAATAGGATGATCCTTGTTGTTCAAATCAGCTGTGGAGGATATATCTTTAATTCAGTCAATAAACCTTCACATATAATGCAATGGTTTAGAAGGACCCATGTGAGCAATCCTAACCCAGTCCATACACCATGCTTTAGATCTTTAACTCATCACATGTGAATTTTATTTGAAGTTTCTACTAAGATGCATAGGCTGTTGTTACTGATGCCTGTATTAGTTGATACATTTGACTAACCAGCTAATAGTTTCACACTTTATTTTATGTGCCAATTTAATTTTTTTGGGCAATCCTGGATTTAAACCACTAAAACCCTTTAATTGTGAAAATCAAGATTAAGTCCATCACTTGGACGAGTTTTACAGATTCACATTTTTAATTTTGTTTTTGTTGTTGTTTTCTGATAAAGGTTTGAGTTATGGAAGGACACTGTTTTCTACCAGGCAGATTGTAAAGTTGTTTGCATCAATGTTTTATCATCTGTGACTGATAGGAATGTTTCTGTAGCCACTGTACTAGGCTGGGCTGGGTAATCTTCTAAGAATGTCCTTGTATTAGTCACTTTTCTGTTGCTGTGATAGAAGCACTGAACAAATCAATTTCTAGAAGAAAGAGTTTATTTGAGTTTACAGTTTACGGTTCCAGGGAAATTACTGTCCATCATGGCAGGGAGACATGGTGGCAGAGGTGGCTGGAAGGGGAAGAAGCTAAGCTCTGCATCTTCCAACAGACACAGGAAACAAGAGAGTGCCACAGATACCACAAGGCTTAAGAACTCTCAGATCCCACCCCATGACGTGCTTCCTCCAGGATAGCCACACCTTCTGTCTCCCAAAACAGTACCACCATCTGGGGACAAAAATGTCCAAATATTTGGAGCCTATGGGGGACATATTCATTCAAACCATCAGTCGTGAATACTGAAACAATAGGAAAATGAACAAAATCACAACATGAGAATTCTCTCCTTGTGATGGCTAATCCTGGGTGTCAACTTGACTGGATCTGGGATTAACTGAAATGAGAGAGATCTTCTTGATTGGATCATCAGAAGCTAGAAGACACATCCTAAATGTGGGCATTACCTTCTGATGGTAGCGGGTATAAAAGACCAAGGCAGAGGAGAACGTGAGGCTTTTTGCGGCTTGCCTTCTCTCTCCCTGGTGAGTTCGTCTTGCTGCTGTAGACTGAAGACTAGCTGATCTTTTGGAATTCGTCAGACCTTCGGCACCGGATTGGGACTACTGAGACATCCAGCCTTGTGGACTGAGCGACTACAGATTCTCAGCCTCTCCAGTGTGGTGCAGCCATTGTTGGACTACTTGGACTCTATCCTGTGAGCTAAGCTGATAAATCTCTATACAGATATATTCATTATACCAGTTCTGTTTCTTTGGAGAACCCTGACTAATACATATTGTGCTACCAGGAGTGGTTCTAGGGAAACAGAATTGAAAGGATGAATTTCTTTAATGGGCTTGTTGGTATTTGGAGCAGGCTCTCCAACTCAGAGTCTTCAAATAGCATGGAGAGTACTGAAAATCCATGGTGCAGACTACTTGAAACAATTATGGAGATAGACCCATTTGAATCTCCTAACTCACCTCTTGTGAAGAGCAAGAAATTTACTGATTCTATACATAAAAAATTTGACAATTTGTGGAAAAATAAGAAAAATAATGATGTTGGCTGCTTACTTCTAGCATCTCTGGATAAAAAGATGGAGATAAACAATGAGCTTGATGATAAAATTGACAGGCTCCAACTTCAAATCAACATTTTAGAAGTTTCCAAGTGTGCCCTGGAGGGGAATCTTCTCCCCAGCAGCCAGAGAGCTAAAGCTGCAGAAAATCAAGCTGGAGCACTTATTATACATTTGGCTGACCTACAACACAAATTTAATTCCCAGCCTCGAAGGGTGTCAGCATTAAAGGTGCAGGCATTGGTAGGGAAAGATTGGAATCCTGACACATGGGATGGAGATGTGTGGGAGAACCCTGAGGAGGCTAAGGATTTAGACTCCTCAGACTCTGAGGAATTTGATTCACCTGACGAATTAATCTCCCCACTCTCAGCAGACCCACCCTCCCAACCCTTGCCTGAGAAAACTAATCCCATTGAGGAAGCTAATCCCATTCAGCAAGACAAAGCTGACGTCCCTCAGGGCCCAGTTGTTGTTGACTCTAGACCTATAACCAGACTCAAAGCTAAGCAGGCCCCTAGAGGAGGGATAGAAAGTGTGGTCCATGAGGAGGTGCGCTACACCACTAAAGAACTTAGTGAATTTGCTAATTCATTCAAGCAGAAGTCTAATGAATATGTCTGGGAATGGTTTGTAAGGGTTTGGGATAAAGGTGGAAGGAACGTAAAATTGGATCAGGCTGAGTTTATCGACATGGGCCTCTGACTGGAGAGTCTAGGTTTAATATGGAAGCTCCTGCAGTTAAAAAAGGAGATAAAATTTTATTTGATTGGTTGGCTGAGGTATTTATCAAAAGATGGCCTACTGACAGAGAGCTGGAGATACCTGATATCCCTTGGCTTAGTGTTGATGAAGGGATTGTAAGGTTCAGGCAAATTGGTATGCTTGAGTGGATTGGCAGTGCAACACCAAATATTTACTCCGCAATGGGAGGGCCCTGAGGACATGCCTTTTACTGATTTTATAAGATGGAAAGTACTGAGAGAGACACCAGAACGTTTGAAGAACTTTGTTTTTGCTCTTTTCCTTATGCCGAATCTTAAAGTTGGAGATGCTGCTGCTCAGTTGCACAAATTAAATGTAAATATAATAGGTGTAACAGGAGTAGGGGTCAGGTGGCAGTACTGAATTACCAAAGACAAGGTGAGCGTACTTATCGTAATGGGTGGCAAACGCAAAACAATACCTACAATGGCATGACTTGAATGGACCTGTGGTCCTGGCTAATCAATCATGGTGTTTCCAGGGACCACATACATAAGAAGCCTACTAAGTTTTTATTTGATCTGTATAAGCAGAAAAGCTCTAGGACAAATATCAGGGAGTCAGTATTGGATCGTAGCAATAAAGAATCTTGCTCAGTCAACCAATTTCCAGACTTGAGACAGTTTACAGACCCAGAACCCCTTGAATGAATGGAAGGCTGGGTGCCCTTGAGGAAGGACCTTGTTACAGTACCAAAGAGTTATGCTGTTCGCCTCTCACCCATCCTTCCCCAGAGGGACCTGTGGCCTTTTACTACAGTAACTGTACATTGGGAGAAAGGAAATAATCAGACTTTCCACAGTCTATTGGATACTGGTTCTGAGTTGACACTGATTCCGGGAGACCCTAAAAAGCATTGTGGCCCTCCGGTTAAAGTAGGGGCTTATGGAGGTCAGGTGATAAATAGAGTTTTGGCTGAAGTCCAGCTGACAGTGGGTCCAGTGGGTCCCCAAACTCATCCTGTGGTTATTTCCCCAGTACCAGAATGTATAATTGGGATAGATATAATTAGGAATTGGCAGAATCCCCACATTGGTTCCCTGACCTGTAGAGTGAGGGCTATTATGGTTTGAAAGGCCAAATGGAAACCACTGGAATTGCCTCTGCCAGGGAAAATAGTGAACCAAAAACAGTATCATCGTATCCCTGTAGGGATTGCAGAAATTAGTGCTACCATCAAGGATTTGAAAGATGCAGGGGTGGTGATTCCCACCACATCTCCCTTTAACTCTCCTATTTGGCCTGTGCAGAAGACAGATGGGTCATGGAGAATGACAGTTGACTATCAAAAACTTAATCAAGTAGTGACTCCAATTACAGCTGCTGTACAAGATGTGGTTTCCTTACTCAAGCAGATTAACACATTACCTGGTATCTGGTATACAGCTATTGATTTGGCAAATGCTTTCTTCTCGATAGCAGTTCATAAGGACCACCAGAAGCAATTTGCTTTCAGCTGGCAAGGCCAACAGTATACCTTTACTGTCCTGTTGCAAGGGTATATTAACTCTCCAGCACTGTGCCATAACTTGGTTCAAAGGGATCTTGATTGCCTGACTCTTCCACAAAATATCACACTGGTCCACTATATTGATGATGTTATATTGATTGGATCCAGTGAGCAGGAGGTAGCAGTCAGTCTGGACTTGTTGGTAAAGCTTATGCACATGAAAGGATGGGAAATAAGTCCAACCAAAACTCAAGAGCCTTCTACCTCAGTGAAATTTCTAGGAGATCAGTGGTGTGGAGCATGCAGAGACATTCCTTCTAAGGTGAAGAATAAGTTGTTGCACTTGGCCCCTCCCTCCACCCAGAAAAAACCACAATGCTTGGTGGGCCTTTTTGGATTCTGGAGGCAGCACATTCTTCATCTGAGTGTATTACTACGACCCATATATCAAGTGACTGAGGCAGCACATTCCTCATCTGGGTGTGTTACTATGACCCATATATCAAGTGACTTGGAAAGCAGCTACCTTTGAGTGGGGCCTGGAAGGTGAAAGTGCCCTTTAACAGGTCCAGGCTGCTGTCCAAGCTGCTCTGCCCCTTGGGCCATATGATCCAGCAGACCCGATGGTGCTTGAGGTATCAGTGGCAGATAAAGATGCTGTTTGGAGTCTCTGGCCAGCCCCCATAGGAGAATCACAGTGGAGGCCATTGGGATTTTGGAGTAAAGCTTTGCCTTCATCTGCAGGCAACTATTCTCCCTTTGAGAGACAGCTCTTAGCCTGCTATTGGGCCTTAGTGGAAACTGAACATTTGACAATCAGCCACCAAGTCACCATGTGACCTGAGCTGTCCTTTATGAGCTGGGTATTATCTGGCCCCCCAAACCATAAAGTAGGCTGTGCGCAGCAACAATCCATTATCAAATGGAAGCGGTATATATGTGATCAGGCTCGAGCAGGCCCGGAGGGCACAGGCAAGTTATATGAAGTAGTTGCCCAAATGCGTATGGTTCCTACTCCTGTTACGTTGTCTCCTATTCTCAAGCATGCACCTATGGCTTCATGGGGTGTGCCCTATGATCGGTTGACTGAGGAAGAGAAGACTAGGGCTTGGTTTACAGATGGTTCTGCACGCTATGCAGGCACTACTCAGAAGTGGACAGCTGTGGCATTATAGCCAGGTTGCCCAAATGCGTATGGTTCCTACTCCTGTTACGTTGTCTCCTATTCTCAAGCATGCACCTATGGCTTCATGGGGTGTGCCCTATGATCGGTTGACTGAGGAAGAGAAGACTAGGGCTTGGTTTACAGATGGTTCTGCACGCTATGCAGGCACTACTCAGAAGTGGACAGCTGTGGCATTATAGCCAGTTTCTGGAACAACCCTGAAGGACACTGGGGAAGGAATGTCTTCACAGTGGGCAGAACTTCAGGCAGTGCACATGGT
>NW_008337322.1:1984398-1986305 GCF_000622305.1 Nannospalax galili | reverse complement strand
GTAATTGACATGAGTATTTTTGTCCTGTATGGTTAAGAATAGGCTTATGCATGTATACACATATGTTAAGCAGATACTTGAGTTATTCTTTTTTTGAATATGTAATTGAGGTGTTAAGTGGTTAAGTGTTGTGAACCTAAATGATTATATTGGGGTTATGAGACACTAAAGGACTAAGCATTCCTCAAAGACCTTATCACCTACTCTAAGATATATAATGCATTGGTTATTATATGATGGGATAATTATATAATGTTAGGTGAAATTATGACTTCAACATTGTTTTCATTTGAATATTAAGCATGACATAGAGATGACAGAGAGATGCTATTGGATGTCTCTCAAAAGTTAACAAGGGGTAGACTTGTGATGGCCAATCCTGGGTGTCAACTTGACTAGATCTGAGTGTGTTAGGTGAAATTATGACCTCACCGTTGTTTTCATTTGAAAATTAAGCATGACAGAGAGATGCTATTGGATGTCTCTCAAAAGTTAACAAGGGGTAGACTACTTGTGATGGCCAATCCTGGGTGTCAACTTGACTAGATCTGAGATTAACTGAAATGAAAGAGATCTTGATTGGATCATCTGAAGCTGGAAGACACACCCTAAATGTGGGTGTTACCTTCTGATGGCAGCTGGTATAAAAGCCCAAGGCAGAGGAGAATGCCAGGCTTCTTGCTGCTTGCCTTCTCTCTCGCAGGTGAGTTCGTCTTGCCACTGTAGACTGAAGACTAGCTAATCTTTTGGAATTCGTCAGACCTTCAGCGCCAGATTGGGACTACTGAGACATCCAGCCTCATGGACTGAACGACTATGGACTCAGCCTCTCCAGTGTGGTGCAGCCATTGTCGGTCTACTCAGACTCAATCCTGGGAGCTAAGCTGATAAATCTTTATACATATATATTCATTCTACTGGTTCTGTTTCTTTGGAGAACCCTGACTAACACACTCCTAATGGAGGCAGTCCTTCTAGACTATGTATCTGTGGAGAATTAGTCCTGGGAATATACAGAAGTGACGGGACAGTCGCCTGCCACCATCTGTGTGAAGTATTATTTTTATTGTGGCTTCTTAGACACAGTAGAATCTGGGGACTAAAATGGCATGACAACATCACTTGAACAGATTAGCATCCTCTACCTCACCTAAAGAATTCGGAATATTTGCAAATTACTGAACCAACTTGTGTGTAGATGTGCCTGGTACATTGTGTACCTTACCTGGTTTGTCTTGCAGTCACCTATACACAGGTATGAATATACTCCACTTGATAACTGAAATTCTCTTGTTTTATAATTCAAGCAAATTTCCACCCTAGAACTCAGCTTTCTAAGAAAGTTTCACTCACTAATAAATATGTCCCAAGGAAAGGCAGTATAAAAAGTGGCCTTATGGTGAAATCATGTGAAACCTGGAATAATCTGGGAGAAGACAGCCCTTCCAGGATTGGAGGGTGCCATGCCACTTGGCAATCAATGGCTTGATGAAAATTCATGAAAAGCTGAGGTGATAAATCTCCTCTGCAAGGTTAAGTGTGAAGGTTAGTAAGCATTCTGGTGACGTGGTAACAGTACTACTGCAAAAGGACATTCTGCACCTCATGAAAACCTGACGTTCCCAGAAAGCACTGACTGGGATGGGAACAGTAGAGACAACTCAGTGAATGTCCCTGTTACCCCAGAGCCATGCCGTGCCTGTCCTTCCCCCCATACTATTTGTGCATTTCCCTAGTCAATGACGGGAAAAGCCCAGTGGCTTTCAAACTTTAGTTCCCCTCCTGGTCGCTGAACCATGAATGAGAAAACTGTTTCTAAAGAGCTCTCTAGAACATGTTTCTATCCAGGTTTGCTCTATAGAATTTCTATTGGAATTTGGAAAAAGCAGTAAACTATTCTGTGTGAG
>NW_008337322.1:1947934-1984372 GCF_000622305.1 Nannospalax galili | reverse complement strand
TCTCTCTCTCTCTCTCTCTCTCTCTCTCTCCCTCCCTCCCTCCCTCCCTTTTCTTTACTGGGAACTGCCAAATAAAACTCTCTCTCTCTCTCTCTCTCTCTCCCTCCCTCCCTCCCTCCCTCCCTTTTCTTTACTGGGAACTGCCAAATAAAGATATGTGTGCACACGTGTTGGTGAGTGAACGTCTAGTATGTGTCCCTCCCCCCAACAGAAACGGAGCTGTTAAATGTGTTGAATGTGACAATATGTTACCTGTGCCTGTGAGTGTCCTGTGTGTGTGTGTGAATGTGTGAGTGAATGTGTGTGTCTGAGAGTGTGAGGGTGTATGTGTGTGTGTGTGTGTGTGAGTGTGAGTACATGTATCACAAATGTGGGCCAGCACAGAGCTCTTCAGAGAGGACTACTCAGTGCAAGTTGTTCACTGTCATCTTTTGGGGTCTCTCTGGCTTCTACAGGAAACACTCTGTGAAGTTAAAGGAAATCTGGGGACTGTAGTCTTACATTTTTAAATCCTGAAGAGTGACACTACTCTCTTCTGCACAGATGCAATCCTATTACTGACTTTCCATCTTCCCCTGGGGAGACACCACATTGGAGGCCTGCATTTGATCTTCACTGTCATGACAGCTTTTCACCAACAAGCAAAGGGGCTAGTGTGTGTAGTCTTCCACCAGCCATTGCGTCTCAACAAGATTCTTAGGGCGAGTAATGACCATTGCACAGGACCAGGAACCCAGAGGACCCACTGGGAGCCATGTGATCCAATACTCTGTGACACGTAGTTAACACAACTAACTCAGTGGGCTACATGAGGCTTTGTGTGTGGGTGCTGACCACAGACTGTGTTCTGATCAGCAGTCTTGAAAATGTTTGTTTTCCCTTCAGCAAATGCATGGTAACTTTCATAAATGGACATAGACCCTATTGGGTACGAACTGATAAAATCATTAACATATAACCTGGTTCCTGGAAACCCAGCTACTTGATAAATTTGAATCTATGTCTGAAACATGAATCGAATTCAGAAAGAGACATAGAACTGTGATTCTCTTAAAGATGTGCTGTTCCCTCAGCTTTCTGATAATGCATTATTGATATTATTCATCTATATTGAAAAATACCCTTCTTAACAGCCTGTCCCACAATCATGAGCCTTTGGCTGATGAGCTGTCTCATCTACCATCCTGTCCCTCAGAGAGAACTGTGTTCTCTCTAATGCTTGAGCCCACTGAAGGTTTCTTTTTCTTTAAAAATCAAGCCAAGCATTGGCATGCCTTCGTCTCCTTTATGAGACAGCTTTAATGCATTGTCAATTTCATCAAAACAGGTATGCATCTACTTACTTTTGCCCAAACCAACTTTTATGATAATATCCGTATTATTCCTTTGATTTACTTCAGACCAGCATTGCTTTACTACTGACATGCAAATCTATGTTAATTTTATTCTTGCCTTTAGATCTGACACAGAGAGCTTGAATGTTTTATGGTCTGTGTTTGTTCTTCAAAATGTCCATCTGCACCTGTGTAGGGTTTTTGTAACAGGTGAGGTAATGCCCCCAAATTAGACATTTCTAACAAATAATTTATCACAAAGAACTTGATCACCTTGGCTATGGTCCTAATTGTAACTGCTTTCCTGACAATTTATGGGGCCTTGAAAACAATCAAAATTCCTTTCAGGTACTTTTGGAAATGCTTGTAAATGTCTCTACTTTATTAATGGAGAACTCTTCTATAACTCTGCAGTTTAGACTTGCAAGAAATTAATTAAAATGTAGAGGTAGGAAGAAATTTTTATCTAACAAAACATCAATGATTAAAAATATACACACCTGTAGAGAAACATAAATTTTTAATAAACTTTATTAAAATACTCATCAATGAAACCAAGCCTGAATGTGGTTGGATGCAATGAACACCAGGCTCCATAATTTAGTGACTGTTTGCTTTCTTCCCTGGAATTGCAGACACTCTCCAGACGCTCAGTCAGCCCTGCAAAGGCTGAGGAAAACTTGCCATGAACTCACAGTCCTCTTGCCTCTGCCTCGAGTACCAGGGTTCCAAGCTCGATCTGTCACATCCAGATGAGAAGATGTTTTCTTTTTAACCAAAACCAGAACTGAGTGCTGGCAATGTAATATTTAACTAATATCTCTCAACAAGTCCTGACTTAAATTTTTCAGAAATGTAGCAAAGAAATGATATTAAAAGTTAAACTGTGGACTGGAGAGATGGCTCAGCAGTTTAGAGTGCTGGCTGCTCTTGCAGAGGACCCGGGTTCAATTCCAAGCACCCATATGGCAGCTAACAACCATCCTTACTTCATATCCAGGGGATTCAACAACCTCTTCTGACCTCGATGGGTATTGTGTGACAGAGGAGCACTTACATACATGCAGGTAATACACTCGTATGCATAAAATAAAAATAACGAGTAAAGTAAATTTTATAAAAGGGAAATGAAGTAAACTATACTAAAAACACAGATAACAACTGGTCTACGTATAACACCTTCTACATAACTTTGCTGTGTTTTACATCATCTATTCCTACGTGTACTGTGTGTGTGGAAACATGGCAGAGCAGTGGGGAATGCAAGCTTGCCCATCTCTACTTTCATGTATCACACTGGCTGCTTATAATGAACCCAGGCAGGGGGATTTACACCAGAGAAATTAGCACATCTACAGACCCAGGGCTCTCTCTGTTTATTTAGTTCATTTATTTTGTTTTTACTAACAACCCAGTTTAAAAATCTAGCAGTGCACTGGCTTAGTCCTCCCCTAACAAAGCTGCTAACGGGCTCTAGAAACCAACTACACGGTTTAGTTAAGGTGTGGGTAATAGATTAGCCAGGCAAACAGAAATGAACAAATCTATCTATCTACACAAGCTCAGCATTGACCGAGAAAGCTAACAGAGCTGTTGAAAGTGAATCAGGGTGAAAGGAACTGCGGGCCTCACATTCCCCATGCACTTCCCCTGAGGAGAAACATCTCAGATGGTTCCAGGTCAAGAGTCTTGTCTGGATAGGGGCAGTGTCTTCCTTTTCTAGCTGAGGATTCATGCAGAAGGTCACATGTCCACTTTGTCCCCATACTTGTGATTACTTACCTAAACTGATTTTGGAAATACTGTTTATGTTAGATACTATACATAATTGGACAAATTTTACATTTTCTACTCAGTGCTTAATGACTATCTTGAAACCTTATTATTGATATAATTCATGGGATTTAATTTTCTCAACTCTTTTTCAAGATTTTTAACACTACGGTAAAAACATATAACAATAAAATGATATCAACTTTATTTTAATAACTTTAATGATAAGATCTCAATGTATTAAATAACTTTCATGATGTTGTTTGGAATTTTCACGGTATACACAGTATTCTGCCTCATTGTGGGGTGAAGGAAAACTCAGAGAATTTATGCAAGTTTCCCGTGATCATAAAATTGGTTATTAACAGCGTTTTGAGTCTAAACTGATCCTCTGAAGCACATTTCTTTGTTCACATTCATTCTGCTCTAATATGTCGTTTTATTTCATAGAAATGTGTCTACAGGAAAAAAACAGCAAAAATATTATCAGAGTTATGTGAAACTTCTAGATCGTATTTGTGCCTTTTGGCATTTTAGACTTCATCCAAGCGAAATTAAAATGTCAGTCATTTCAAGGTCACCTATCGCTGAAGATATCTGTCATTGTCATGAACTGTCTATCCCAGAGAAGGGACAGAACTGAAATGTGAAGTTATCTTCAAAGATAGAGATCTTGGACTAAAATAAAGGAACCAGGGTTAAGATGAGGAAGCATCCCTGAAATAAAGAATCATCAGCACCGTGGTACAATGACCACGAGGAGGGTAAATGAGCATCTTTTCTTCTTCTATTGTGATTTAACAGGGGACAGGACTGGAGTTCCTGCATAAGCACTGGCAAATTTGAAACAAATTAAAGGCAATAACCTTAAGTATAGTTAATAGATCTTTGGGAATCCTTACTGAGGGATATCTTTAAATAAAATAACAATCCTGGCCTTTAGCAGGAATAATTTAATAACCAATAATCATGCTGGTGTTTGGGCCGAAGAAGACTCACAGCATCTGTAGCCTGATCTGATCAGCCCAAGGCAAGCAAAATTTAATTCTCCCATGAATCAGTTGGTGTATTCATCAGAGTAAGCAAGCTCATCTTTCTGTAGGAGCAGAGCAAACCTTGAGAATGAATCCCTATCAAACACTGAGCACTGGTTTGAAATAGGCCCTGTAGGAAAGTGATAGAATCGAGTCAGGATAAAAGATAACTTTAATTTGCTTCTCCCATTGAGAAGGTAAATTACATTGAATCAGTCTAATACCCCTTACCACTTAACAAAGTTTACTAAATAACTGGCTCAGGGGTAAAGTCCCAGTTTGTAACCTCGGGAAGATGAAGAGTACCATCCAATATGATTGTTTTGTACAGTAAAAATCATGTAGCTAAAATGGCACGTCCACAGAGGCTGACCCTCGTTCTGTGCAAAGTCTGTAATGAGTTCTGCCATTTCAGCGCATAAAATAAGCACATTTTTGTCTACCCAATAATTCATAATATAAATAAAATGTTTGTGTTATGTAAGTACATAACTGTAGAGAATTCCTCAGTAGAAATAAAACGTATTCATGTTTGTAGCCATCGATAACAAACATCACATACACATCCTTGGGCATCTGTACAGGTACACTTCTGTAATAAATCCCCCTGCACAGAATTTCTAAGTCAGGGAGTAAATGTTTTCACTCTATGCTATGGGATGCTGCCAACTTCCACAGAAAAGTGCTTATAAATTGTACACCCACTAACAATAATGAAAATGTACGCTTCTTCGTGTGCGTATGACCTTTGGGCTATTTGATGCTCTGATTAGCAGACATTGAGAGTAATTATTCTCCAATCTTCATATTTAAAAGTGCCTATATTTGAACACGATAACAAATATTTATGAACATTTTTGGGTTACCTCACCTCTCACATCTTTCTGTCTCTATTATAAAACAATGAATTTGGACGACGTCTCTAAATAGCCCTCACTTACCATTCTTTAGGTATTCACTTTTTATAGATATTTTACATCTAATAGAATCGTTTCGAGTGAATTAAATCTCCCTGAATTAATATATCTAAGAATTAAATCATTACCTAACCATGAGTCTTTCTTTGCTCTAAGCTATCAAATAAAGATGAAAGGGGAGGTTTCCATTTGCTAAACATTCAGAAAATTAAAGGTGTCTTTCCAGTAGGAATACAGTGAGATCTGCTGACTGTTCAGAGGTGACACCGCCCTCTGCGTTTTGGGTTGTGAGGCTCCACCCTTCCCTCCTTTCCGTCCTCTGGCTTCCATTTCCTGCTGCTCTTATTCTCATGTTAGGGTTGTGGAATCTTCAGCCATTTGTCTCCATCTCAGAGAGCAAGGGGTAGAAAACAGTGAGAGGAAAAGATCACCCCCCTGAGAAAGTCACCTTCACCTCGTTTTTAAGAAGCTTTTCGGAAGCCCAAGCCTCCCACTGTGTGTCATTGAAATTGCCTTGACCCCTTCGTTAGCAAGAAGACTTAAGAATATGAATTGTTGATGCGTCTGCTATTGCTGTTAGGTGTTTTCTAATCTTGCTGTACTGATAAAAATTGAGACTGGGAATTATCATCTAGCTGATCTTCCAGTTCCCCTTTCCCCCACAACACAAGCAAGAGTGGCCCCCGCACACCCTGCCCCCAGCTCTGAAACCCAGCTGGAGCCTTTGCTGCAGGCATGACCCTGTGCGGAACCTGAGGCCCGAGCCGCCGGCACCTGCTCCAGGGCTCCCATCTCACCTGCCATCTCGTCTTATCTTTCCCTCCATTCTTTACACAAAATAAGATGCTGAGTCCAAGCGATTTTCCCTTTCTTCCTGAATGGAAATAACTTGCTATTTCTCTATGTCTATTCTTAAAACTAATTCTTCCTGGTTACAAAATACAAATTTGTCCTACAAAGTTCAATTTTAGAATTCTCTGCATTAAAAACTTTAACTTTTAAAGCAGTATTTCATTTATTCATCAATTATTTATTGTGTGCATGTGAGGGGGTGGGGTACATTGCTACGGTAGACAGGTAGGGTCACAGGACTTCTTCAGTAATTAGTTCTTTCTGTGCGCCATGAGGGCTCCAAGGATTGAACTCCAGTCACCAGGCATCAGCAAGCAGGCTGAACACTGAGCCCTCTCACTGGTCATAAAGTAAGAATGAAAGAAAAGCAATAAACTATATTCTGGCCACCAGGGTGTTCATGATCCATCTGCCTGATCCTCACCCTGTACACTCCTGCTCTGTGCCTCTCTGACATTGTTCTCCTCCTCTGCTTGATAAATCCACCTGCAATAAAGAAGGAGGGATGTCCCTGATACCCTGCAGGGCACCTTCTTCAGGGTGAGCCAGCCCTTCTGTCCCTGGCTGTTTGCCACTATCAGATCAGTTCATTCTAGACCCTAGTCCCCGCTCTGGAGTTCGCATAGCTGTGTGACTTTGTAACATATACAGCCAGTCTCTAAGGATGAATCTCATTTATAGGTTCTCAGTATGAATTGGTTGAATTTAAACTTGGAACATTTTTCCATATACATTTATTTTTTTACTCGTAAAAGTTCCCCTTTAGTGGATCTGCTTCTCAGTTTCTTGCCAAAATTGTGTCTGGGTCCAAATTCCCAGTCCAACTTTCCACAGGGTGAGAATGCACCTCCCATCAAGGTTTCTGGGTCCACAACCAGCTATTAGCATGAGGTTCAGGATGGAACTGAATTATCAGTGCTTTTCTAAAAGGATGATTTCCACTGGGTTTTATTTTCCGTTTGCTTGTTAATATAAATGCCCATTGGCAGTGGCCTGGGATCGAAAATCTGACCTGATAGAATCCAAAAGTTCATGTTTAATTTTAAAATCAAACTCCCTTTAGATTCCTAGTATTTTCAAAATTCTCCTGAAAAGCAGAAAATGTCATTTTCCTGCTACCTTCAAAAGCTGGTGAGCAAAATTTAAATACATCTGGTTATAACAAATAAGCTAAAAAGTGCACCACAGTTGGGACAAGCTTGTGCCCAGATCCAATTTCTATGACTGAGTTAGAAAGCCCTTGAAAAATGGGGCTCCTGGCACAGTCCCTACTAGGGCATTATCTGGAGGTTCTTTGGCAAGAAAACTTCAGAAATAAGGAGGAATGACATTTTCCCAAAGCAGGTTAAACACCCCAATTGACTTCTGGGAGAAATTGTACTTAAATGCCCTCCGAGGCTGCTGGAGTCATCTGACAGCTCTTTGCACGTGACTCACTGGGTGACAAATCACAGGGTGTGATCCAGGGGTAGAATGAGAAGTGAGAATCACAGCCACAGTTCTCAGAGCCACATCAACGGCCTGTAACGGTGCCCCTTTGTTTCTTTCTTCGTTTTGTTTTCCCCTTTAAGCCGTAAACAGATTTTTTGAAGAACAGCTCCACCCAGGTCGACCTTTTCCATAGGAGCAGGATTTGGTACCGCCAACCAGACAGTGCTGTGCATCTTGCCCAATGCTTGTTCAAGTCTTCTTTTCACACAGAGGTAGAACATGGTCCCTGGGTAACGTGGTGAGTGCAGTTTGCAGTCTTGGCCTTTCAGTAGGTTTACTCTTGTCTGCTCCTCATCGCAGTGTACAAGGCATGTTCGCATTGTGCGGAAAATTCATCAGAAGGAAATGGTAAAGCTGACACTCCACTTTCTACAGTAAATGTCTGGTGTCATTTCAGGGCTTTAGAAAGGAATTTTGGGGGCTGGTGAGATGCCTGTGAGGTTAAGAGTGTTTGCTGTTCTTGCAGAGGACATGAATTCAGTTCCCAGAACCCACATCACCCTGTGAGTCCAGCTATAAAAGGGTCCTACCCCTCTGGCCTCTGCAGCCAGCCACACACACATGCTTACATAGATACACACACATACAGACAATGAAAAAATAAACTATCCAAAATGAATTTTGTAATCAGCTCATCTGTCGTTAACTCTGAATTCATCAATTTGCTCATTCAGCACAGTCATGTTCCTGAAGTTCTTTGTCTTAGATTCTTCATCTGTAAAATGGGTTAGAAAAGTGCTGGATTATTTTATCATCTTTCCTTCTTCACTAACGGGCCCTTATGTTGCAGATCAATGTGATCCAGTCCTGACCTTTGAAGAATCCAGAGTGAAGCATCTAAGCGAAGTTGGGTCTGTGCTCTCAAGCACTGCAGTGCATTTCCTCTCTGCTGTCCTGGGCCTCATCCACTTACCACCTTGCTCCGATTTTCTTTCAGCCACATATTCTGAATTATGTTCATGTGTTACGGTGGATGTTAGTAGATGTTTATTTAAAACAGTGCCTACTTTTTGATTTCTGTCTAGGTTTGTTCCAGCCAGGACTCCAATCAAATCCTTGACGTTTTCAAAGCACACGGAACTCTATTTAGGATACGACATTCTTCCTTTATTCATACTTAGTGGAAGTATCAGAAACCTTCCTTTGTGGTTGGAGTGGGAGTTTAGAGGGAGGACTCTGCCTCTCAGCCCTCTTCCTCAGTACTTGGTCATTTTCTGCTCTAACCTCATCTGGAGTTTGCCATAGTGATTACATTCCTGTGAGCACAGTGAGGGCTGGACACTGCTGACTAGGAGGTTCTCACCCATCCACAGTCAGGTCTTGTCCGACAGTGTTCCCTATGCCGCCCTCGCAACCGCTTGGCTGCCTGTTGACTTCCTAGGTCTCGGTTTCACTGACTGGACCCTGATTGTGTTTCCAGGACTGTTCATTTCCCTCGCAGAGTGCTGTAACTTCTCTTTTCGGGTGCTCTGGCTCTATCTTCCTGACCCCCCTTTCCACCATTCCTTTATATGAGTGGACATCGGTACAGCATTAAGGGCTCTGGCCCTTTCTTAGAACCAACATTATGCAGCACAGGAAGGTAAATACTTTGCAAGTTCAGTGTCTCAGATGCTGGACTTTGCATCAGTAAACCTGTCTATTAAATGGCCTCCTGCACTGCTTCAGAAAGTTGTCTATGAAGTACTAAATGGTGTCTTGTGGTTGAGATTTAACATATGCCTTTGGAATCAGTAAAGAGAAGGATTGTTTCCAGGATATTTGTACGTATGATTACTATAGTATCCTCTGTGAGTGGATATTCCACTTGTGTACTGTATAAAAGGCTTTCTCAACATGATAGTGTAAAAATCCTCCAACATGACTCAAGTGCTCACAACTGTGTGCTTACAGTAGACATCTGAGTCCTAGAAATACAGACACTATTTGCTGGTTTGTACTTCATAAGTCTTTACTGTACATTAGACATGGATTAAGAAAATAAGGAAGCTAAGAACGATAGAACACGTGAATGGCAGAGTCTCATTAGGGAAGCCATAAATCCCTCAAGGTGGCTGACTGGCCCTGAATTGGAATCCTGGCCTTGCTCAAGCCTTAACAACTGGCCACTCCCTGGACTGACAGAGTCTGTGGAGCCCACCTGTGCCCTTTACTACTGTAGATAACTCACCCACCTTCCTGAGAAAACAGTCTTGGGAAAACAGACCCTCAAGGACACCAGAGCCTGGCACAGAGTTAACTCCTGCAGCTGTGTGCAGCAGAGTCCCTGTATAAGTCCAGACTGCTCCCCTTTTCAACCAGATACTCATTCTGCACAGGAGAGCTTCTCAGCCTTTGCTGGCTCCCTTGAATGCGTTCCTTGCCTGTTGCAGGTCTGGCTCTGACTCTTATTTCTAAACTTTAAACTCCTTCCTTTTTCTGCCATCCTAAATCTAACACAGATCACAATGAAAAATGGATCATGGGGTGCAGTGGAATTCTAAAACCAAGCCACCCTCTAATTTCTTACCATATTGTCCCCTATCATAAACCTGTATGGACATATCACTAATGTCTCCAATTATGGTTCAGAGTACAGAAAATAAACATGTGATTAGGAGAGTCGTCATGCTGTCTGTTCTTGTGACTCTGAGTGTCTGTCCTCCTGGCCATCCAACGGTATCTTCCGTGTCTCCCTTCCCCAGGTTTCCTCAGTCTCCGTGTTTTCCTCCTCTCTCCCTTCCTCTCTTTTTAAGTATTTTTGTCTAGCTGCATAAAGCAGAAGCTTAGAAACAAGCAGCAACAGGAAAGGTAAATATTATGAGCACTTAGCACCGGAGAGATGGCTCAGCAGTCCGGTGCTTGCTGCTCTGCCGAAGGACGAGAGTCTGTTACAGCACCGGTGTCGGGTGGTTCACAACCATCTGTAAATCCAGCTCCTGGCATCCACAGCCATCTATGCTCATGTTCACAGACACACACACACACACACACACACACACACACACACACGATTGAAAATAAAATTATTTAAAACATTATGAACAGGAGCAATCTCTAAGGAAGGAGAGTGCGAACTGTGAGGACATGTGAGTAAGGAGGAGGCTACGGAGACACCACCAGGGAAAGACTTGGGGAATGAGAGAAAACAAACATTTTATCTTGACTGCAGGAAGAGTTCAATCCTTTTTCCTGGATTTAAGGTAGAAGCGGCCAGGCAGGAATGTCTACATGCATTCTGATCAAGAAACAAGGGGAGGAGGTGAGATCTCAGGAAGCTCCCTGTTTAAAGTTCGGTTGGCAGTGAGTCACAGCACAGGGACAATGAGGCTTTGTGCTTCCTCCTGGCTTTTGTACAAAGATCTCACAAAGCAATGAGCTGCGGAGATTGCCGTTCTGTTCTCACTTCCGGTGGAAGACAACTAACCAGAAAGAGACAGAGCGTGGTCAGCTTTCAATCCTTCATTATCCATCCCTGTAATTTTTCTTTGCATGCCATTTAAATACACAGAATGGAAGGGCACAGTCCAGCGAGTTTTGTGAAAAACGGTCTCGGCTGTCCGTGCACCCTCACCCCATCAAGACAGAGACTTGTTTTCATCCCCGGAATTTCCTCTTGGCTTAATTCGGAATCTTCTCAAGGGCCAATTGCTACCTGGATTTTTCCTTTCATTATAAATTGTTTTTTGTCTGCTTTAGAATTTAATGTAAATTAAATTACACATAATATACCTTTTCCTTCATTGCCATTTTCATTTTAACCCCTACATATGCTGGATAGAAAAGTCAACTTGATTCCTACCACAGCAACCTGGAAAGAAGGAGCCTTCACTGACAAATTCCTCTTTAACTGAGACTGGTCTGTGGGCACACCTGAGGGACATTGTCTTAACTGCTAATAGATGTAGGTGGGCTCACCTCTGTGGACAACGCCATCTCTGCACCCCAAAGGTAGCTGGGTAAGGCAGACGGAACAGGCCAGCACTTCTCTAGGGTCTGTACTTCAGGTCACTTTCAGCTTCCTCTTTGAGTTCCTGACTTGATTTCACTGGTGGACTATAATTTATAACCTGAAATAAACCCTTTCTGCCCTCAAATTGATTCTGGTCAGTGTCTGATCACAGCAACAGAAAGAAAGAGAAAACATCACATTCAAAGGAAAACTATCTAGAAGACAGAATTCCCAAAAAACCCTTATATTCCTTGTTATTAAACCTCTGTCAGCTTGGTGCACATTTTAGCGTGAATGAACGATATGGATGTGTTCTGACTTCCTTAGTATTTGGGTTTTTAATTGATTTTTGTGTATTTCATACAGAACATCTAAAATAATCTCCTCATGGACACCCTCCCACAACCCCCCCCCCGCAGTGTAATCCATATACTCTGTCATCCTTGCTAAGGCCTGATATGTCAAGTCAGTGACCCCAGACATTCCCCATCCACTGAGGTCTAGTCAGCCTATCTAGAGTCCCTTATTCTAGGAAGACCAGCTCTTCTTTACCCAGCAGTAATGAGTTGCCAATATTTCTTCAGCTAAGATTGTGGTTTGCTGTCCCACTTCCCCAGTTCTATGGTGGGTTTTTATCTGCCTGAGTTTGCATGGGACTTGTGTATGCGGACACCACTGCCATAGAATCATGTGAGCAGGTTCCCAGGAGCTTGTAGGACTCTGTTTCCATATGGTCATGCATCATGGCAGAAGGATTAGATGGGGGGGGGAATAAATAATATCTAGCTAGTTAATAAAAAAAAAAAAAACAGAGGGAACCATATCAGTCCAACAACCTTATGACAAACTACACATACATTATTTCTACATGAGTCCATGTGTTCAGCTAAAGGCTACATAACAAGAAACAGTGCCTGACAGGAAAAACCTTTCAAGAGCTGTTGGACAGAGTGGTCTAAGAGACTCCCAAAATTATACAGGCAATTGCCGCAATCCTTGATGGCTTCCAAGAACTTGAAGGTAAGACCCTACTGCTGAAGACATAACATGCTTTGGACATAGGATTTGGAGCAACAGAGCTCGAGCTGACCTGAAACCACTTCTCTGAAGGCGGCTCTGATCGCTTTGGAGCGTCCTACGAAGGGGCCAAGGGCAACATCAATGGATGTTCAACCCAGCTTCAAAACTTCCTTTCGAAGAAAGTTTTTACGGAATATCTTCTGTTATTCCAGGATCACAGCCAAGAAACCAAGTTACATGGAATCATATGTCAGCAACCTGGGTCGTCTCCACTTCCTTGTGGTGAGTTCTTCTGTTTTACTTGATATGATGACTTGGACAATTTTAAAGATTACTATGTAGATACCATGTACAATGTATCTCAATTGGGGTTTATAACTTGATTTTCTCCTGATTAGTCCAAGGCTATGGGATTTGAACCCAAAGATTACAAGGCTCTAAACTATCATATTCATCAGGTATTAACAACAGTGCATTTTTCAATTGGTTTGCCATCATTGGTATGAGCTTGATCAGCTGATCTGGCCTGGTCCCTCTGCTGTAAAATTATTGTTCTCTCATTTCAGCTTAATAGCTTGAAATTAGCCATTTGGGCGTAGGGTGTAAGTTTTTGACTGTACTGAAAAGCAAGATTCTTTTCCATTACATGATTACACAAGGAACCCTTGTTTCCAGTGTGACAAGGCTGAACTGAACATTTTGGATACATTTTGTGTGCATGCATCTCCACATCATTTGGACAACAGAGAGAAGGTACAGTGATTGATGCCTAATTTTCATTCACACCTAATTTCATGGGGAAATACTCGCCCCTTTTTGAAAAGTGGTTACTCTTGCCTGCCAGGAAGGAGGGTTTCAGCTTACTGTACACGCTGTACATGGCAGGGCTGGCTCTTCTAGTGAGTGCACTGTAAGATCTACTTTTGAGTAGGTTTGGGTTAATTACATGTCTAATATCCCTGAGAATCTGTTCATGTATTTATTGTCCATTTCTATTTCTTCTATGCTAACTAATCTGTTAGTAGAATGCCCTTTCCCTTCCTCATTGCATTATGATGATCTCCTTGAACAGCTTTTCCAGGGATGAATTACTTAGAACTCTTTATTTTAGTTTGTTGATCCCTTTGAGTATCAGGCCACACCACACTCCCCTGATCAAAGGTTGCCTAGAAATAAGCCTTTAAATTGGTGATATAATCTTTATGTTCCTTTGTCAATATTGTTCTCACTTTTACTGTCCGTTTACATTTCCCTGCACATTTTGGGAATCTTGTTCTTGTCTCCAAGGCATGCCAAGACTCTTGTTGGAATTGCACTGAACCTATCAGTCAATTCTATAAGAAACCATTAACTGAATATATTGAGTGCTACGAACACTGGCAGGATAACTCTGCTTTGGGTGTGTTTTAAGCTATTTCCCAGTGTTTGCTGCCAATGTATAAATCAGTTTCATACATTGTTTTGTTCAGCACTAACTTTTATTCTTCTGAATTTGAAGGAAAATAGAGTTTTCAGCATTAAATATGACTGAGTTACTTGAAACTGCTTACTTAATCAGATTGCTGAATTCTTTCCTCATCTTGCTCAGAAATTTCACTGTAAATATGTGATAAATTTGCCAAGTAATATTTTTGCACATACTGACATGATGATGGTATTTTGTTCATGTGCTAAGTTACATTTCTTCACTTTCTAATGATTAAACCAACTTTGCATTCCAGTGACAAACTAACTTGACTTTGCTGGCTATCCCCTCCATATACTATTTCTATACATATTCTCATTTTTAGGAAAGCATGCTGATATGCTACTTTTGCTCTGTCTTATTTTGGGGACATAATTTGCTGATGGAAATTGCCAAGCTCTGTTGTTGGCATAAGAAAATGGGCAATTATTTCTTCCTCCTATATTCTCAAAATAATTTCTTACAAATTGATGTGTCTTCCGCACTAAGTAAGAAACATTCAAATTTTTGGTTTTGCTTTATTTATCACTTTGAAAATACTAGTCTATTTTCAACACTGTAGAAATTTTGTCATAAAATAAATGTCTTTACTAGAATTTTTATTTTTAAAAATTACATTTTAAAATTTTTGTTATATGTATGGATGTTTTGCCTGCATGTACATAAGTGCACTCATGCATGCAATGCTCATGGAGATTAGAACAACACATGAGACCCCCTGGCACTCGAGCTATGGACCGCTGTTCTCCGTCATGTGCATGCTGGGAACTGAATCTGAGTCCTCTGCGAAAGCAGCCAGTCCTTTCACCGTTGAGACGCCTCTCCAGCCTTTTTACTTGGCTTTAATGTGAATACAATCTGACATTTCCTTGCTATCTCAGTCTTGATCTTTATATATTTTTCTCCATTTTTCTGTTGTATAAAATCTGATACTATTTTCGTATTCATATTCACGATTTTAAAATTTGTGTTCTACGTTGTTCACGTTGCTTAAGTTACTTTCGTGTTCTGTTTGCTCCTCAGCCTTATGCTCATCTGCTTACATTGGAATGTGGGCTCTTAATGTGTAATGACACATCATCAATTTCAATCTTTCATTCCTTTTTATCACATACATTAGAGATTTGCTGAGAGCTGTTTTAATTGAGTCACACAAAATGTTTTGTTACTATTCATTTTTGTTATCTTTATTTAAGACATTTGAAATTTATTATTTCTCCTTTGATATTTTTTAAGTTTTCACACATTAGGAAACTTGTAGACATCTTTTGAAAACTTAATTATCATTTAATTATGATTCTTTCTCAGATAATGACATTTCTTTCTGTTTTCTGTGAGCATTGCTCATATGACAGATACAAAGTCTGTCATAGAAAACCAGCCATGGTCATTTGACAACACTCTCTTCTCCTCACATGTGGCTCTGGCACCCAGGAGTGTCCACACGCATCAATGATGTTGCTCCATTCTCCACATTTTTCTGATTATGTGTTTGTTTTTCTAGAATTCCTTATAGAAGAGGGCTTTTAATTTCCAAGTATAACTATGAGTTTTTAGATTTCTCCCTTCAGTTTTTATTAATTCTTTCTGAAATTCTGTTATTAGTCATTTAGTATTGTGTTATCTCAACTGATTGAAGCTTATATTATATTCACATTTTTCTTACTGGCCCTTTCTTTCTCCTGAAGAATATATCATTATTTATTAATGGAAACACTCTGGCTTTCTTCTGATTGTAGTTGGCCTGCTGTGGATTAGTCTATATTTTTTAAGCTATTGTGTTTTCAAATTTAAGCACATACGGCTTATATGTTGTTATGTTTTAGTCCTCTTTCTATCAAGTCTGAAAAATCTCATCCCTTACTTTTAGTTTTTAGTGTAATTTTATTTAAAATAACTGTTGGTTTAGTGGTTAAGAGCACTGGCTGCTCTGGCAGATGTCCTGAGTTCAGATGCCAGCCACCTACATAGCAGCTAACAACCATCCATAGCTCCAGTTCCAGGGGATCCAACACCTTCTTCTGACCTCCGTGGGCACTGCACAACAGGGGTACACTTACACACATGCAGGCAATACACTCATACACATAAAATAAAAATGATAAAGTATTCAAAGCAATTGTTAATATGGCTGTATTTGCCCTAGGTTTTCTCCCTGAAAAACAGAATTTGAACTAAGGAAGCTTGTGGCAATAGGTCAATTAAGAGTTTACTTGGGGAGTAAGAGGAAGGGATCATGAAGGAGAGTAAGAGCCTGCAAGTGTGCACTTCCCGAGCGCCACTGTGGGGCAGAGGGCTGGGAACATAGGTACATGTAGAATCCCTCTCCCAACTCCTTTCCACTGGCCAGGGCTGCTCTGGAAACATATCCTTACATGAGCATGTCAAGATCACATGGGCTCCCAGTCACAGACAGAACTAAAGGCCAGGAGAGCTTAGACCCTAAATAATCAGAGCAGATGTAAACCTAAACTGGTCAGTGGGCTGGGAGTGCAGCTCAGCTGACAGAGTGCCTGGCCTGGCATGCAAAAACTCTAGGTTCCCCCAACACCTAGCCTGAGCATGGTGACACAGCTGCAGTCGTAGCTCTGGGAGGCAGGAGGAGGAGCAGAACTCACAGTCACCCTTGCTGCACAGTGAACTAGAGGCCATTTTGGACTACATGAGAGACCATAATTCCAGGAAAAAAAATTGTCTAAACTGGCCCAGTTACAGTGAACTCAGTGGAAATAAAAGAAGTGTAATAATGTAGCAAATGTTGAAATTAAATTTGAAAGATTAACCTAAAAGCTTGGACGTGTATTTGTATAAATATATTTATATCTGCAATATACAAATCTATATATAGACAAAAGCTAATATTCATATTCCAGTAAATTTAAAGTAGGCTTTACAAGATACTGAACTTAAAATGAGAGAGTATGTCTACCCGAGGGAGCGAACCCAGCCGACGCAGAGCTGTCACCTGGCCAAGAGACTGGATTCACCTGCCAGGACCTGTGCCCTTGTGGAAAAGCAGCAGGAGCCTCTCTGATGACATTCTGGAGAAGCTCGGTGTAGATACTCCCAGAACATCGAACGAACTATCAAAATAGCAAAAAGAAAATCAAGCACGATATATTGAAAGATGAACAAGAGAAAGGAAAATACACTCACAGAAAAGAAACTTGGGGATTTGAGATCAAACTGTTGGTGCTATGGTCATGAAGAGTTTTATATCTCAATAAGTAAAGAGGGGAACTTGGAAATTTAGGAAAAACTGATGAGGGAAGAGAAGGTGGTTCTAGAAGGACCAGGGAGGAATGGCTCTAGAGCAAAGCTGAGCAAGAGGGAAAGCCGTGCCCAATTGTCAGCCGGAAGGGCCGTCACTTGATGGCGTGCAGGTTTCAATGATGGAAGACAACGATGCTGACCTGATCACAGAGGCCAGGAAAGCATTCAGGTACATCCTGTCATCTTCCCGTGTTGTGAATATTGTACAAGTCTGTTACAAAGAAAGTGATATATTTATAAATACTAAGCTGCTTAGCAAACACACTCTATGCCCGTCACCTTATACTGACTATAAATGTAGTTTAGTGAGCAGTTTACTGATAAGCAAGATGATGACACTGGAGTTAAACTAGTAATTATAGATTAGTAATCCTTAAGTTGTGTTCAAGTGTAGGCATTTTCTAAACCATGTGCAATTAATATTTTATCAAATTTTATATATTATTTTTATTTTGTGTGTATGAGTGTATTGTCATTCAATGCCCTCAGAGGTCAGAAGAGGGCATTGGATCCCCTGGAACTGGAATTACTGATGATTATTAGCTACCATGTAGGTGCTGGGAACCAATCACAGGTCCACTGTGAGAGAAGCCAGGCATCATTCTAGCCCCCCAAAAAGAAAAGGTTCTTATTGCACTAGGGTACTGAGTAATGTTCTCTATTGATAAGAAAGACTAGGATCAAGAGAACAAATGATACCAGTTGCTGATGAGGATGTAGAGAAAGGGGAACGCTCATTCACTGCTGGTGGGATTGCAAACTCGTGTAGCCTCTATGGAAAACAGTGTTGAGAACTCCACAAAAACTAAAAATGAACTTACCATATTACCCAGTTGTACCACTCCTTGGCATATACCCAAAGGACTCATCCTATTGTAGAGACACTTGTACAACCATGTTCGTTGCTGCTCTTTTCACAATAGCTAAGAGATGGAAGCAAACTGTGTCAATCAAATGACAAGTGGTTAACAAAAATATGGTATATTTACACAATGGAGTTCTATTCAGCAGTAAAGAAAGATGAAATAATGAAATTTGCAGGTAAATGGATGGATCTAGAAACTGTTATACTAAGTGAAGTAACACAGACTCAAAAAACAAACGATGTATGTTCTCCCTCATATGTGATTCCTAGCACCAAATCCTTTTAAATTCCAGGTTCTTTTAATAAGATGATGCTATACAGCAGTCCCTTCTGCATGAAATAACTACTATCATCACGACTTCCACAGAGCCTGATCACTAAACATAGTCATAATTGGGTTTAACGGTTGTGCTCATTCATTAAAGGAGTACCAAGCAGGGTCACTGGACCCTCACCTGAGTATCCAGCCACTCTTCCCAAGCAACTAGTCCAGCCTTGGAAGACAAAAGAAAAATGAGGAGGAACCCAATAGTGGGATGCTTTTGGAAGTCCTTGTCAAGAAATTCCAATGACCTCTCATATGAACATTTGAAAATTGCCCTGTTCTGACTTTTTTCTAGTTCCCTGTCTAGAACTTGTAATGCTAATTACTGTTGCTTTTACTTCTCCTTCACATCTCCTATTCATGATTCAAGGACTTTCTTTTCCCCTTAGAGATAAGAGTTATGTAATTTGGGAGTTTTTTAGATAGACCCACTGAAGGGGTACCCCAATTGCCTCACCATGTGTCCCTGTTCAGCATGGAAGAAGCCAGAGTGGCCTACATCCCTATTTCCTATTGGCAATTTGGGTAACCCCTTCAGAGGATGGTGTGATAAGACTAGGAGGTAAGAATTGGCTAGGCAGTTAGGGTAAAAAGACCCCAAATAAAAGTAGCCAGTTTCTTGGCTAAAAGTCAAAATGTCCTTGGGCCTGTTAGCAACACACCATGTTCCAAAGGCAAAAAATATCAAAATGTCAAAAATATTTGGGAGCTTGTATCTAATCTTTAAAATGTTTTAGGATTACCTCTTCAGAGGGGGGAATGTTGGAGGGGAGGGAGTTGGCATGGATTTGATCAAAACATCATATATGCATGTATGAAATTCTCAATAAAGTTTTTGTAAAAGTTAAAAAAAAGACAAATTATTAAGTGAAATTGACCTTAGTTCTTGCATGTGATGAGCTTTTTGGTAATGATAATTTTTAATTAATGCTTCCAGAGTAGAAGTGTTCCATCTCTTATATGACTGTCATCATCATTGACTGTGGAAATATTAAGTGGAAACTAGTGTAAGTCCTCACACTGCCACACTGACTCATGCCACAGTCTCATTGGTCTAAGTCAGAGAAAGTGATCAATACACAGTGCAGCTTCATGGATTCTCGGTAAATGCTCAGGAAACATTTAAGCTAGAAAATACGTTCTATGATACAGAATGACATGCCTCTGATTGAGTGTAAATACAATTTTAATAGGAATACATGGCACCCTAGTGGCACTTACGTCTTCTTCCCTTTGGTCTGTTCTCTGGCGACTAGCTCTCCATTTAACCCCACAGAGGGTACAACCACAGTAGCGTTTCAGTGCCCTCTGCAGGATGCAGACGTAAGCAGGCAGGGTGCAATTCCCTTCCTGCTCACGATTTAAAATGAAACTCACAAACAAGTATAAAGAATTTTAAACAACTTAGTACAGTCAAGGGTGGCTTCTAAATTGTGTTCTCTATAAAATTAACGAATTTTCAAAGACACATAGAACTCAGTAAGATTTCCCCAAAGTGAAAATAAAACAGCAATAAAAATGACACAGTGTGATGGGATTTCAACAGCACACAGAAGGTTTTATGAAAGATTGAAAGTGATAAAATAAAGGAGAAAACATAATACCAAAAAGGAAGGAATTATCATGGAAAAAGGGACACTGCTTGACATCACTCTCTCCTTTACCCTGACCTTAATTGCACGTGATTGCTACCATGAGATGTATCTTTAAAGTGATGTATTAATTAGAGGGAAATGCAACATGTTTTTTCTTCTTATAAAGAAGATAAAGGAGTTTGTCCATAGATGATGCCATCTGTACCCTTCACTTTGAACTACAGTGGGTTTTGAAAGTCATTTCCACAACAGCTAACAAAAATGTACTCTGAACACCAGGCTTTTCAAACATAGAAGATAATTACCTGGGAAGGAGTGATCTTCCGGTGCCTTCTCCGTTTTCGAGATAAATTTATTCTTCCTGTACACAACACAAAACAGCCAAATGCAGATTAATAAGTATCACATAAGCCCTGTGTGCTTGCTGTGACAGGGCAGGAAATGGCACTGAGGAATTAAAGAGAAGAGCCGGGAAGGAAAGTTGCCTGCATTCTGCTGCTGGTATGCATGTACCTCCTGAATGGTATTTTTCATTATCTCCTGCACTGGGAACATTGTATTATTCCACTGGGAAGTCATGGTGGAAGAGATATAATTATCAGCAGAGTAATGGGGAAGTGGGAGCTAATGGCCAGCTATTCAAATATCTCAATATAATCATCTTGCCCAATCTCTCCCCATTGCACACTCTTCTGGAGAAACTCATCATTTTTTCTCCACTTACTCCAGCATAATGAATTCATTTTGCATTTTCTTTGTGAGAAATTAAGAGGAATCACAATATAATGTGTTGACATTTGAAATTCTGTACAGGAAGTTTAGGTTGACAATTTACTTTAATCATAAGTTAACAGGGAAGGGCTGCTTATTAAATTAGTTCCTTGTGTATAGAATGCACATTTTCTTTGTAAACCTTTGTCTTTATACCTGGGTTCAGATTTTTTTCTATCCTATTTTTTTTAATATAAATTCCAGTTTTCTCAAAAGAATAGAAGTGTTTTCTAAAAGAGAGCACTGCTTTGTCTGACTCTTTTTCAGCATCAAAGTAGTTGATGCTAAGGGTGAACACTGAACGGAGACACTTAGAAAGTGAACAATAGAATAAGTGACAAGTTACCTTTGAGAAAAGCCACCAAAGCACACGTTTCTGTGACATTAAAACGCTGTCCACGGTTTATACACAAAAGGTAGCTTCTCCTTATGAAATTAAAGTTACTATTTTTCCATGTTTGCTCAACTCTGAGTTTGTCTTTTGTCTTAGTGCTGCTCTATGGCTGTGATAAAACCAACTGACCAAAACCAACTTGGGGAGGAAAGGGTGTCTTTACCTTCAGCTTACAGTTCATCATGGAGGGGAGCCAGGGTAGGAGCTCAGGGCAGGAGGATGCTGCCCACTGCGTGCTCCCGTGGCCTGTGCTCAGCCTGCTTTTTTATATAATCCAGGAGCTCCTTCCCAGGGGTGGCATTACCCACAGTGGGCTGAACCCTCCCACGCTGCTAAATAATAAAATGCTCCACAGGCTAATTCAACGGAGGAAAGTTCTCAGAGGAGGTCTCCTCTACTCAGGTGCGTCAGCTGAAAAGAAACTATCCAGCACAATTGACCCTTGTCAACTTGACACACGAACACATGACTTTTAAACCACAAATTTCCATTTCTTACCCCCAATACCTTATGTTAAAATTATTACAATATAAAACAGTATGACTTTAAAAGTCCCACAGTCCTTAAAAATTCAAACACTTTCAAAGTTCAAAGTCTCTTTAAAAACTCTGAACTGTGGCTCCTGTAAAATCCAAAACAAACACACAAACAAACAAAAAGCCAAAGCAGGTTACATACTGTCTTATTTCAGAAGGGAAGACCAGGCTCAATTATGCAAAACCAAAGTCCAGAAAAATAGCTCAGTGTGGGACATCTGGGATTTGTTCACCGTCTTCTGGGCTCCAAAGGGCTTGGGAAGTTCCACTTCCCTGGCTCAGCTGTCCACAGCTCACACAGCTTATCTCTTATCCTTGGTCTGGCTCCACTCCACACCTGCCACTGTCCCTGGTGATCACCCCATGGTTCTGGCATCTCCAATACGCTGGGGCCTCCGATGTACAGAGGCTGCACCTTCACCAATGCCTCTTCTGCCTCTTCTGAGGCAGTGTGAAGCCTCAGCTGCTCTCCGTGACTTTTTTTAAATGTGTGTGCGTGTATTGTATATTGCCTGCATGTAGGTGAGAGCACCCGTGTCATGAAATGCCCGAGGAGGTCAGAAGAGGCTGCCGGATCCCCTGGAACTGGAGTTATGGACAGTTGTTAGCTGCCATGTGGGTGCTGGGATTCGAACCCAGTCTTCTGTAAGAACAACCATTGTTCTTAACTGCTGAGACGTCTCTCCAGCCCGTCTGTCTATATTTTATCAAACAGGAAACATTATATAATTTTGTATCATATACTTTTAAACTGTTATATGATAAATATATCTTCTGCAAGAACAACCAGTGTTCTTAACTGCTGAGCCACCTCTCCAACCCCCTTCATGACTTCTTTATGCCTTCAAAGTCAGTACAGTGCAGCGGATTCCTACACATTGCCAAGTCCTGCTTCCAGTTTGAAATGGAACCCAGGGCCCTCTCTGGACCGCAGCTTCTGTGTGTGGACCCTGAGGAAACACCTCCCACAAGAGGTCACTTCGATGATGCTTCTTGTTACTCACAGCTGATTTCTCAGCTCTAGCTGATAAGCATCAGTCTTCCCAGTAAGAGCATAGGTTTCACTCCAGTGGTTCTGGCCTCATCGTAATCCCAGCTGATTTTTCAGCCCCAGTTCACCAGAAACCACAAATTCTCAATTCGGAATACCATAGAAACATGTCTGATAGTTTTTGCTTCCTTTGACACTTCACAAACCAGGCGTCCATTATCTACATTTCTCTTCAGCATAACTGATACAAGCTCCAAAGCAACAACTCACTAATCTCTGAGCACTCAATGGTTTTTGCAGCCTAAATTTTCAAATGCTCACATCATCCTCCCAAAAACATGGTCAGCCAAGGATCACCTATTCAGGGGTGACAGCACCCACAGGACCCATATCAGTCAGTAATCAAGAAAATGCCCCACAGGCCAATTCCTCAGCTTATGCTCCCTCTACTGAGGTGTGTCAAGTTCACAACTGAGGACAATCTATCCGTTCCCGTATTCCCTGGACCTAGTTTTATTTTCTCTTCCATTCCCACTTATTTGCTCCAGGGAGACTGGTAAACTCTTAGGAACACCGCCTCGTCTCTTGTTCCAGATACCAAGGGAGTAACAAAGTAAGCATGTTACACAGGACTGAGCTAGAGGTGCTGACTTTGAAGATACTGTAGCCTCCCTTGGCAGCCTGCAATGAAACCTTCGCTGGGTTTCAGTATTTCCAAAGGACAGAGGACAATGGAAGACAGCATTTGAAGAGTGAAAAGATGGGGAGGTGTGTGCTTGGCTTCATGCATAGGTCTCTGTCTTGGTCTTGTTTCCATAGAATCTTCACATCTAAATAAATATCGAATTAACAAAGAACTCTCATATTTCACCAAGAAGGCACACATATTAGAAGTAGACCCAGTGGTGACATCCACCCTGGGGTGTTCTGCAGCTCTGACCAATGCCCGGGTATGAACTGCTTCACATCTCCCTGAGTTCATTTGAGGCTGTGGTGAAAAAGGATGAAGGAAAAGAAAGAATGTCAGGACTTCATCAAAGGCAGCAAATGCCTCCCCTCCCCCACTAGGTTCAAGACGACAAACAGGAGGCCTGGAAGGAGGTGTCACAGCTCACCTATAGCTGGTTCTGCAAAGCGAGGTCTTAGTCAGGAGAAAAAGAAAGAAATGAAAACAGAAAGGAAAGAAAAGCCATCAGAAAGGAGCGTGTGTCCAGCAGGATTGCTCCCGATTGTGGCGAACCCTTGCCCCACTGTGCACCCACTCCTACTGTCTGTAGATGGATTTCTCACTTCCTGTCCTATTGTGACCACAAAGTCTGGGCCTCACGGCTTCCAGACCCCCCAAGAAGTCGTGTAGAATGTTGTCCTCCAGCCAGCTAAAATTCTCTTCCAACCTTTAAACAGTCGACCTGTTGGAAATGTTGTCATCGCTGTCTTCTGACCTTGAGTATCACCATCGACAACACAGTCCCACTCCTTATTATTAACTAATTCTGCTGTCATGTCAACTAAAACACGGGCTGCTCACTTTGCTCTGTCTAAAATACTGAGGTTTCTTTAAGAAAGAGGGTTACATCTTTACGATATAAGAAGGGTTTCTCAATTTGTTTGTAGAGATCTTTCTTAAATTAAAAGCAAGTAATCTACCATGATTCTCCCTTAGGAGAAAGGGGCTGTAAAGTTGCTCTGGGAATATTTTGTAAATAAAGTGCTGTGTTGGTACTTCCAAATTCCGCTCCTAACCTGTTTTCCATCAACAGAGGGACAAGGGAGGAACAGTAGGCGGCGTACCTCACAGAACCCTAGCAGAACGGTTGCTCCTGGCAGCCTATCGACACAAATCAACAGACCTAAATCTCGTTCCACAAAATTCACCATGTGACCTGGGGGACAACCTCCCACTCACTTATCAAACAAGGGTTTTTAACTTCATCTTTCATGATGCCAATTCTAATTCAAAGCAGCTCTATTTACAACGCTTAAAATGTGTATCTGAAAATAGACCACTGATAGGCATTAGACACAAATTATTATTGGACACTGTTTCATTTTAAATGCTGCACTTTAAAGAACATGTTTCCTGGTGAAGACTTGCTGACATCATGACTTATTAGGAGGCTAATGAGGAACACAGGCAGGTGGGATCAGTCCTTCGTCGGGATTTAAGGAGCATCTACTGCCTTACATACTCTGAGTGAGACATAGGAGTATGCATGTCCTGGGCTTTTCCTTTATCTGTCCACTCTAGAGGGAGAGGATCAGCTATGCCCCTTTGTAGAAATATATCACAATACAGTACAGTAGACTTACAGAGACTGATACGAAGAAATGAATCCTATGTGAACAATGGTGGTCTGATGAATGTTTCAGAATTATAGGCAGTATTAAAATTAATATAAAAGGTGTGGGATGGAGACATGCACTCTATGCTAGGATTCCTTGGGGCTTGTGGAGCCACTGGCAAACATTGCTGTCAGTGGCACCGTTTTTGTGACGAACACATATTAGATGGCTGGGAGGACTGGAAGGTTGCAAAGCCAACTAGAAACCTGGTCAGATGTCAGCAACAGCTGCCACCAACACCCGTGCATTCCCAGTTTATCAGCAAGAGACCAAATGTCAGGACAGCAGCCCCAGGTGCTCTTTTCACAAAGCTTAACCCTGGAGTCTCATTACGGTATGCCATAAAGTCTCCTCATTTTCCATACACGTAGAGAGTAAATGAGCAGGGAAACTACAGAAATAAGTAGAGTGGGCTGAACTAGTAAGTCTTCATCACTTTCCAACAATGTCCTGTCATCTATTTTCATTATTCACGGAGAATTTAGCAACTTGTAGGGTTTTTTTCTTATTTTGAAAACACGAGTCAATGATACTTAAATAGATACATAAACCTTATTTCACTCTATAGAAAAAAGTAGGAGGGCTGATGGCTGAGAATTTTCTGTGGTTTGGGGGGTCCTAGAAGACACTTTTTGGCCAGTGTCTGTAAACCTTTTTTCTCATGTCCCACTAAAAGACTTTTGAAGATCAGTTTCTCTAATACATTTTTAAGTTGACATCTAAAAGTTTCTGTCATAAGCATATACTAATGGTACAAGACAATTGCATTATAAATGATAGTATTTAAATATGATTTTTCCTTATACTGTGCACATCTAGTATAATCTAAATGGCATGATTTGAAAGCTGCTATCACTGATGACAAGCATATCAATTTTCTTAATACATTAGTTTTTATATTTTCTTCATTTTCACAGTTTGCATTACTGTTCTACATTGCCACAGAATTTTAGTCTTTAGTATATATGCATATGCCTAAGTGTCTCTTTAGGAATTCATATTTCTCTGTAAAGCAAATTCATGTGAAATGGACCTTAACATTAGACTCTTCTATGAAATTAATATTACAGTGTTTCCTCAGCATGAAGTCAGGAGGGGGTTTGGGATGAATTTGCGATCAGAGAAGAGTTAGGGGGAGAAGAAGGGTAAGTAGGATCAAAACATTCTGTATGCATGTTTGAAGTCCTCAGGAATTAGTAATAGTGTTCTACATAATGAAAATGTCTCCTCACTATAAATAGAATCATACATGTCAACAGTGCTCAGTGGATCAAAATTAGAAGCATGGGACTGAGAATGTAGCTCAGTTGCTAAAGTGCTTGCTTAAGATGCATGAAGCTCTGTGTTAAGTCCTTGGTACTACATAAACCCGCAGGCATTAGAGAAACTAGGAGCAGACACTCAAGGTTATTTCTGGCTACTGAGCAAGTTTAAGTTTAGCCTAGGCTACAAGAGACCCTTTCTCAAAAAAATTACAGGAACATCTGAAGATTTTCATGAACAATACTAAATTCAAAATTCAAAAGCCCATGGCACATCTCTCAATGAGAGAGAAGGAGCTTTCCTCTTCAAACTTATCAGTTCATGGAAGGAAATCATCACCATCTCTGTGGTACATCGATTCTTTGCCAGTAGGTTCTCTTTCATCTATTTAAAGAGGCATGAGTGACATATAACCTCCTGAAAAGTGGGGGACTTACCTGGATAGGAACTGAGAATGGCCATCAAAACAGTAAGTCCTGTTCTTTTCTGAAACAATTCTAACTTTAAGTTTATATAGCAGTTGTCCTACAAACTTTCACCTCACAGCATCTGTGAATTTTATTTGAGAGGGTTCAAGTAACAGAGAGCTTAAAATTTTAGAGAACACAGAGCTGTATGAAAGTAACATATGCACAGGGAGAGACACAGCTGTGTGGAGGGCAAACAGCACCCTGAACCTGAGCAGGGCCATTTTCCTCTCAGGTGAAGAGCTGGGATCAGGATTGGTCAAGGGGAGCTGGAATATTTTGTTGGTGTATTACCAAATTAGAAGAAGGATATTTCAGGAAACACATTTACAGATTCTGTGCTCTAGAGTTGAATAATGTTACATGGCATTGGACACGTTCTTGAACTTAATTGGTACCAAAATATCCCCAGGAGTAAAACCTAACTCTCTGATTAAAGTATTCTTATCCCAGGACAGGTCCTGTCACAGACCTCCAGTTCATTGCCACAAACTCTAGGTCTGCAGTGCAAAGATTGTGCCATCAGACCTGTAAACTGCAGTTTTCCTCATGTGCATGTATGTAAAACTCATACTGCAGAGTTTGGTTGTTGACAGCTTCCTTAAATGGAGGAGGTAAACCTGACATGGAACCACAGTCATCAGTTCCCAAGCCAGCATCCAAGTCCTCCGCCACTTTGAGCAGAGAAGAGGTTCCAAGTCAAAGCTTTTGAGGTGTGTGACCTCTGCCACTGTAAGATTCAGAGGTCATGGCATGATAGAGTCTTAGTTAAAATGAAATTTAACTCAACAACAAAGCCAGTGATTGACTGAATTTAAAATTTGTACGCAATTATTCTCAAGCCCACATTACCTTCTAATTTTGAGCTGCATTACTATTTTTGAACTTCAGGAAGTGACAGAGTGAGCACTCTGTCTTCAGGGGCCATCTCTCTGGTTCTAACTGATTTTGCTGCTCAACACAGTTACCCTTCCTTATCTTGGGGTTCCAAATTTGCCATGCCCCGTGATAAATAGTATTTGAAAACTACTTCTCTATACGAAATAGGATAAACCTTTGCCATGACCATTACCCCCCAAAATATAATATAACAAGTATTTGCCAAGCATTTATACTCATTAGGTGTTACAGGTAACCCACACTGATTTGATGTACATAGAAGCACACCTACATCTGCGGGTCTAGATGCAAACTCTCCATCACTTCATATGATGGTTTTGGGAACCCTGGACTATCCCGGGTGCCCTTGTTTTATGTGTGCTGGTAACAACCTTTCACTGTCTCCTTCAAGTAGGATTTCAAGATTTCCCATCCTATAACGCCCATGGCTGTGAAATTCTTAGAATACTAAATTTTACTGTGTGTGGATGAGTGTAAGTGCAGATGTGTTGTTTGAACCGGGGAATGAAACAGAAAAGACATCATTTGTTTCATTTTTGACTTCACTTATCAAAAATAGATTTTGCCCTGAGAGATTATCTTTCAGTAGCAGTGTAATCTGTGTTCTACTTTTTACAGGAAAGAATGGCTCACTGATTTTTACTTCACAGCCCGGCAGTTTGTGAACTCTGCTTACACTATTAATTTTGGAAACCCTCTCCCAGTGTCTTTGAGGCAGTTTCAACAATCAACGGTTTGGTTTACAAAAACAAACAACAACAATAACAACAACAAAAACACTTCAGAGAAAAATAGAAAATAAAACAGAAATAGTTTAAGTGATTAAAACACAAAAGTCTTAACTTTAGTACATAACAGGTAAATAAAAAGTAGAAGAACAGTATGCTTATTAAAAATAAAATATAATACCACAAAATCTCCACCTCCCCAAATTTAGAAAAACATTGTGGAATACAGTTAGCACACAGAGATTAGAATTATTCAAAACCACCATGCCCACGTACACACATACACACACACACACACACACACCCCACACACATACACACACATACACACACACACACACCCCACACACACATACACACACCCCACACACACACCCCCCACACAGACACGCACACAGCCCCCACACACATACACATACACACACACACCCCACACACACATACACACACCCCACACCCCCCACACACACACAGACACACACACAGCCCAGCCCACACACACATACACACACACCCCACACACACATAAACACACACCACACACACACATAAACACACACCACACACACACACCCCACACACACATACACACACACCCCACACACACACCACACACACACACACAAACACACACACCACACACACCACACACACACACACACACACACACACACACACACAATAGTGGACGTCTATTGTTTTATTCCGGAATTAAAACAGCCTGAAGTTTAGTGATTGTGTTATCTTTTGCCAACTTGACCCAAACTAGAGCACCCTGGAAAGAGAGCACCTCAAGTAGAGAATTTCCAATCAGACTGGCCTGTGGTCATGTGTATGAAGCATTTTCTTAGTTGCTGGTTGATGTGGGAGAGCCCAGCCCACTGTGAGTAGTGCCTGGACAAATGGGCCTAGGTTGTGTAAGAAAGGTAGGTGATCAAGCCAGGAGAAAGAACAGTAAGTGGAGTTTCCCCAAAGTCTCGGCTTCAGTTCCTGCCTTCGGGCTCCTGCCTTGAGTCTCTGCCCTGACTTCCTTTAGTGATGGACTGAGATCTGGAAGTCAAAGATGAAATAAACCCTTTCAAAGTTTGCTTCTAGTAAGTGTTGTTTTGCAGCAACAGAGAAGAGCTAACTAGAACAGAAATTTGCTCTAGGAACAAGGGGGTGCTGCTGTAAGGAACCTGTCCATGTTGTGATGTGAGAGGAGGAGGAGCATTTTAGTGTTGGGCAGGAAAAGCTACTAAGTGCTCAGAGCTTAGTGAGCTGTTGTGGGGACTTGTAAGATAATGCTGAGGGGAAATGCGGACTGTGGAGACCTCTCTTGTGAAGTTTCAGAGGGAAGTTTGAGAGCTGCTCAAAGACCCTATTGAGGCTGTTCATGTGAGTGTTTGAGTTGAGAATCCACGGTTTCTAGTTAGCTGGGGCTGGGAGCCAGCTACGGTTAACATGGGGTCAGCACCACTGAAGTGAAAGTTTGCCAGCAAACTGGGCCTGAAAAATCATCTGTGATTATGAAGATATCAGCATCATCAAGGTGAAATATTCTGGAAAGTACTTCCTCAGGGTCATCTCACAGAAGCTGTGGTCCAGAGGGGCAAAGGCTGCATCTCAAACTGGAAGCCAGACTGTGGAATGAGTGGGAGTCTCCCACGTGGTGCTGGTCTGAAGGCATGAAGGAGGCATCGAAAGCAGCTGAGGCTTGGCACTGAGAGAGTTCAGGCCACTGGCGAAGGTGAGGCCTCAGTGGAGACCAAAACGTGTTAGCTATGTGAGGCAGTAGGATGACCACCACAGACCGCGTGGGTTGGAGCCCGCCTGTGTGCAGAATGTGCTTACACTGTTAATTAACAAGCTCCCTGTGCTGGGAAGAAATCAGAGAAGCTGCTCTGACCCAGATCCTGAGTGGGTTCCAGTGCTGGACATTGAACTTTGGACACTATTGGATCTTGATTTTGCTTTGATTTGATTATAACTATGTCCTGGTTCATCTCTTTTAGAGTAAGAAAGTTTGTAATTTATTTTGGAATTTTCAGTAGCCTAAATTAAGAGAGTTTGGTTTTTAAAGAGACCTTGAAATTATTTTCTTTTATTTATTATTTTTATTTTATGTTCTATTATTGTCTGCGTGTATCTAAGTGCACCTTCACCCATGTCATGAACTTCCTGAGGAGGTTAGAAGAGGGCATTGAATCCCCTGGAACATGTTAACCACCATGTGGATCCTGGGAATTGAATCCAGGGCCTCTGCAAGAGCAGTCAGTGCTCTTAACCACTGAGCCATCTCTCCAGCCCTGAGATCATGTGCTTTTAAAGTTTAAAGGACTATGGAAATTAAAATGTTTGGACTGTGTATTATATTGTGATGTTAACATGGGATCTTGAGGATAAGAAATGGAGAAGCTTATAGTGATGTGTTCATCTGTCAAGATGACAAGGAGTTGGTTGTGTGGGTGCCTTTGTGTTAACTTGACACAAAGTAGAGACACCCGGGAAGAGGGAATCTAAGCCGCAGAATTTCCCAGATCAGTCTGTCCTGTGGCAGTGCCTATGAGACATTGTCTTAATTTCTAGTTGATAAGGTGGTGGGGGGATGCCATTTCTAGGCAGGTGGGCATGGGCCACATAGGAAAGCTGAACAAGCCAGGGGAAGTAGGTCAGTAAGCAGCATTCCTTTGGCCTCTACTCCAGTTCTCGCCTCCAGATTCCTTCCTGGGTTCCTTCACTGATTACCTGTTACCTACAGAGAAGTGTAAGATGAAACAAACCTTTCCACCCCAACTTGTATTTTGGTCAGCATTTATCACAACAGAGAAAGCTAATTAGAACACGGCTATTTTTAACAGATTCTATTTTATATTTTGGCAAAGTTAGTTTATAAACCTAATTACTATGACTGTTTTCTAAATATAAATGCAAACTCATTCAAAGACAGGAAGAACACAACCCAAAACCTAAGCATACAAAAATTTCCCTCCGCTCTTTCTGATAATCTCTTCTGTTTCCTCTACATGCTACCCCAAAACATATTGCTATTCAGCTGAAAGAAGTGTGGAGCATCTACACAGACAGCAGGAAAGTTTTCAGGTCCTCACACACCCATCCAGAGCTGAGACCAGCCCCCACTATCTTCCCTGATCTTGAGTTTCAAGAGCTATCTCCCTTGAGTGAGCCCTTGTATACTACTCCCTAATGCTTGTTTTATGGAATACAAAACCCAGCAACTTCCTATGAGCTGTACACTTGTAAGCAATAGATTAGAGATGTTAAACAAATGTAACACTTTGGGCACAGGACTTAATTCTGTAAGTTTTAGAATGTAAAGGTTTTGTTCTATGCACTGTGTGGTTGTTTTACTGGTTGTTGCTGAGGATCCCTTGACCATAAAATCTCAGAAGCAAGAACTGGGGAGTGGTAGTTCTAAATTCAACTCTGATGTTCTTGGTCTTAGCAAGAGCTGATACTTTGCATCTTCAGACTTACCACAGTGATCCATTGTCTGTGGTCCTGCCCTGTGGTTACTGCCTTTATGGCAAACAGTCGATGGTAACTTTTTTATGCTATGGAATGTTCTCTCCCAATTCATCTGTTGAGATCATGACCTTCAGTAAGATTGTGTTAGGGCTTGGGATTTTGTGGAAATAATCAAGATTCAACTTTATAAATGGAATTAATGCTCTTTCACCAGAGACCCTTGTGAATATTCTTCTCCTTTCTGAGGTATAAGGACAAAGTGAGAAGACTGACTTATTTTAAGATTTCTTTTTTATTTCTAATTATATGCATGTATATTTGTCCAATAGGTATGTGTACATGTGATTGCATGTGCCCACAAAGTCCAGAAGAGGGTGTAAGACTCCCTGGAGCTGGAGATACTGTGGTTACATACTTTCCTAGGTGTGGGAGCCTGACATGGTCCCTCTGCAGTGCTTGGAACTAACTCAGGTACTCTGCAAGCTGAACCATTTCTCCAGCTCCAGGAAGGCACATTTATGAACCAGACAGAAGTTCCTCATCAAGCCCTGGCCTTCCCTGGTCTTTAACTCCCCAGCCTTCCAAACCTGTGAGAATGTTGTTTAAACTGTCAAATCCATGGAAAGTCCATTTTAACAGGCCAACTGGATTGCCACAACATAAGCCAGCTCAGATATCAATGTGAGTGGCTCATTTAATCTTCACAACTATACCTTAAGGAACTGTGGTTTTATGGACAGGAACACAACTTTCAGGTACTTACCACTATTGTGTAACTGAGAAACAGAGCCAGCGTTCACCCAAGGTTTAACTGACTAAGAGTATTCCTACTCCAACTGGTAGGTTCTGTGGTTTCTAAAACAGAAGCTGAGAAAGGAAAAATTTGGATCATCTAAAGCCCATCTGAGTGAGGTTGACTCTGAATGATGGTTCAATGACACGTTATCTCAGCGAGCATTTGGAAAAGCAAGGGCAGCCAGTTTGAATTAGGTCTTATTCTCACAAGGTCTAGCATCTGAAGGGAAAATTTAAAGAGTCTAAACCACGGGAGGGAGAGGCTAGGCCCATGTAACTTCAAAATGCCAGAAATAAAATGCATACCCTGCTTTTCCATTCGCTTTGCTGTCTTTATTCAAGTACCTACAAAAAAGATAGAATATCCTTTGCCATACGTATGATCATGTACAAATCAGAAATTGCAGCACAATTTTATACAATATTTGGATTTCTAAGAAGTAACACTGAAACTCAGAGGAGAAAGGGGGACAAGGGTGCAGTAAAGGTAAGAGAGAAAGAGACAGAGAGAGACAGAGAGAGAAAGAGAGAGACAGAGAGACAGAGGCTGTTGTCTAGAAAGGGAAAAGGACTCTTAGGGGTCCTGCAGCCTGATATCACTGAGAAAATGCTTTCTTCATGATGTGTATGGTTTTATCAGTAAAAGAAACCTAGAATATAGGGTGTGGGTTACATGACTGGCATATGCACTCTTACAGCAGAATTCTATCAGACATTTAAAGAAGACCTTCAACCAATACTACTTAAATTATTCAAGATGATAGAAACAGAGGGAGAACTCCCAAATTCCTTCTATGAAGCCAGCATCACTCTGTTACCCAAACTGGGTAAAGACACAACCAAAAAAGAAAACTATAGCTCCATATCCTTAATGAACATAGATGCAAAAAATCTCAACAAAATACTTGCAAACTGCGTACAGACACACATCAAAAGGATCATTCACCATGATCCAGTAGGCTTTATCCCAGAGATTCAGGAAATGGTTCAATATATGCAAATTAATAAACATCATTAATCATATAAATAGACTCAAAGACAAAAACCACATTGTCATCTCAATAGATGCAAAAAAAGCTTTTGACAAAATTCAGCATGCATTTATATTCAAAATCCTAGAGGGAATTGCGCTGGAGGGAACATACCTCAATATAATTAAAGCCATATACAACAAACCCACAGCCAATACCATTCTAAATGGAGAAAAACTGGAAGCATTCCCATTAAAAATCAGGAACCAGACAAGGATGTCCACTATCTCCACTTCTTTTCAACATAGTGCTTGAAACTCTTGCTAGAGCAATAAGACAAGAGAAGGAAATTAAAGGAGCACTCATTGGAAAAGAAGAGGTCGAAATATCACTTTTTGCAGATGATATGATACTATACATAAGCGATCCCAAAAGTTCCACCAGAAAACTCCTAGAACTGATCAACACTTTCAGTGTAGTGGCAGGTTATAAAATCAATCCACAAAAATCAGTAGCCTTTCTATATACCAATAACAAGCAATTGGAGAAAGAATACAGGGAAATGCTCCCATTCACAGTCACTGCAAAAAAAAAAAAAAATCTTGGAATAAATCTGACAAAAGACAACAAAGATCTATATAATGAAAATTTTAAATCATTAAAGAAACAGATTGAGGAAGACACTAGGAGATGGAAGGACCTCCCATGTTCATGGATTGGAAGAATTAATATTGTTAAAATGACCATCCTACCAAAATAAGTATGTATATTGAATGCAATGTCAATCAAAATACCATGACATACTTCACAGAATTAGAAATTCATCCTTAAATTCATATGGGTGCACAAAATACCCCGGATAGCCAAAGCAACCCTGATCACAAAGCTCAGTGCTGGGGGGATTACTATACCAGATCTCAAAGTATATTATAGTGTCATAGTCATAAAATCAGCAAAGTATTGGTGCAAAAACAGATACATAGGTCAATGGAACATCATTGAAGATCCAAACCTGAGTACATGCAATTTCAGCCACCTGATATTTGACAAAAGTGCCAAGAACACATAATGGAGGAAAGACAGCATCTTCAACCAATGGTGCTGGCAAAACTGGATCTCCACCTGTAGAAGAATGAAACTAGATCCTTATCTTTTGCCTTGCACAAAAGTCAGTGCCAAATGAATCAAAGTCTTCAATGTGAAATTGGAAACCCTGAAAGTATTAGAAGAAAATATTGGCAGTAACTTACAGGATATAGGTGTAGGAAAGGATTTTCTAAATCAGACAGAAGTTGCTCAGGAATTAAGGCTGGCAATCAATAAGTGGGACCTCATTAAACTAAAAAGCTCTGTACATCAAAAGTATCAATCAAAAAAGTGAAAAGAAAAACCCACAGAATAGGAAAACATCTTTACCAGTGACACATCTGACAGAGGTTTAGCATCCAGAATACATAAAGAACTCAAAAAACAAATATTTGAGACACCAAATGACCCAATTAAAAGATGAGCTAAAGATTTAAAGAGAAAGCTCTCAAAAGAAGAAATAAAGATGGCTAAGAAACATCTCAAAAAGTGTTCAACACCTTTAGTAATTAAGGAAACACAAATTAAAACCACCCTAAGGTATCACCTTACCCCAATCAGACTGACTAGGATCAAGAGAACAAATGATATGAAATGCTGGTGAGGATGTGGAGAAAGGGGAACGCTCATTCACTGCTGGTGGGATTGCAAACCTGTGCAGCCTCTATGGAAAATAGTGTGGAAAACTCTTAAAAATCTAAAAATGACCTCTGCTTCCCTGGGCCTGAACGACCCACAGGCCTCTCTCAGGAGTAAGTGGGTCGCACCCTCCGTGCCTTGATTCCCCCAGCCTCATTCACCCTCTCACCTCTCCTTCTGGTCTCTCCTCCTATCCTGGGTCCTGTCCCATTCCTTGTTTGGGTGCCTCAAATCTGAGGGAACCACCACTGCTTCTTGATCCTTTGCATCCAGACAAACACAGCTCATTCTCAGGTCCCCAGGACCCCTCTGGGCCTGGCCATGCTCTCACCTCCCTCTGCTTCCCTGGGCTGCACAACTGGCTAGCCTATTTACTGGATGCCGCTGACCTTTCTTCTTCCTCATTCTTTGCATCCAGACCAACCCAGTTCCTCAGTGCCGTCCCCAGGAGCCTTTGGGACCTCTTCCAGCCCTAGCTTCCTTTGCATCTCTGGGAGGCACAGCCACCAGCTGCCCTAGACCAGCATCTTTCATGGGCCCTGCTCCCAGGCCAGTCCAACCACCAAATTCCTGAGGTCAAAATCTTTCCTGGAGGGATCCAGACCTTAGGAGAAAGCCTGAGATCATCTGATCCTCGTCTGACATGGGCCTCTGTGGGAACTCCTGAAGACAAAAGCAATCTGACCACTCCAATATAAAATCAAAACTGAGAACCAGAAGCTTAGAGGAACCAGCTTTTCATGCCCAAAAAGTAAACCATAAAGACACATAAAGTTTACAAAAAGAAGCAGACCTAAACTTGAAGGCTTGAATCTCACACAAGAATCAGAAACTAACAAAAAAATCACATGTCAAAATCACAGAGAAAAAGTAGTAACATGAAAAACTAAAATAACGTATCCCCACAAAATACCAACAGTCCTCTAGAGGAATACAATGAGAACCCCCTAGAGATAACGCAGGACATGGAACTCAAAAGAACAATTATAAACATGATAAAATTCAGTGAATTTAAAGAACATATGAACAAAGAAAGAACTGAGGAAGGTAGGGCTAAACTTCTGAATGAATTCAGAAAAGAGTTAGAAATATTGAAGGATACTCAGGCTGAAATGAAGAAGGAAGTGAAATACTCAGTAAGTGAATTAGAAATGCCAGGAGAAAGCCTCACCAATAGGATGAATGAAATGGAAAACAGAGTATCAAGACTG
>NW_008337322.1:1945246-1947474 GCF_000622305.1 Nannospalax galili | reverse complement strand
TAGATGACAACCCAGAACACTTAACCCAGCAAAATTATCATAGTTGAAAGGGAAAGAAATACTTTACATGACACAAATAGACTAAAAAATTCATGTCCACCAAGCCAATCCTACAGGAGAATACTTGAAAGAATACGAAGGATGGGAGTTAAGAATGATTATACCCAAGAGTTTGCAGAAAGAATAGAAACAAAAAATAGATTCAAGACCACAAGCAAATTAAAGACAGTAACCAACATATATCTTTCAGTAATAACAGTAAATATCAATGATTTCAACTCCCCAGTCAAAAGATAGAGGGTAGTGGAATGGATTAGTAAACAAAACCCATCTTTTTGTTGTCTGCAAGAAACTCATCTCACTTTCAAGGACAGATAGTATCTTAAAGTGAAAGGATGGAAAAAAATATACCAAGAAAATGGTATTAAGAAAATATCAGGCATTGCAATTCTGCCAAAATAGACTTAAACTAAAACTAATCAAAAGAGATAAAGAGGGCCACTTCATTCTGATCAAATGAACAATAATTCAAGAAGATATTACAATCATGAACATATGTTCACCAAACTCTGGTGCACTCAACTTAATAAAAACAATACTGCAGTACTTTAAAACCCAGATTAATCCCAACTATAGACCCATATCCTTAATGAACATAGATGCAAAAATTCAACAAGATACTTGCGAATGACACACACGCACACATCAAAAATATCATCTACCATGAATCAAGTTGGCTTTTTCCCAGAGATAAAGGGATGGTTATATATATGTAAGTCAATATACGTCATAAATCATATAAATGGGCTCAAAGACAAGAACCACATGGTCATCTCAACAGGGCATTTGACAAAATTCAACATGCTTTTATGTTCAAAGTCCTAGAGGTAATTGGACTGGAGGGAACATACCTCAACATAATTAAAGCCATACATGACAAACCCACAGCCAATATCATTCTAAATGGAGAAAAACTGGAAGCATTCCCATCGAAATCAGGAATCAGACAAGGCTGTCCACTATCTCCACTTTTTTCTAACACAGTGCTTGAAATTCTTGCAAGAGCAATAAGACAAGAGAAGGAAATTAAAGGAGTAATAAGGAAAAGAAGAGATCAAATTTTACTTTTTTGGCAGATGATATTTTATCTAGGAGAAGCCAAAAATTCCAACAGAAAACTCCTAGAAATTATAAACACTTTCAGTAAAGTAGCAGGTTATGAAATTAATCTACAAAAGTCTGTAGACTTTCTATATACTAATAACAAGCCATCAGAGAAAGAGCACATGGAAACACTCCCCTTCACAATAGCTGCAAATAAATAAATAAATAAAACATCCGGGAATAAACCTGACCAAAGATTTTAAAGACTTCTAAAATGAAAAATTATATCTTTAAAGAAAGATTTGAAGAAGCCATCAGGAGATGGAAGGACTGTCCATGCTCATGGATTGGAAGAAATAATATTGTGAAAATGACCATCCTACCAAAACCCATTTACAGATTCAATGCAATACCAATCAAAAGCCCCATGACATTTTCAACAGAATTTGAAAAAAAAAAATCCTAAGATTCATATGGAAGCAAAAAAGACCTCAGCTAGCCAAAGCAACCCTGAGCACTAAGAGCAATGCCGGGGCGGGGCGGGGGGGGATTACTATACCAGATTTTAAGCTGTATTAAAGAGCTATAGTCATAAAAACAACATGGTACAGGCACAAACTTAGGCCCATAGATGAATGGAACAAAATTGAAGACCCAAATATGAGTAAATGCAATTTCAGCTACCTGATATTTGACAAAGGGGCCAAGAACATTAACTGGAGAAAAGGCAGCATGCTTAGCCAATGGTACTGGAAAACTGGATCTTCACCTGTAGAAGAATGAAACTAAACCTCCATAAAAACAACATGGTACAGGCACAAACTTAGGCCCATAGATGAATGGAACAAAATTGAAGACCCAAATATGAGTAAATGCAATTTCAGCTACCTGATATTTGACAAAGGGGCCAAGAACATTAACTGGAGAAAAGGCAGCATGCTTAGCAAATGGTGCTGGCAAAACTGGATCTCCACTTGTAGAAGAATGAAACTAAACCCCCGTCTTTCACCCTGCACAGAAGTCAATTCCAAATGGCTCAAAGACCTCGATGTAAAGCCTGAAACTCTGAAACTCTTAGAAGAAAACTTTGGGAAAAACCTACAAGATATAGGTGTAGGAAAGGA
>NW_008337322.1:1932679-1944197 GCF_000622305.1 Nannospalax galili | reverse complement strand
AGGGGGGATTTCCAGGTGCCTTTATAAGCTCTGTAACACCTGCAATAAATGAGTCCCTGCTTGACTAGGCTCCCCATTGTGCCTGAGTGTTCCTGGTACTGGGGGCAGCATGGGCTGGCGAATGGCGTGCTTACTCATCCCCAATCATCACTGCCCATGGGTTGCTGGCTCGAAACCCTGGCAGAGGAGACACCACCAGATGGACTTGAACCAGTGTCCAGTCTACAAAGAGGAGGATATACAGAGGAATCATTTTCTCCATGCTTCCAAGCGAAGCCAACCATGGTTGAGTAGGACCTTTGAATTATCTTCACATAGGGAACTGGTAAATTTTCTCCATGCTTCCAAGCGAAGCCAACCATGGTTGAGTAGGACCTTTGAATTATCTTCACATAGGCGGAACTGGTAAATCAAAGGAGCCAGGGCTCCTCCCAAGCACATGTGACCCCTGAGGAACAGATCCTCAAACGACCTCAAGAGTAAAAATAAATCGGTTTATCTGGTCCAACTGTATGGGCTTAAACACCCAAAAGTAAAGTATAACCAAAGATTAAATGGGCCAATATAATTTTTTAAGAGCCCATATGTATAGCTAAAGGCTACATAACAAGCAACAATGTCAGATAGGAGATACCTTCTTTTAAGTTGTTGGCCAGGGTGGCCAAAGGGATTCCCAGATAGTAATCCAGCATAGAATTGGGAAAATGAACAGGAGATCCCAATCTTATCTAAAGGAATATTGACAACTGATTACCGGTAGATGAGGAACAGCTGACCCCCTAAAACAAAGACCTCTAGTTAGGCTGACTAGATTCCCCAGATGGACAAGTAGTGGGGATTGGCTGGGGTGCCAACAACACAGCAGACAGTAGCAGGGATATCACAGTATAAAGATTCTAGTGGGGGGAGGGAGGCTATGGGAGGCTGCCATCTGGGAAGTGGGTGTATAGTTGAATAAGATGGTTTGGGATGTTCTGTGTGATATACACAAAAAAAATTCAACAAATTTTTTAAAATGTATTATATTTGAGGAGGAAGCATGGAAATTTATATCATGTTATTTAGTAGAGATGATAAACATTACCATTGAAATCTACTTGATGACTTTATAGACATACACAGGCACCAAAGGTATAAGTGGAACTGATTATGACTAGTAATAATCAGATACATACAGATTAGAAATACGTGTGCCAACATCTCAGTGTTAGTAGCAAAAACAATGAGCCTTTCTGCAAGGTACAGTATATACTAAAATGAAATAGAGATCTTTTTTAAAGGTTAAAAACTCATTCAATTTTATTTCTTACAGGGCTTATACTGAGTTTAATATTTTATAACTGTATGAATTCAACTGTGAACCTAGAAACTTACAGCCACTTGTGAAAGAGATGTACTCTTGCTCTGGAGTGTGTTACTGAATATGTTAAAGCTGTAATGAAATGCTACTTCTAATCATGTAAGTACCAAAAAATAAAAAAAAAAAACTAAAAATGAACCTACCATATGACCCAGTTATACCACTCCTTGTCGTATACCCAAAGGACTCATCCTATTGCAAAGACACTTGTACAACCAAGTTTGTTGCTGCTCTTTTCACAATAGCTAGGAGAAGGAAGCAACCTAAGTGTCCCTCGACTGATGAGTTGTTAACAAAAATGTGGAATATTTACACAATGGAGTTCTATTCAGCAGTAAAGAAAGATGAAATAATGAAATTTTCAGGTAAATGGATGGATTGAGAAACTGTTATACTAAGTGAAGTAACACAGATTCAGAAAAACAAACGACTTATGTTCTCCCTCATACGTGGATCCTAGCACCAAATCCTTTTAAATTCCACGTCCTTTCTTTTAATAAGATGATGCTATACAGCAGTCCCTTCTGCATGAAATAACTACCATCATCACGACTTCTGCTGAGCCTGATCGCTAAACAGTCACAATTGGGCTTGTTGATGGTTGTGCTCATTCATTAAAGAAGTGCCAAGCAGGGTCATTGGACCCTCACCTGAGTATCCAGCCACTGTTCCTAACCAACTAGTCCAGCCTTGGAAGACAAAAACTAAAATGAGGAAGAACCCAATAGAGGGATGCTTTTGGAAGCCCTTGTCAAGAAACTCCAATGGACCCTCATAGGAACATTTGAACATTGCTCTATTCTTTTTTCTCGTTTCTATCTAGAATTTGTAATGCTAATTACTCTTGCCTTTACTTCTCCTTCACATCTCCTATTCATGATTCAAGGACTTTCTTCTCCCCTTAGAGACAAGAGTTGTGCAATTTTTGAGTCTTTTAGATAGACCCACTGAAGGGGTACTCCGATCGCCTCACCCTGCGTCCCTGTTCAGCATGGAAGAAGCCAGAGCAGTCTGCGTCCCTATTCCCTACTGGCAATTTGGGTAAGCTCTTTAGAGGATGGTATGATAAGAATAAGAGGTAAGAATTGGCTAGTCAGTTAGGGTAAAAAAGGCACCAAAGAAATGTAGCCAGTTGCTTGGCTAAAAGTCAAAATGTCCTTCGGCCTGTTAGCAACATACTCTGTTCCAAGGCCAAAAATGTCAAAAGTATTTGGGAGCTTGTATCTAATCCTTAAAAGACTTTAGGGTTACCTCTTCCAAGGGGGGAATGTTGGAGTGGAAGGAGTGGGTGCCGATTTGATCAAGAGACCTCATATGCATCTATGAAATTCTCAATAAAATTTTTGTGAAAAAAGTAATAAATTTAAAAAAATCTGAGCATAAAAAAGAGGAGTAGAAAGAGAGCTGCACCCCTGGGTGTTCGGGCTTAGAGGACTCCCTGCGACAAGGCCTGAAGGGATCAATTTCGTCAGGAGTTGTCTCAGTGTTCCCTTTATTTGGGGAGTGAAGCAAGGACTGATTGGAGGTGACCTGTGTTTAGAAGCCTTGATGCTCCTGGAATCACGGTCTTCTTTCCCCAGGCCCTGCATGGCCGGCTCCCCTCCTCATTCTCGGGCTCACAGGGCTATCCCACAACACTCAGGCACCTATTTTCCTTTTCTTTTTGTTTTAGTATCGTTTTAATGTATTTTTTATTGAATTTCTGTTCATTTTACACAAAACATCTTATTCATCTTTATACCTCCCTCCCCCAAACCGAGAGCATCCTCCCATAGTGTGCTGCTCCACTGGATTTCATTCTGTCATATGTTACAGACTGACAAGTCAGCTTAGTGTACGCAGACATCCCTCAGGACAAGCCAACTTAGGTGGCCCTTGGGGCAAGTCAGCCCGGACATCCCTCAGTGCAAGTTCATCCCCTGGGTTTCTTTCTTTTCTAGTCAAAGAGTTTGAGTGTATGGAGGTGGGTCTGGAAAAGTGGGAACCTAGGTAGCTAAATCACCAGTGGATCACGACCAGCATCCTGCATAAAACCTTATCTCACAGAAATTTCTGAAGAGCCTGCTGTCATACGGGAGACCGTGTGCACCAGTCCCCATAGCAGAAGGTCGGGGCGAGGAGAGAGACCAGTGGGGGGAGGGAGGCCTCAGACGGCCCTGAGTAGGACAGGAAGAAAACACCCAAAAGGCTGTGTCAGTGGACAGCTCTCTTGTTATTGCGGAAGCTGAGGTTTATCTAGGAAAGCTTCACAGGCAAAGAGGCGGGGTTGGGTTTTCTGGCAGGCTGGCAGGTGGGGGAGGGAGGGGGCTACTAAGGCTAAGTGGCCTTTGTCCTGTCCTCCAGTCACATAATCTACAAGGGACCTGGTTAGGATTAAAGGATTAGAGGCTTAATGGTTTTGCTTGGGGGTTGTTGGGTAAGAGACAGTGTCCCTAGAATGGAGCGGGCCAGCTTCTTGCCATCCTCACTAGGAGGTATCTGGCCTGGTCATGCTCTACATTCCAGGCACTCCTGAGTTACCCAACAGTTTTCAGTAGACACACATGTGAAAGAGAGAAAAAAGAGAGAGGATCAATAAAAATCTACGAAAGGCAGAATGAAAGATTTTGCTCAATTGAAATTGAAACACTCTTCATTTGATTACGTAAAATGAGTTGTTGAATTCTAAGAAAAATGTGTGCCCTGGAATAAAGTGAAGAAAAAGGAGAAGTTTCACCCAGCAATTCAAGTTGGTGGAACTACAGGCAGGCGTTGGGAGAGTCACCTAACGTGCCGTGTTCACACAACATAAAGAACTAAAATGGAGCTATAGGCAGGTGGCTACAGGCAGAGGACCGCATTCTAATCCTACTGTGTTCATGGCCATTCTCTCTCTCTCTCTCTCTCTCTCTCCCTCTCTCTCTCCCCCTCCTCAGCAGGTTTTATTCAGAGATCTAACTTTTCCAAAGTTCCTTTATAGAAATCATAGGTCTCAATGAGTAAGGCATTTGTACAGCTATTGTTAAAGTTGGTAAAAACAGCTTAGACTATACAACTTGATGTTTGAGTTTAATTCTAAGATTCGTTAAATATGTCCTTTCTTCCCCTTCAGTTGAAACTTGAATAGGAGTGTGGAGGAAGACGTGCCAGGAATCACGATTCTGATTTCGCAAATTCTTTAAGAATTGTGATTTGGTTCTTCAGAAAAATCAGTACAAATGAGGTTAGTTCTTTAAAATAAAAGTCATATGGCTGCAATTTGCATTCCATTAATCTGGTCTTTAAAAGTTAGCTTTCTTCCTTCTTTCCAAACTGTCATATCATGTCACCATGTTAAAGAAATGTTATTTCTTATAAAGCATTGCAGAAGTTTGGTTTTTGAAAGGAAAATTAAATCTTCAAACAGACACTTTACACGTGAGATTGCAGAGTCCAGGTTCCATGGTGATCAGGAACTGAAGCATTCAACACGGCCTCATCTATTCGTGTGCCTCAGAGACACAAAAGAGCACCAGTCAATCCCGGGGGATGTATACTTGATAGTCAGAAGTGACCCATGGATGATCTTCACAAGTCCACGCTTGTGAGTGGTACACAACGTTTGTCACACGTCCATACCTGTGAATGGCATGTGGTTAGTTGTCCCACGCCTATATACATGGGTGGCACACTAAGGGTTGTCACGTATTCCCAGGTTGACCATTGAAAAATAATGGCATATTCATGGGTGCAGGAAGTCCCACTTCATGAATGGCCCACTTCAAGAGCAGGCCAATTCATTAGATTCCCACTGCAAGGCCGGTGGGGATCATGATCTACCACGCTGGCTCTCCTGATGCCTACCCTGATGTCTATATTTCAGATTAATCTGGAGATGATTTGCTCCATCATCAAACTCTTGACACACTCCTTTCATGTTAATTCATTTTAACTTGGAAAACGCAGTATCTTGGAGTAAAGTAAGAACTGAGGGCATCAGTGAACACATTTCCATTTAGTGTGGGAATCTGCTTCCTTTTGATTATGTGATTTATTATCATTTAAAAGTAAACGGCGATTGCAGTTGAGGGATTATAAACATAGCTGTCAGCTTTTAAATGCTGTAACTAATTCCCCAGAGAAGCAAATGGAGGAAGATGAATCTCAGCTCGACTTTTGCAGTGTGTGTTAGCTTGGTCCCATCACTTTGGGGTGAGCTCACACATTATGGCAGACACACAGGGCCTAGCAGAAGACAGCACGTACCTCATGGAGCAGAGTTAAATAACAGGACAGGCAGAGGCCAAGGTTCTCCTTCTAAAGGCTGGCCCTCAGAGATTTGCTTTCTTTCAATCTCACCTACAGTCCTGCAGACTCAACAATCTGTTTATATCTTGAGTCACCAGTGTATTTGACTGATGTTTAGGCAGAGTTCTCAGCCTCCATGCACCTCTCTAGGATGGGATTCTCCAGTACAGGATGATGGTTTTACCCATGAACCTTTGGACAGGGAGCAATTCATACCCAAACCATGATAGGATATGTTACACAACAACCAGAACATGTTTTAAAATATGGATTTCCAGTAGGACTTTGAACTAAAACATTTCCTCTGGTTTTTCACACCATCTAGGCGCTATTTATCTCTCTTCTTTCTCCCCCCATATCTCCCTCCCTCCTCCCTCCTCAGTTGAACTGTGCCTCCCTTTTCCACAATCCTCACTTAATAACAACCATCTCCTGCTATCCCTCAATACACATTCCATAAATACACAAGTGCATGTGTAAAACTGAAGGCTAGAAAAGAAAATCTACAGTGCCAAATAGAAGCCTTTCTTTGACATGTTGGTCAGGGTACTCCAAGGGACTGACCTGGAAGCCTCCCCCCTGAAGCCTGGCTATCATGGTATCAGTGGACACTGTACAAACTGCAAGGGAGAAAACTAGTCAATGGTCCTGCCCAGCTGTGAAGCCTAAGAAACAGCTAAGCAGCAATGACTGGCCCAGCAAGTTATTGCTATTGGTGTGGTAATGGAACTGTCATTTTGGGGGTAATCGACAGTGGTCTAATTGAAATTAAGGCACTCTCAAAGGCAGGGAACTCATGTGTGGTACCTTAAACATAGCCAAATACACATGACTGAAGAAGTCATAGATCCTAGAAAAAAATCTACTTTTGCCAACATCCCTCAACCAGTATAATTTCTTATTCTAAATACATCTTAATATTTACAGACAAGTGAACATTTCATCCCTTATCAAAGAAGCTTTTTTTGCAACAGATGGAGACTACTATAGAGTTCCAGACTGTTCAAATGCAGTCAGTGTCCATGAGATGCCCAACCATTACTGACACATCTGCAATGCAACCTCTACGCATAGGATGAATGTGTCTCTCAACTCTCACCAGAGAAATTTCCTTATGCAGCAGATGGTGATTAACACAGAAACCCACAATTGGCCAATGTGAAGAGAAGAAGAGGTCACAGAGTGCTTATCCCTGAATAAGAAGCTATTTTAAATCTCTGCCTCTCACGGCTCAGGGCTCATTGTGGAAGAGGGGGCAGAAAGATTGTAAGAGTTAGAAGTGGTGGACGACCACAGGGAAACAGAGTTTTCCAGACAGCTGGTCAGCTACTCATGTAAACTCACAGTGGTAGTGGCAGCATGCACCCATCCTATGCAAGCTCCAAGCAGACAAAATCCCAGCATAGACATGGGGAAGTGGTAGGAAATCCCAACCCAACCTAAGGAACTTTTGGTAATTGATGGCTTCTGGGAGGGAAAGAGACAGTGTCTTACAGACATGGGACTTTTTTGGGACCCAGTGGATGGACCACATTGACAAACATTTGGGGACACAAGTTTGAGGACTCTATAGGCAATATTATATATACAAGAGAATATATTATATTGGGTCGGGGCAGTGTGGGGATGTGCGAATGGGAGAGGGGATCTAAATAACATCAGAAAATACTGCATGAAAATCTCAACATTTCAATAAAAAATAGCATTAAAAAAGACTGACTTTCAAACTATTTTCCAATTCACTAACACTCCGTTGCCTGTTTTTCCACAATAAGTACAAGATGGCTTTAGGGACGTCTTCTGGGATGGGGATTTAGCTCGGTTGGTAAAATGCTTGTCTAGCACATATGAAGCTCTGGGTTCAGTGTTGGTAAAAGCTAAGCAAGGTCACGTACCTCTTAAACCAAAGTGAAAGGAAAGTGAAGCAGGGAGGCAGGAGAGGAGGGAAGGAGGGCAGAAGACGGTGGTTTGCGTCTCTCCACCTGATCGACCAGATCTGCATTCATTCTGACCAATATCTAGGCTGCATGCCCCTCTCCCAAAGGTGCATGCTCAGTTCTGAGCCATGGGCTTTGATAATCGCCCAGGATGTCACTTCACAGCCCCGTCTTTGTGAAGGTTTACTCACTGCTGCGCCAAACCTGCTCAGTCTCTTCAGGCTGACAGAAGAAAACACCCTCATTTCTGTATCTTATAAACAGCACATGTTAACTCCTGACACTGAAGACTGGGACATCCAATATCAAGGGTGTGTTTCCTGCTCGTGGACAGCATCTAACTTCTCCGTCCTCACAGAGCAGAGAGCTCCAGAGCTTTACTCAAGAGAGTTCCACTTGGGACCTCCCTGCCTCCAAAGCCAACTTGCTAAGACCATCACCTGGAGAGTCAGGGTGTTGATGGAGGAATCTGGAGCAGTATTGTGGAGCAATTTCCTCCAGGAAGGAGGGTGAGGGTCATGCCATTCAGGGGGTGAATAAATGTCACTTGGAATCTGAAATTTTCACTGTTGTGGAAGTTCCCTCCCCAGCTTTGCAGAAGCAGTAAACTGCGAAGCCAGGAGACTGACCAGTGGAGCAGCCAAGGGGAGGTTCTCAGACCTGAGCAGCTGCCTGCATGCTGTACAGGGAACTCCAGGGGTGCAACGTTCATGAGCTGTCACCCAGGTTGGGGTGAGCTTTTGGTTATGCAGCTGCCTCCCAGTTGCCCCTGTTCCCGTATGTGTAAGTAACCCTTCCTGGTCCTACTGCTGGCAACCCCAATAGACACTCCTTTGTTCAACAAGTTGGACTTTGTTGCAGTCATTACTTTGGGCTGTCTTGGTTCTCTTTCTGGAGTTATTGGATATATGTTGTGTCTCCCAAGGAAAAGTCTTTCATACAACATCAGGTCACCAAAATCCCAACCATGACAAACCCCAGTGAGACCAGCAGCTTCCCACCCTGGCAGCTGGCTCATGTAGGAAACCCAGAAGGGCAGTCCTGCGTATTTGTGCCATGATGGATTTTCATCTGGGAGAAGTCTCAAAGACAAGATACATTTTCTACTCTGTGTATTTTCCATATCACCTACTTTCTTTTTAGGAGCTTAGCTTAGTCAAAGTACAAAAAGAAGAAGTCTAGTCAATCTTTACAATTAAAACAAATAAATTTCGGGCTGACAGTGACTGAGGAGGGAAACACACTCCTCCCTTCCTTTGTGGACAGGAAAGGTGCAGCTGCCAGAGCTGCCGACAGGTAGACATTCAGAACTGGAAAACAGTCTCCTGAACCACAGGCCAGCATTCAGGTTACCTTCGACTGTATCACACTCAGTAGATCATGAGGCAGAGAAGGACTAACACACCTTGAAAAGTTGACACACACTGCTGTCTGTATGCCAGGCACCTAGGCTCCTGCATCCAGAATGTCAGCTCTGAGCTCCTTCAAAACAGTACCACTGAAATTAAGCAACAAGTGGTCAGAAAACTCGTCAGGTCCCAATTCACAGTGTCTAGGGAAGATCACAGCAAAAAGGAGGCACCAGATCAGCGTGTCTTTATTCTCCCTCCTCCAGGGCTCAGAGCAAAGCAAATGGCTGGCATTCCACACAAGCCTCCTGACCAGCTTTATGCCTGCCTCTCCTGCTTGGCTACCCAATTAGTTCCTTGTTAACCACAAACCTGCAGCCCCTCTCCCCTCTGTCTTTGCTCCTCTCTGTGTAGGTTTTAGCCTTTTCTGAACACGTTTAAAACATAGTTAAGGTGCCCCTATGGATGCCTGACAGGATTGCGGAGGCCGCTTTCATTGTCAAAGTAATTAGCTTACAGGAACATCTGAAACGTGACTGCAAAGCCAGGAACAGATGTTACTCCCCTGACTGTGAGAGGCTAAGGGTTACTGGGAGGCACATGCTGTTCTCCCGGGTCTTACATGAAGTGGCAGCACCAAGAAACTTACAAGCAGGGAGTTCTGTCAAAAGAAAATGGGAAAATGCTTGTCTTGGGGACCCATAACGACAATCTCTTACTCTTCTCAGTGGAGAATCAAGAGCCCCCCACAAGTGACCTGTCCCTGCAGTAAAGATGATCTCTCAGCTGTAAAATGTGGTAAAACGTTGATAACCTGCCTTGGTGAGACTCTGGACATACTCTGTCCTCTGAAGGGCAAGAAGCACAGATCCTTCCCTCTGCATTGCTACAAAAGAGATATGCAAACCGGAAAGGGAGAAACAAGCATTCTGCAGACTGCAGCCCTACTAAAGACCAGATACTGAAGGAAGAAAACAGGTTATTTTATGTTTACAAATATAATTTTAGCTTCATGTAGCAATTACAAGCTAATCAGGGAAAATGTAGCACAGAAAGTCTTAGAAACAAGGACAGAAGTCTTCTGGGTCTGCATGGAAAGTTGAGAAAGGTAAATGCTAAAAACTTTCGCCATAAGGCTTAACCATGATTACTATTAGAATTGTCAAGTGATTATTAAATAACCCCTGTTTGCCACAAAGAAAGTGATTGATTTTTACCAAGAGTACCTCATGCTAAACCAATTTAATGCATGATTCTGAAAACAGAATAGAAATTCAGTTTTACTGAAATTATTTCTACATTTGCAGACAAGATAGTCTGAAGATTCGTTTTTGTTTTATGTGTATGAGTGCTGAGCCTTCATTAGTGTATGGGCACCACATGCATGCAGGACTCCCTGGAACTGCTCTTAGACAGTTGTTAGCTACCAAGTGGGTGTTGAGAACTGAGCCAAGGTCCACTGCAAGGGCAGCCAGTGCTCTTAACCACTGAGCCAGCTCTCTAGCTCTGCAGCCAAGATTTTTAATGAAATCTTTTGAAGAAAATAGAAAAATGTGTGGAACATTTAAATAAAGTCAAGGCTGGTTGAATATATTTGGTAAACTAAGAGTAAACACCTGAAGGAGGTCTTTTGTCCATGTTGCCTCTTCACATGTGTATGATGCCTCCTGCATTATTTGTCTTTGGGGAAATAGTTCTGCAGAAAATGGTATGACCATAGAACTGCTCTGTCTTTACACAGATTATATAACTGTGACAGTATATCATTAAAAATGGATGGGAAATAGATTGCTATTCATCCTTCAGATTTTTAAACAGCTAGATGAGAAACTCAGTCATTCTGAGTTTGAGAAAGCAAAAGGTTAGGCAAGAGTTATAAACAGTTCTATAGTATTATGCCGAGTTAGGTAATATTATATAATTTTTAGTTGTGTTATATAGTGTCATACAGCATTGTATAGTGTTATATGGAATTGTAAGGATTTATATAGCATCATTTAGAGACAGAGTTACCTACATAGTTATATGTAGTTATATAGTACTACATAGTCATATAGAATTATATAGAATTCCCTGGACCACCCTGACAAGGTCAGTTAATGAGAGTAGGTGTAAACTTAGAAAATTCATGTTAAATTATGGAACATTTCTGGAAATTTTTGGTGACCCCCAAGAACAGAAGAGGCTATAATGTAATTTGACTTAAAAAATAGCTAATGAGTCTTAATTATATAAATAAGGGAAAAGTTTAAAATCCAAAATTTAGGACACTCGTATCAGTTTGATTAATTTATCAGTTGTAAACTTGTATTTAGGGATCTTAGAGTTTTTAAAGAAAATTAATAGGTAAGAATCAATTCAGGGAAGTTGAATAAAGACAGAAAATTTAAGTTTAAAAATTCTGTTATGGGGCTGGAGAGATGGCTCAGCGGTTAAGAACACTGGCTATTCTTGCAGAAATCCCAGGTTCAAATCCCAGCACCCACATGGCAGCTAAAAAGTGTCCGTTTAACTCCAGTCCCATGGGATCTGACAGCCTCTTCTGTCCTCCACGTGCATTGCACAACATGGGTGCACTTACCAACATTCAGGCAATACACGCATAC
>NW_008337322.1:1921987-1932513 GCF_000622305.1 Nannospalax galili | reverse complement strand
TATATAGTATATATAATATATCCAACAAGGCAGGTGAACAGGGGACAGTGTTTTACTGGTAGATACTAAAAATGACCAATTGTACCCTGAAAGATATGCTGTCGGGAATATTTTAGGAAACACTTCTCCATGAGGTAAGATGCTGGTCTGAATGATATCTATGGTTCCTCTTTTTCTCTCATGTAAATTGATGGTGCTGTGGAATAGAGACATTTTCCTCCGAGCACGTGACTCTGCTGAATTACTGTTCTATAACCACAAGAGATGAGCAGTTATTAAGCAGGAATGGTTTCTCCAATTCCTCCTGTCTTGATCTATGGATGTCATCATCATAGAGCTCAAATTCAATATTGAGTGAGCCTAGCATCTCAATCAAGACACTTTTTATCTCTTTTATTGCACTTTGCACAAACACAAACTCGGCCCTCCTATTTGTGAATGCCCTTGTCTCCACTGCATTCTAAGAAGAAGCAAAATTATTTCCTTTCAGCCGTATTTTAAACTGAGGGCCAATTAAATTTGCAATTTATTTTGATCTTTAACATGTATTCGGTGTAATTCCAAAGGTGGCAAGTTTCACAAACCCTAGGGTGATATAAGGATGTCATACCTGACTCTCAGCTTTGACAGTATTCAAATTCTAGGAAATGTCCTCCTTCCTCTCTCAGGAGACCGGCTTTCTGTTGTCCTCAAAGGAGAGCGGAGACTGACTGCCCGATGCCGCTCCGCACTAGGGTGCTGCTGCCTTCTTTCACCTCCACATTGAGACATCCTGGTTCCCGTCAGTCGTGAGCACGTTCAGACTCTCAAGATGTGAACACACTTGCTGTAGTCTCCACTAGGGAATGTGGACGTCTGTTTATCTGTTTTTCCATCCTCCACAACAGACTGTTGTCCATCCTCATTTCCCAGTAGTGCGCTGACATGTGTTTTGGGGACTCATTCCCCGTCTGGTCTTAGTGCACTACTAGGTTGTGCCTCCAATTTACTGTGGGATTGTCTAGAACGAAACGTGTCATTTTATCTGACAGGATGAAAGGGAATTCTTCTCCTTTTGACTTTTCAAAAGCTCATGAAAGTTTGCTTTGTTATTCATTTATTCACATATCTATACAGATCTAACCATAGATTTTGGTATTGAAACAAATGAAATAGAGCCTGAGATCTAACTCAGTGGTAGAGCCCTTGCTGTGTATATGTAAAGCACAGGATTTGAACCCTGATCACATACACAAACAAAAGAAGAAAACAGAGCAAAAATAAAGTAAGACCTCGGAAGTAACAGGCAAACAGGCAAAGTTTGAAGAGTTGTGCGTTTCTGTTCAGGAGAAATTATATATAGCGTTTTTAATGTTCAACATTTTAATACTGTAAAGATAAAACTAATATATCACTTTCATGAAAATCTAGTTAAATAACCCAAATAAATGTATTTTATATGTTTTCTATTTTCCCATATCATTTATTGTGTCTCTTTTATGATATAAAGAAAAATATTTAGATTTTCCAGAAAGGGAAACATGTGAATCTCTCCTCCTACTTAGGTCACTGTTGCACAGACACTGTGAATGTACAGTGACTATTCTGGACCTCTGAGACTGTGGAAGATTTGTAAACTATAGGGTAACTCTTACAATGTAATTTGCTGTTAATTTTTGTAAATCTTGGATGTTAATACAAAATAGATATTCATCTCCCATCCCCCAAGAGCAGTCCATAGGAGCTATGCCAATAGTGAACACTGCAGACTTGTGCTCTGATAAGCACTGTTATGATCACAGATGTTCAAGGAGATGAGTGGCCTGTGTGGAAGCAGCTCACCCGTTGTTGTAACCTGCTCCCTAAATGGTCCATCAAACTGATCATGAGGCTCTAGGGACAAAAACTTCCAAGCAACTGACTTAAGGCTGCTCAAAGAAATGAAGGAAGATGCAAGAAAAGTGACCAAGAAGTCACACAGGTCACACAGGGATACAGTAGGCGCAGCAATAGAGAAAACTTACACAGACAAGAAAATACACCCTGGAGTTAAAGAGTATAGTGACTGAGGTAAAAATGTACACAAGCATTCAGGAGCAGGCGTGAGCAGACCAGTAGAGGACAGCCCGTTAGAGACAGTGCCATGGAAGCTGCTGAACAGAAGGGAAAGGATTGAAGAAAAGTCAGCAGTTTAAAGACTGCATGGGAAACCAGCAATCAGGTAAGTGTGGACACCACAGAACCCAAAGGAAGGGAGAGAGCAGGCCAGAGAATGTAAAGAAAGGACAGATGGACTTTCACAGCTCTCATGGGGATGTGAGTGCAAACAGCTCAACAGGCTGAGAGTCAGGTGAACTTAGAGACCCGCACAGACACATTACTGTCAGTCTTCAAACGCCAAGAAGGCCAAAGAGAGCAGTTTGAGAGGGGCAAGGGAAAATTCACTGCTCCAGAGACTTTTGTCAGAAAACTTAGAGACGGAAGGTTCTCTGTGTTCAAAGAGATTAAGTGAAGAGGCCAATAAAAAATGTCAACGAAGAAACTGTATCAAACGAAACTCTAAGCCATGTGGGGGGACACGAAAACACTCTCAGATAAACAGAACATGCAGCAGTGTCATCACTGCTAAACCTGCTGCACAAGGTGTGTTGAAGGGTGTCCCACAGGAGAAGGAGACAACACTTGGCAGTGAGGCGATGCTGCTGAGTGCGTCAAAAGTAAGGCAACTATGCAAGCGACTTCGACAGCTACCGTTATCATCGCCATGACATGTTTGGCTCCAGTGGGGGTCTCCTTTGTGACCTGAAGGACTGGCAGGTAAATCACATGGTTCATTACTAGTGGACACCTGTGATTTTAGTTTCAACAAACACCACGTAGAGTAGAATGTTCACCAAAGGAAATCAGAAATGGGTGTGAACCTCTCTCTCTCTCTCTGTCTCTCTCTCTCTCTCTCTCTCTCTCTCTCTCTCTCTCACAAGAGGAAGAGAGCAAGGGTAGCTATTTGAAAATCCAACAAAAATTCAAAACCCTTTGAGGAGCAGCAAGGAAATCTTCATTGATGAAGCAGTCGTAACAGCGAGAAGCCCGACTCGTAAGCATCCTCACACGATTGGAAGCATCTCCAAATTTATGCAACCAAATATGATGAATTACAGAAATCAACAGGCAATTCTACACAAAGAGCTGATGAATTCAGCATCTCATTTTAACGGTGTGTTGAAAGTTCCAGACAGACAATGGCTACAGGACTGCAGGACTAAACAGTTTCACAAAACAACGATGTTTAATAGACACACGCTTGAGATTCTACAGAAAAGAAAAAGAGCAGATGAAAAAGATATGATTCCCACCCCAAATTAAAAATGAGTTATCATATGATCCTGCATGATTTCTGGATATACCCCAAAAGACAAGGAAATGTAACTTCCCTAGATAGGGACCAATCTCCTTAACTGTGTTACTAGATAGCTAAGACCAGGAAGCCTGGTATGCAAACACACTGAAATATTACTCAGCCTTAAAAATGGAAGGATGGAGGAGGATTGAAGAGTTACCATGTAATAGACAGTTTGGTGAGTGGTTTTGAGGATGTGCACTGTGAATGTCCGCAGCAGCATTAACTTGTATATTGACAACTTAAAACTTATTAGCAGGGGAAACATGTTATGTAGATTTTATCATGATTAAAAAAAAGGAAAAATGGAAAAATATTTGAAAATCTTACAAAAATCATCACCAGTTTTATAGTTTAAAAAATCAGAGTGTACTGTTAATGTGTGTTGAGAAGAATGTATAAAATTATAATTATTTAACAAAAAATATATTGAAAATAGAATGTATAATATAAGACCAGGATGATGAAAATCTGGGATCTGGGCATTTGGAAGGTCACTGTTTCCTCTAAGGTTATTTCCTGAAAACTTTTGTTCTAGGATACTGTTCTCATAAACATGAGTGTGGGATTTAATTCTTACAAGCCTGCTCCTCAGTCTGAACTAAAAGACCTAACTGTCCCATTGTGCCCTCTAGATTCTGAGGTGGGCTCTCCCTGGAGCCTGGGAGCACCAGGCTCAACACAAATCTAAATGTCCTCCATCATAATCCCTGGATTAATCCGTGGTGGGAGTCAGAAGCAGGAGGATCCCAGGGGAGGATTACTTTCAGCACTGTTATTTAAAAACAGAAGAAACAAATGACAAATTCACGGTAGGCAACTTCCTACCTTGAGTTTTGAGATTAGGGATGCAAACGGATTGTCAAATTGTATTGAAGATCTCGTTAACAGATGAGATATGGAACATACATAAACTTAAATCCATGTCCACATATGTGGACATAGACATACACATGCAAACACGCACACACACACACACACACACACACACACACACCTTGAAGATGCTCTCTAAAGCAACCTGACCTACCACAGGAAGCTGCGGTAACCAGCGTTCGCACTGGCCACATCTCTGCACCTGACACTTCAAGTACCTGCTCTCTTACTGGATCCTGTGTCTTTCCTTCTCCTTCATATCATTATAGACTCTGAATATTTTTCCATGATTTTAGGGCACTAACTCATCAGACAGATATTTTAGTGTGTACTAGAAACGTTTACCATAGTTAAATAGGTAACATGAGTTCCACACTTAATCTGCTGGTGGGCATAGATGCTTACTTTTTCCTCTCCTAATTATGGTAAAGAAATGAATGGTACTTCATTAAACAGTTTTAATTGACATTCATTGATTTAAGCAATATTCTGTTTATAAAGCAAGTTCATACTTAGAAAAAAATGGAAAATGCAGTTTAAGTACACTAGATAAGAGGTATAATTTTATACCTTTGCAAAAAAATCCATATTTAAGGTATTTGTATTTCTTTGGTCATTTATTTCATAAGTAGGCAACTTAATGTTTCTGTTGTTGGTAAAATATGAGGTTATAACATGTATTTGCATTCTAAGGTTTAAGTACATCTCTGCAAGCTTCTTTGAAAAAAAAAAAAAAGAAACAACTCTCTTTGCTGAAGAGATGACTCAGCCATTCAGAGCCCTTACCGCTTTTGTAGAAGGCCCAGGTCCTGTGCCCAGGACCTGAGTTTGGCTGTTCACAACCACCCATATGTAACTCCATTTCCAGAAAATCTGACTCCTACTTCTGGTCTCTGAAAACACCTGTACTCACATACACATACCCCCACACACAGACAAACAAACACATAATTTTTTAAATATTAAAATATATCATAAAACATGTCCATTTCTTGGAAGGAACCTTTCCCCTTTTCTCATGCCTAGACCGCAAAGTTTCATTCAAACATTTAGTTACTCATTCTGTAGATCATAATTCATTAAGCCGCCTTACCCTTCTCTGAGAATTTGATTATTTTTGCCTGTTACTGTGTATGCTTGTGTATGTACACAGACGTGCCTGTATATCTAGCTGTGTATACACACTACACACACAAACACACTTATACAATTTACATTTAGAGAGAGGCAGAAGGGAGTGAAAACACAGAAGACATCTGGCATTCACTCAGATGAGCAAATCAAACCTGTCCATTCAGAATTTGCTATGTCCACAGTATGTCAGACTCCTCATTCTTATTTTCTACAGGCTGACACGTGCTCAGAGGGGTGTGAAAGGTCCGCTGTAAACAGCAGGGAAGGCTTCAGAAGGTCTCCACAGAGGCCCTTGGCAAGAACACGCTGCAGACAGTAGGCTGCAATCCAGACCTGACCAACCTATGTGGCTGGTTAGGTCTACACTTAACCTCCAGTGTTTGATATGGTGATAACATGGGGGAATTTTTCTATTATCAACTGAATCCTGACTATTTCATACTAATTATAAAAGGCTCAACAGACTCAAGCAGCTGGATAGGCTTATGGGGCTCAGGAAGCTGATGGATTTTTCAGATTCTCAAGGCCCCTCCTCAGGGCCATATAACAACAAATAGTTGCCGGGGAGACAGTAGGACCTTGAGGCCTGAGGGTTGCTCCACAGACATAGCTCTCCCTTCCATGCTGTGGTGGGCTTTTGAGTGGTGCACTGCTTTTCCAACGCCCATGCTACAGAGAGCAAGCACAGTGACGTCATGGTTCCCCTTGCCTGACTTGGATAGGGCTGTTTCTGGGGTCGCCATCAGTACCTGTAAGATGAAGAGCAGGATGCCCAGACATTTACCTATGCTCTCCAGCAGTAGCCACAACATTATTGGTTGCTGTAGATAAGTGGATAAGGTTTGGGTTTCTAAGCAATGTGTTGCAGGTGACACGTGAGAACTGTACGTTTTTACATGTGATATGGTACTGAATGGGCACTCAAATCTCAATGCACACATTGTTTTAAGTGCTTCAAATCCATATGGGATTTTTTTTTTTGTTTTGAACTCAGAATCTTATGCATGATACACAAGTATTCTATCATAAAGATATATCTCCAGCTCTACATGGAATATTTGAATAAAATAATTACATCCACATCTACCACAAAATGTCAGTGATTTATAATTATTATTACACAGGTAGCATCACGCTTCCACTGAGTACAGTGTATCAAAATAGAAGTCAACATGAAAATTAACATAAAAAAGAAAAGACGGGGTGAGGGGAAAGGATGTGGAGAAAGAATTTATTTTGAAAAAGAAAGGAAAGGGTAAGAAGGGAATCATCTAGAGGACAGCCACACATGTCCATGTCTGTAAGAAAGTGTTCAACACTCACCCAGGAGGATTCCAACCAAAATGGAAATTTAAATTGTTTACAACATTTGGAAGCATTCTGCACCAAAACCATGGAAACCAAACAGGGCAGCACTGGGAGAAGATGTTGTGGGTCTTAGAAAGCACATTAAATGGTGACATGGGCATCTGTGTGTAGGCTTTTTGTCAAACTTTCAGAAGGATATGAGGAACTTTTGGTGGTCCTTCATCTGGACTCAGTTTTAAAACACATTCCTTTTGGGGTGGTTTCCATAAGTGTCCCCCATAGGCTCAAGTTCGTGAACCCTGGGCATGTGGTTGCCAGTTGGTGGCGCTGCTTGGGGAAGCTCATGGAATATTTAGGAGATATGACCTTGCTGGAGGAAGCAGGTCACTGGGAATGGGCTTTGACAGTCATAGCCTGGTACCACTTCCTGTTTGTCCTCTCTGCTTCCTGTGTGTGGTTGAGAATGTGACTTCTCAGCTCCTTCTCCAGCCACCTCCTGCCATGTCCCGCACCACCACGCTGAAACCCTTATGGTCTCTTCCTCTGGAACCATAAGCCAAAATAATCTCTTCTTTTCTAAGTTGTCTTGGCGGAGGTGTTTTATCACAACAGAGAAGTAAATTAATATACTGTTATCATCTTTGTGTTCAGGAACACATTCTTTTTTTTCTATAGCATTTCAGAGAAAATTATGCCTTTTAAACCTACATTTTCTGAATGCTTTTCTTATGTACAATAAAAAACTTAATTGCAGTAAATATATTCAGTAGTCTTGATAATGATAAAATAATATGATCTAATCTACAGACTGTTCAAATTTCACAAAGAATCTCAATATTGTTCTTTATGTGAACTTTTCCCCCAGGACCACATTCAGTAGACCCTTTGTGTTTAGTACTCATGACATGCCTCTCTAACTCACTCAACCTGAAACAGTGCCTCCACGCCTTGTCTTTGATGCAATGAGTTCTGAAAAGCTCAAAAACCTGACTTCGCTCATGGACTGTGCCTCACTGGGCCTTCTCTCAATTAGACCTAGGTTTGTCTTAGTTGATAAGAATGTTCCAGAAGGTCTCGTCCTGTGTCTGCTCAATTCGCCTCACTGGGATGTTGGTAAACTCTGTTACTGCTACATTAATGTTGATCACTTGATTATGCTATATCTAGTTTTATTTGAATTTTATTGCAAAATTAGTACATATATTTTTGAGCAAGTGCTTTGCTGAGGAGCTTTTGTGAGTCCCTTCTAGTGTCTAGTAGGGACAAGCTAGTATTTTCTGCCTGTTCTCCTTAGAGTCTCTGTGTCCGTGACTGAGCATTGATTCCTTCTAACTGGATCTTTGGACATTAGAAGCCCTTTCATTTTAAGGAAGTTCTTTTTCTTCATCCCATTTACTTATTTACATGTTCATTTACCAGTTCCTTGTCCAATAAGGATATTTAATAAAATCTATGTCAAAATAGATTTTAACATATGGATAGAATATTTTTGTACAAAGTATTTTATGCCTCCATTAGATAAAATTTGGGGGAGCACAAACTCTTGAGTAAGTATATGAATTCATCCATGTTGCTCTCCAGAAACTCAAAACTTCAGGTTCTGATTAGTATTGTAATAAAACATTTGGTCATCTCTTAGGTACTTGTTTAGGGCTTTGACCAGTGACATTTGGGGAAAGACTAATATTTTATTTTGCAGTGTTTGTTTATCAGTGAGGTTGCTAGCATACTTTGTATTTATCTGACGCCGATGAACAATGTTTTGTTCTTTCTGTTCTTGGGATTATCTTTTTTGGTGGTTGTGGTACTGGTAGTAAGTGAAATGCTGGATTTTTCTTCTTAAATGTATTAATACATACTGGTGACATGCAGTTGTCCATAAAATATTTCCCCTGTGTGACGATTTGAATGTAAATGTTCCCCATAAGCTCCAAGTATTTGGACATTCTGTCCCTAGATGATGGCGCTGTTTTGGGAGGTGTGGCTATCCTGGAGGAAGCACGTCACTGGGGGTGGGCTTACAGAGTTCTTAAGCCTTGCAAGATCTCCAGTTGCTCTCTTGCTTCCTGTGCCTGTGTGATGATGTGAGAGCTTAGCTTCTGCTGCTCCTGGTCCAGCCACCTCCAGCCACCATGCCTCCCTACCATAACCGACTGTAATTCCCCTGGAGCCATAAGCTCAAATAAAGCGTTCTATGAATTGCTTTCGTCCGTGTTTCTATCACAGCAACAGGAGAGTGACTAACACACCCTGCCAATCGTGTCGGTGCTGCAAACGTGTTGTCTCTGCCATGTGGACCACCAGCTCCACAGCTTTGTCTGTCTCCTGTCTAGCAGTTAGCAGTAGCATAGTGGGTCTCCAGCTGAACCCAAGTCTCCCAGTTACTGTTTATACCACCTATTCTGTGCAGACAGACCCTCTGCCCCTCGTCACCTGGGAACATATTTGTTTATCCCTGGACATTCAAAATCAGCTCCCATCTCTGATTTGGCCTTAGTGCTGAGTGCCCCTGCTTTAGGCCTGCACTCCCTGTAGGTACAAGATCCTTGGGAAATTATGACAAGTAGAAGTTACATTTAGACAAACACTGACTGTGGAGGCACAAATTCCTTCCAGACTTGCAAACACTTCATTCCAAGGAGGTGTTCAGAGTGTGACCGGGCAACTCGGTCCTTGAGACGCTGTGAGAAGATCAGCCACATGAAAACTGGTTTTGTGTACAAAGGAAGACATTCTCTTTGGTTTCTTCTCATCCTTTTATTAGTGTGATTTACCGTTTTTCAAGGCAGAGGGATTCATGATTTTAGAACAAAGGCAGAAACACAGGAAGGATGCAACAGACTTCTCCTTGTTCAGGTACAGAAGAGATTTACAAAACTATAACTCAAGGACTCTACCCTCCACACAACTGATTACTTAAAGACATAAAGACTATAATAATAAATATTTAAACATGCCAATAACCTCAAAATGTAATGAATTTAGAATGAATTTACCGGAGCTGGAGAGATGGCTCAGCAGTTAGGAGCACTGGCTGCTCTTACAGAGGACCTGGATTTGGTTCCCATAACCCATATGGCAGCTAACAACCATCTGTAGCTTCAGTTCCAGGGGATCTGATACCCTCTTCTAATTTCCTTTGGCATGGTATGTATGGCACAGGTACACTGACATACATGCAGGCAAAACACACACATAAAAATAAATAAATAAAAATTAGAATTTAAATTGAAATTAAAAATGAGAGAGTTAAGGAACCGCTGTACTGGTTTCCCTAGCATCTGAAACTAGCTCCTTTCTCCCCACATCCTTGCCAGCATTTTTCTTATGTTTTCTTTCTTTTTAAAGCTTTATTTTCTTTTAAATTAAATGTATACATGGGGAGGGGGCTATGTGCACATGCAGGCAGTTCTCTTGGAGGCCAGAAGAGGGCATCTGATCCCCTGGAGCTAGAGTTACAAATAGTTGTGAGCTGCCCCAATGTCAGTGCTGGGAGCCAAACTTGGGTCCTGCTGAGCCAACCCTCCTTCCTTCGGTTGTTTTCTTAGTGAGAGTCATTCTGACTGGGGTAAGATGGAATCTCAATGTAGTTTTGATTTGCATTTCCCTAAGGGCTCACTAAGGATGTTGAACATTTTTTTCATGTGTTTATTGGCCATCCATACTCCTCCTTTTCAATTCACTTGGTTAGGACTTTTGTCTGTGGAAAATTACTCTGCCCCACCTTTCAGCTGACAGAGATCAGTGGCATAAGAGGGAATGGGTGGGTAGCCTCGAGAGGTGGACTGGAGCTCTGCCTGATTTGTGCTACATACATAGCACTTTTTTTTTT
>NW_008337322.1:1904369-1921853 GCF_000622305.1 Nannospalax galili | reverse complement strand
TCGACTGGGGAATTGTACCTTGAGTAGAAAAGCTTTTGTCCCGGTATTGACTTACATCGTCTTTCCTGGTCGGAAGTGGGAGAGGGTTACAAATATGATTACTGCCAAAGATGAAAGGTCTGTAAGGAAAGATGCAAAGACCCTGCTCCTGTTCTGATTGCATTTTCTAACTGCCGCCATGCACCCCTCACCTCCATGCGCCCCCCAGTGAGTCCACCCGTTTCCAAGCCAGACTCCTGAGAGATGCACCATCATGGCTAAACACAGTACATCATTTCAGCAGCCTCTTCACGTTGTGTTATTGTTAATGATGCCTTTTATTTACCAGAACCATCGGCAATATGGTATTACTCTCATTCAGAAAGCCCGGCAGGAGACTTTTAAAAGTGTAATGTGTTTGCTCTAATGTCTCCGATCAGGTGGATCCGGCCTGGAAAAACTCCAAGTTGGATAATTACATTTCACTACCTATAATTCCCACCACTCCTCTGAGAGCTCGTGATGTTCTTCCCTTTTTAAACTGAACGCATGTGCGATGTTTGCTGAATGATATTTTTAAAGGAGAAGAAAATTAGTCAGGCTTAACCTCAGAGAGGAGAGAGAGGAACATCAAAAAAGGTCAAAAAGAGCCCTTGTAAAATCCTAACTACTAAAGTCAGTGTCCCCTCCTCTCCAAACTGTGTCCTCTTTGTAGTGGACCCATCTCTTCTCATGTGTAAACATATTCTCATGCCAAATATTTTTCTCATGAATACTGGAAGTAATTCAGTAAAATCATTCTTACTGAAGCACACAGGTTGTATTTGGTGAATAGCGGTGATATGCTAAAATTTTAACAAGGATGGCCAGTGGAAGGGATCAACAAATCCAGAGCCTGTGTGGTAGACCAACTCCAGGAGTCACTGCGGTCCTGTAGTATCCACAAAATCTGTACCGTTTTCTCACGTAAAAGGAAATACCAGGTTTCGAAATGAGCTTTCCCTAGTAGGCTACATTTCCATACAAGTCTCTGCACATAAAACTCCACAGGATTAAGAAACCTAGATGCAAACAGTTCGGTAATTCTTCGTCATGAGTTCCTAGGGCTTCTTCTCCTGATTCAGCAGTGAGTTCAGCTCATAGTCAGCCTGGTGATTTGGACGCATCTTAAAGGGTTGGATTTGTAAGACCTGTGAACAGCACCATCCTATGCGGCATCTTCCCCTGTTAATCCCAGAGCCACAAACACAGACACATCTGCACTCTTGTCCTGTAGCCCTTCGTGTTCAGTGGTGTTGAGTGGGGTAGTCTTCCTACATTCCCCCAGCTGCCTTTCCTAACTGCAATATTTGAGTAAATGCCAGTAGATTCAAGTAGAATTCACAGCCCTCTAGGCCTTTGATCACACATTTTGCCTTCAAAAGTCCACGTTTGATGAACTGGCCATATTTATCAGCAGAAATACTGGCTAATATTTGCTATAAAAAAGGAATAAATATTTAGAATTTGCTGATTGTAACTGATTGCTTTTCCTTTTTATTTATTTCATAATCACTTGTTTTTGCAACCTTGGAATAGCTTAAAAACATATGTTTTGCTTGTTGGTCGCCACTGTTGCAAAGGCTTGCATGAGAAGCATTTGCTTTCTGTAAAGAGATTAGCAGGGAAGAGAGCTGATGACCTCTTGCTGCCAAAGGTCACCGGACTCAAGTTGTTGGGCTGGAAAGATGGCTCAGCGCTTAAGAATGCCTGCTGCTCTTGCAGAGGACCACAGTCCTGAGTTCACAGCAACCATGTCAGCAGGCTCACAACCATCTGTATCTCCAGCTCCAGGGGATTTGACACCTTCGTCTGCCTCTGTGGGATCCACATGCACGTGGTGCACATATACACACATAACTTTTACACATACACATATTTTTGTAAGCTGTCAGTCTTGAAACTAACGAATTTAATTAGAATACTTTGCTGGGGGTGGTTATAGTCACTTTGTAATTATTCTGTTTTGGAATTATTACTTATTTTATAACTTGAATAATGTGATATGTATTACTGGCCTTCTGGAAAGAATTTAAAGACCTCTTGTACCCCAGCTTCACTTCTTTCATATCGACAGGAGAGTGATTTCCCTTCCTTCCTTAAGAGTAAAATCAACTGAAGTTAATTTGGGGCTGCATGTGACTTCCTCCATAGGTGGTATTTAAATAAGCCTCTGACTTAAGGAGCTATGTGGGGCAAGAGCTTTCAGAATATTCTTCCGCTTTCTGCCTTTTGACATTTGTATGTTGGATTCTGGAAGGATTGGCATCACATCCATACTGTCTATGGCTCTGCTTCCCTTTACTGGTGGAAAGCTATTGTAGGGTTGCTTTCATGAAAGACTCCAGCAACATCAAAGCCAGAGGGCACAGGAGCTCCAGAGAATCAAGATAAACACCACCAAAAAGACCTGCAAGCAATTAACCAGATGGGATTTCCTCAAAGAATCGTATTTTCTAGAATTATTGACTTCTGGACTCCATGAGTTTGTATTGATAGAGAGTTGAAGTCCAGGAGAAACTGTAATGCTCAATAGACAAGTTTTACTTTGAGAGTGATTGAAACAGCTAGCCCAGGACATTTGTGAACCATCTATTAACCAAGAAGCCTCAGGGTCTGCCATGAGCATCAAAGGAGGGCAGTCTGGGGAGATGGTTCAGGCGATAAAGTGATTGCTTTGCAATCACTTGAGTTCCATCTCCAGCACCCAGGTATTTGCACTCAGTGCTGGGTAGGCTAAGACAGGAGGACCTCTGGGGCTTGCTGTTACCCAGTTTAATGGTGAGCTCCAGGTTCAGTGAGAGACCATGCCTTAAAAACTAAGCTGATCTCCATTTGCATGAACACATGTGTACACGGTCCCTGCACAAGTATGCACAAATGTGGGCACACGCACACGCGCGCGCACACACACACACACACACACACACGCAAATGATCAGGTCAACACATTTTTTTCTTCCAAGGTCAAGAAATACGTCAGAAAAATGCACAAATACATAACATACTTAGCATGTCCAGTTTCCTGGGCATGATATAATTTTTATGTCTTAGTTTGCTTTCTGTTGCTGTGATAAAACACTGACTAAAACCCACATTGAGGAGGAAAAGGTTTATTTCTTCTTACAAATCCCAGGTCACAATCCATCTCTGAGGGGAGTCAGGGCAGGCATTCAAGGCAGGCTCTGAAGCAGAGAACATGGAGAAGTGCTCCCTGCTTCCTCCTGTCTTGCTCAGCTAGCTTTCTTCTACAGCCCAGGCTCTCCTGCCCACAGATGGCCCTGTCCACAGTGGGTGGGACCCTCTTACATCAATTAACATTCAAAAGAACACCCCACAGACATGCACATGGTTAGTCTGAGGGAGGAAATTCCTCATTTCAAGACCCCTTTCCCTAGTTACTCTAGTTTATGTCAACTTGATAAAAACTAACCAGCACAGTGTACAAACCATAACCTATGAATTAATGCTACTTAACCTCAAATGGCATGCTGAAAGAACGGGGACTATAAGCAAGAGTGTCTGATCTTTCCGAAGTGGAGCAGGCTCTGTAAGAACCCATAGCAGGTTCTGATCCTGCACTTCCAGGGCCTCCTTCGGGACTGGGAGACACATGTTATCATTTTAAAGACCACCTGTGATCTGTGTGTTCCCTGGTATTGAGCACAGTACTTTCCCATTAGAGGATTCAGGAAAATCATGGTGACTAATAGATTACATTTTATCCCAAAGCTATTTTTAACCTTCATAAATCTCTCTAATTTGTCACTGTGAGTACACCCAGCCAGTGTCTGTCTTGGTCATTCATTGTCCTTATAAAGTGTTACGAAGAGTTATTCCTTTTCATCATCCCAATCAAGCAGTGGCCGTAACCAGCTACACTTTCGGTTTTTTTTCCTAATTTCTGAAATACTGTCTCCAGTGTCTTCTACCGTGGTGCTCAGAGGAGCCCATACCAGGATGCAGACAATTGTAGTGCTCAGAATGAGTGTGAGGTGCAGGTTGCCCATGCCGTTCCACACGCTCTGGCACACAAATCATGCACGCACACACTGTCCCTTTCTCAGGAGCACACATTACAAACTGAACAAGAAACACACTGCTTACAGTACTCACAACTCGAGTCCCAACTGGCTCATTCCGAAGAAAGACCTTGCCAGACATGTAAGCTCTGCAGGCAGACTTAACACGGAGACTGTTAGGATGGGAAATCCCTACGATTTGGAAAGGCCATATTCCCTTCCCTGACCCCTGGTTAAAAGTGCCTTAAACTAATGAATTATGTTTCTACCATTAAATATTGTAGTGTTTTATGGTATTCTTTTAGGGCGAAAGTTGTTAAATTTTACATGTCTTATAATTTTAAAGAAACACACTGGAAAAATTACAAAGTCTCATTGTCAGTTCTTGTCTTTTTGAAAGAAAGAATTCAGTTAAGAGACACAGTTTAAGCAAAAGTCTATTTAGCAAAGCTAAACAAATTCTCCACAAAGAGATCCCAGTGAAGTTGTTGGCAGGTTCACCCTACTTTGCTGTCAAACCATGATGGACTGGCTTTCTATTTTATGGTATTTCTTTCCATGATCCCCTTAAAAGGAGGCGTGTCATACCAAGTGATATTGCAAAGACCTTGGGTCTTTGGGGTTGGAGCTCTGTCATACACAGTGTTGGAGAATGCCCTGGAGCCTTAGCTCCTTATATAGCAGAAAAAAATCTAAGTGCATTTTCAGGATGTTCAACCACAAAAGAACACGTGACACCAGACACAGCTAGTTTTCCAGTGTTGTACCTAACAGTGCCCAACCAGCATCAGAAGTAACCTTTCGTGTTTCATGGCTACTCGGAGGAAATAGTGCAAAACAGTCTTTTCAAGGATCACTATCAGAAAATTCCTCTTATAGTTATGCTATTAGATCACCTTGGTTCATAACTTAAAGTCAAACTGTTTTTCAGTTACAAACCCCCTCCCAAATAATGAAAAACTAAGTCTAAATTTTCCTACTTTTTGAAACACTTAAGATTCTGTTTATGTTGAAACCCCACCACTCTGAGAAATTATTTTCTAGCTTTACTTATTCTTAAGATCATGTTCTCCCCAGGGATTCTGGGGAGACTGACAGGCAGGCAAGGAACAAGCTCTTTCTTAAAAACAGAAAAACTCCAAGGAGATGCTCCTGAGATCTGGGTGAGGCTTGCAAATGCTCAGAAGTCATTGTCATCTGGGATGGCGAGAGTAATTAAAGGAAAAATCAGCATCTGATTGACATCAGCAGGAGATCATTTGTAACAGTAAAATACCATTCTCTCTTATTAACGTGAGGGTTGTTGGGGGATTTTGTCTCCATTCCACCAGACAGGGTACAAAACATTGTGACATCCTTAATATTTCTTCCGCCAAGATGTCCACTCCGATTCCTCACCCTCCACAGAGTTGATTTCATCCTGCAGTCTGCTGCCAAAAAAGCGATTGCGTGTGTAGTGCCCGCCGCAGAGTGAAAATGAATAATGCATCAGAAGCAACTGCATTTGAGTCAAAAAACTTAGACTTCAGCATCTCCCAATTACAATATGATTTAAGAGGGAATTCGTCTGAGGAGATAGCAATGGACCCAGGTGAAGGGGTCAGCATTGGCCCGGTTTAATATAATCTAGCTTTCAATTATTTATTTTTTAAAGAGCTACTAAGCACACTGAATCTCTTTAATGGCAATGTCAAAAGTATGGAGCCTGGAGAAAAGGCACAGATATGACAGATTGTAGTGCATGGTAATATAACAGGCCCCGCTGCAAACTGATGCGTGGGGCGGGGGGGCACAGAAGCAGCCTGCTGGAGAAGTAAGGGACAGCCTCCTCCCCCCGGGGTTTGATGACAGCTGGCTGTCCTTTCTCATAGACACACAGGCCTTGTCATCGAGGCTGCGCAGCCTCTAACTCTGAGAAGTGCCACTAGTTTCACACTTGGAACATGTAAATGACTGATCTGTAATTAAACATATTTTGATTGATTCTTTGAGAATCATGCTGTATGTTTTAATCCTATTCATACCCCCTCCCCCCTCCTCTATCCTACTATCCTACCCTCCCTCTGACTTTAAGGTCTTTAAAGTCTAATTTGTGTCCCCAAACACTACTGGGTATGATGAGTCCATCTCCTGGAGCTTATCCAGCCTACCTAACATCACATCTCTGCGGAGAACTGAGTTTCCCTCTTCCCAGTACTCACCAGTTGCCAGTAATTCCTCATCAAGCTTTGGAACTTCTTCCTATACATCCCCTCCATCCTGGGACTTTGGATTTTCTGTTGATTTAACTTTTTTTTCTTAATCTTGAGATAGGATCTTACTATGTAACCCTGGCCAGCCTGAAACTGAATATGCAGCCCAGGCTGTCCTTGAAGAGAGATCCATCTGCCTCTGCCTCTCAAAGCCGGGGTTATAGGAGTGTACAACCATGTGTGGCACTGACCTTTAATTTTGCCATCAGTAAAATTAATTTTCAACAAAAGAGCCTCCCACAGTCTTTGAGCATCCATGCCAGGATCAGAAGAGTGAACTTCCCTGGAGGATACCCATCTGTGCCTGCTTCCTTCCCCACATCCGTCATCAAATGGATGGACTTGAGTCAATGAAGAAACAGCATCCACACTGGTCCAAACAAAGGAGAAATGTATGCTGGAAGTTGGAAGAAAATGAAGTGCATATTAGGGCAGAAGATGAGGGGAAGGTAGAAACCAGAGGAGGCTGTGCTTCCGTTGGGAACCTCCCTGTTTACATGTGCACCCACCAGAGGAAAGAGTATGGGGAAACAGAAGGCAGTTAAGATTAGTATTGGCATCCCAGACACAGATGGGGGTATTGTGAGCCCCTCTGCACTCCGTGCTTGAGTGTTGACTGGCTTGATCTAGTTCAGGTTTCTGGTAGGCACCCACAGCTTGTGTGAGTTCATGAGGGCTGCAGTCCAGTCCTGTCCAGGAGACAGAGTATCAGTCCAGTCCTCTCTGACCTCCGGGTCTTAAAGTCTGAGTTGGCCCCTGAGCCTTGGGCAGGAGAGATACAGATGTCCCCTTTGTGGCTAAGCACGACACTAACCCTTAATCCTTGAACTCTGACCAGTGTTGAGTTTCTACATGACAATTGATAGCTTCTGAGAGAGGGAGAGTCAGTTTTCTGGAAGGATGTGGTTCCCAGTTGGCCAGTCATGCTTCAGTGGATGGCCTTACACCCAGGAGTTTATGGACAACACAAACTAGATTCAGTGGATTCGTGTTTAATGATAAAAAGAGGAACGGAAGGAGAGGAAGTGGGAAGTTGGGAATGGGTCCAGGAGGACTTAGGGAGAGGAGTGAAAGTCATCAAATACATTGCCTGACGTTTCTAAAGAACCGAAAAATATATTAAACCAAGATCAGGCTTGGAGTTCAGTTATGCAGGATCTTCCGGCTCCAGCTCTACACAACAGAGACCAAGCTCTCTTCTCTGGAGGACTCAAGGTTAAAGACCCAATGCTTCAATCCTTTCCTGAAGAGGAACTTCATTGAAGTTTCCATAATGGCAGCCAGGGCCTCACTACCTGGTATCTCTGGGTCACCCAGCTGCTCCTGGGATGCTTAAGGCTCCCTTCCAGTACTTTCTTTGCCAGCTGTTGGAATTTATTCCTCTCACACAGAGAATAGGGTCAGAGATACCATGGCAGTGTGATGGGTATGACCGCCGGTGTTCAGACATGCGGTGTGACTGTGAAGCTAGAGGGCTAATTCACGGCCACTGCACCCTGAGGCATGACCCCCATGCTACCCTCTGAGCAGCTTCTGAATCCACAACTATGAAAACGATGGGAAGGAAGTGTTGAAAGGAAGAGACGTCCCTGGATGCCTGTTCTCTCTTGTTGTATTTTATTAAACTTTCCAAATCCCAACCATAATCACTTGCTGAAAATTGTCCTAATTCCTAATGCCTAGGGATCGACAGTCAAAATTCTTAGTGTACATTTAAAGACACCCAACGAAGATCAAGTACTGGTCCCCTCTCTTGCTTCTTCCTAGCCTTCTTCTTACATTCCACATTCAAATTTTCTTCTCCAAATATTGTTGGTGTTTCCCCCCCTGTGCTGAATTGTGTGTGCCTCAGACAACCCTCAGTACTTTCCGTCCTTCCTGGATAAAAACAACCCAAAGATTTTTTTTCCTTCCTCTAAAGTATCCATCCCTCTGCGGCCCACAGAGATATCTTGACTCATAGAGCATTTTCACAAATAAAATTTACAAAAAACGTGTTCCTCAGTTTTCTCTAGTGCCTATTACTTCAAAGTCTCAGTGGACAAGTTCAGTAATTATAACAGAAATCCTATGACTTTAAAATCTGAACTGTGTACCGTATCCCCTTCATGAGGAATTTTTATCAACTCCTGCTTTGAACTACCAAAATACTAGATTTTCTTCTCCAAAAATAAAAATAAAAATTAGCCGGGTGTGGTGGCACACGCCTTTAATCCCAGCACGTGGGAGGCAGAGACAGGTAGACCTCCATGAAATGGAGGGCAGCCTGGTCTACATAGTGTTCCATGCCTACTGGGGCCACTGACCTCCACAGGCATTGTATGACACAGGTAGACTTACATACATGTAGGCAGAATACTTGTACACATAAAATAAAAAATAAAAATAAAAATAAAAATAAAAATTGACTCTTTGAAGAAATGCTTGGAATGATATTTCTCATAAGCTCTGCAGGTCAATCACTTTCCTTCCAATACTTTGGCCCCCTCTTGTAGCCCAGACTTCCTACAGGCTGCTGCCACAGTTCCTTTCCCTATGGCTGTGGTAAAATACCCCATCAGAGCAAATTACGGAAGGAAGGGTTTATTTTAGCTTACAGTTTGAGGGTAGAGTTGGTCATGGAGGGAAAATCAATGCATCAGAAGCTTGCAAAGCTAGTCACGTTACATCCTGGTCAGGAAGAGGAAAGTGTGGTATGCTGGTGCTCATCTTGTTTTCTCACTATTTATTGAACCCCAGGACTCTAGTCCTAGGATATGGAGTCACAGTGGTCAGGGCTGACCATCTCAGGCAGCCTAACATGGGAAATCCCTCACAGCTGTGCTGGACTCTCATCTCCTTATGAGCTTAGATTCTGACAACACAAAATGTCACAGGCCCTACTTTGTTCTTGCTTTCTATGAGCGTGATACAAAATGCTACTTTCACTTAAACAACATTAACTACAAAAATATTCTCTTTACCTTCTTGAGGAGTTTGCCTAAATAAACATGTTTTGGCAGACATCAGTTATCATCACTCTGAAAGCCCCAAGTTGAACTGAATTACACTGAATCCAGCAGATGGCTGGTCCTGGATGCAGAAACGGCCCCAAAGATTAACTGAAGGACACTTGTTGAGAGGACGGCTGATGCCTTCAGTTCAAGGTCTTCCTTTACTGTTTGGCAATGCGAAGATTCCCATCAGTGATGCTGTCAGCTAAGAACACCACATGGTATGTGACTGAGCCCTGAAACACCAGCCAGGTCTCCAGGCTGTCTCACCTACTCGAAACCAGATTTTAAATCTGTCATCGATCTCATTTTTCTGACACTAGAGACCCTGAGATTTCCGTGGCTTCCCCTTTCCACACTGTGTAGAACAGTTCATGGAACCACTTGGCCCTTCAGCCTGACAATTCACACCTCCGTGAAGTGTACAATGGAGCACCAGCAGACCGGGTAAACAAACGAGAAACAGAAAGTGGGGTCAGGATGAATTTACCACTTATTTTATCTTTTGTTGACTCTTGCTTAATTGTTAAGACAACTTTGGAGCTGTGCTTCCTCACCATTAAGTACATGGGTCATACTGCACGCATGTGTACTTTATGCTTTTAGGATGGGATTTTGCTTTTCAAAAAGATCTTCTTTCACAGACCCTCAAGCACGGGGCAGATTGAGCCCAGTCCTGCTGATTGGGTCAGAGATGAGCACATCATAGAGCCTCGCTTTTCTTCCACTCCAGCTGTCCTCTGTGAGAGCTCTGAGAGGCAAGGCCTCACGGTGTGGCTCAGACCTGAAGCTCTTTCAAGTTATAAAAAAGTCTTAGTTTCTCTGTCGTTACGTAAAACATACCGTTGCTATTTTAAAACTTGTGATTCTGTCCGTCTGAAGAGAAGGATGCAAAAACCTGGAGAATATTTAAGGATGCAGTCTCTGAGGAAACAAGTCGAGTTGCTCCCAAGAGCGCATTTCACAAATTCTAAGTGATTACTAAGCGTGTACGAGGGAGTCCCAACTTCAGGCTCTGCAGAACCGAAGGGGATGAGGTAGACCACAGCACACCCGCCTGCTGCTTCTCTAACTGGAGCAAAGGAGACTGAGGTCTCCACTGCTTGACACAGACTCCAGGGCATCAAGAGGTTTCTTTGTTCTGCGTGCTAAGATGATGCTTTCATGTCCACACACTCTGTCCACACCTTTGTCTGTGAAAGAATGCATGGTAGATGGGGCTGAAACGCCATTGCTGCTAAAACATGAAAATACTTATAGAACAGTGAGATGCTGGGGCAGCGACATGCCAAGTGAGAAAGTCGGTCTCCTCAAATATGAGGTAACTGAAATTTTAAAAACACACACAAATAAATGGAACGAAAGGAGCTGTAACATGACTGAAACAACTGATGCCTCCTGATCAGACTACTTCTCTTTCTGTGTTATCAAACTCAGCTCTTGAATTCTCAAAAATAATCAAGGTCAGTCCACTAAATTTAGGAAAACTAAGCTATGAAAATAACGGAGTGGTAAAGAAAACTAGTGATGATCCAATGTACGCAGTTGATGAAATGATGTCAGAGAAACGAGCCAAGAGAAAAACTAAGGACTCTGGGAAACGGTGGGAATCTATTGATTAAAGCCGTGAAGTTTAGCTAGCTCTTGAACATTGCTTGATTTGTCTTTTAATCTTTTATTTTTTATTACTACCTTCTGTTCAGTGATTCACAGCTATATCCTCAAAGTTATTCTGTCTTGTGTGGAAAAAAATGTCAAATATGAATGGAAGTTTTTGCTTCAAGGCAGTGCTCGTACTTTCCTGTGGGCAAGGGTATGAACGTCATTTTCCATGAATAGCACAAGTTACTTGACTGTTCTAGTGTTGATTAATTATGACATATTGTCTAACCCCCACCATTTTATAGTATAAGTTTGCTAATTATGGTGGGGCAAAAGAAAAAATCATCGCAGTACATAAAAGGGGTATGTGTGTATATGTACACACACACACACACACATACACACATATGTGTGTGTGATGTTGGTGAGAGAAGTGTCTTTGCTTACTAATCTATGTTTTCAAGTACCAATAAAATCTATTGAACGTGGCTATGGAGCAGTACGATGCTTGCCACTCTGGTGTGATCTAGACATTTCTTCTCCATGACTCTCTTGAATGTCACACACATTTAGTTTTCTATTAAATGATCCCACACTCTGATGACCGTGACAGTTGCTTGATTGATATCCACACAGGGCAAAATTTCAACATGAGCACACACCGTAAGATAGAGACGAACACAGGTGCAATCTGGGTCCCAGGCTGGTCTGTCCTTGGAACATGCTTTCTATCCCTTCGATCCTGAATGAGTTTTACAGTGTTGAGGTGACCTGACAGGATGGGCTATAGGACAGCTGAGACACATCATGTTTTGCTCTTTTGTGGGGAAAGAACACCTTTTCTTCATGAGTCAAAAGGATCAGAGCTGGTTTCTCTGTCACAAACAGGAGAAGGATAAAATGTGTATTTATCAGAGTTCTGGATGATCTAGGAGGTTTTCTATGTGAAGACACAAAGACTCTGATTCTGAGCTCAGGCTGTGCCGAAAAGGTCCTTCATTTCCTTTCTCTGTCCTTCCGGGGAATTTTTCAACCTGTTGTGTTGAATGCACGGAAGGAACAGGCTGTTTCTTGAGCGTAACGACACAGCACCCCTAGACTGAAGCACGAGGCAGCCAGTCGTCTGGGGCAGCTGTGCTGGTCCCATCTGGCTTCGGTGACCTTCCTCTCTCACCTTTGGAACCCTCTCTTGAGGCCCCTCTGAGAACTCTAGTTAGTGTTTGCACCGTTTGCACCCTCTGCAGGTGGATTAGCCTCTACGCCAGGCAGTTTTCCTTTTCTCCGTGACTATAGTCTACTTCAGAATCACGTCAGTCACAGATTTTAAAAGTGTGTCCTAATGAAGCCGGCATTGTCTAAAGAAAGACAAGCGCCATTCACTCTGTTTAAGAAGACAGGGAGAGGAACACCATCGTGAGGGACCCCCGCACGTTTACTTCCAAGTGCTCCACACGCAGCCCTTCCAGTGCAGAGGGCACTGCTGCCCTGTTCCCTCCGGTTACTGAGATTTACTCTCATTGTCATCGACCGGCAGATTGACATCTCTCCTCCACATGCATGATCTCCCCTCAACAGATTAGGGATTAGTCTTCACTCTCTAAGAGTTCATTTTCCATAAACACTTGGACAGATTCTAGCTATTTGTATGAAACACATTTCATATGTAAATGGAGCCCATCAGCAGCAGAGTGGACATTGATTAAATACAAGAGATGCTGATCAAAACGACTTTAAACATTACAGAGCAAATAATATTCCTGTTAGTGTCCTAGGATTCCAGCGGGAGTCACAGGCAGAGTGCTCTGAAACGCTGGCCCGCCAGGACAGGCCCAGTGACAAGCCCTGGAGTCCTGTCATGGAAAGGAGTCACCGTGAGGATACCCTTGTTCTTTCTGTTCCTTGGGAAGCTGTGAGGGGGAGGGGTGTTGCCCGCTCACTTCCCCTTCCCCTTCATCCTTCTAGGGGTCGATTCATCAGCATGTTTACAGGAGTGCTTTCTAAATGGCCCCTTCCTGCTGAGCTAGTCAAAGTGCTCTCCATGCATTATCTCTCATTTGTCCTCCTCTAATCCTCGGAGTTTGATAGGTGTCAAAGGATTGTCCTTTCTAATTTCTTTTCAACCTTGAAGGGGAAATTTGGATTACTAGATTGAAGGTACAGAAGAATATTTTCCAAGATGGCATGTAGAACAGGAATTTCATTATAACAAAAGAGTGTTGAACTTGAACGGGAGAGGGAAGGAGAGCAAGATGAGGAGACACAGAGAAAGACTATTTAGAATGCATTAGTATTCTTCACCTGGAGAGGCTACTTTTAAATTTAATTACTTCTCCATGAAGTGGACCATGTACTTTTCTGACCTATGAAAAGTGGGCAGAGTTGATTATTAGAACACAAAACCCAGTATGACTATACATGTTACATTAGCATGTTGTAAACAGAAATGGCAAAAAACAAAAAGCCACACCTGAGTTACAGATTCCACCAGGCAATTGACTGATGAGAGCTTCCTGAATGTGAGGAGTTAGTCTGGATTACCTTCAGTCTCCCTAATTGCAATTCCATTTCCTCATCAGTGTCTGCCCAACATCAGTGCAACTGTTGAGTGAAGTCTTCCAGGATGTATCAATGTAATAAACCAGTAGCTTTCTACCAACACCAGAGCTAAGAATGTTGTCTATGGCATGTAAGACCTCTAGCTTAGACTTCCTTGCTTCACTGTGACCTGCCTACCTAATGTTCCCATCAGTGCATTTGGAAATGCCTTGATTTATGACTTTATTTTGTTCTGTAACTACAAACCTTTATGAAACCATTTCCACGCTGGAACATGTTATTGGGGCCAAACTGAATCTGTGTTCCAAGGCCATGGTCACTTATATTTGGTTCAAGAATACAATTGCTCTTACTCCCTTTGAGGTGAGAGCTGTGCTTTGCATTAACAATACTGAGTGTTTGTAACTTATGGAAACTGGAAAGGCTCAGAGTGTCTTTCCATCTCTTCGTCTTCCTCTCTTGTCTTCCTGAAGTTAAGCCACTAAACCCCCTTTTCCCCAAGGTAGGTCACAGATACTAATAAGTTCTTGCCAAAAGCCAGTTATAAAACTAAAACTATCTCTCTTACCATTTCCTGTCTTTCTGGGTTAAAGCTGCCTATAGAAAGGGTCCCACTGTACAGCAGGAGAAAGGACTGCCACAGAGCCAAGAGCACACAAGCAGGAGGTCTTCCTGGGTCTTCCAGGCAGTCTACTAGGATGACCTTTTGGCCTAGTTACATTTCTGTCTTCCTGACCCTTCCTAACTGATGCTGAGCAGAGAACTCGCCTTTGGTCTTTGGCTCTGCATTGCTAAAGACTCTTTTACAACATTAAGTTCTTAGGTATTTTCATATTTTATTTGGTGTGTGTATGTGTGTGGGTGAGCCTGTGCTTGCAAGTCTGAGGACAATTGGTAGGAGTCAGTTCTTTCCTTCACCATGTGGGTCCTGGGGAACAAACTCTGGTTGCCAAGTTTAGCAACAGGTGTGTTTCACCACTGAACCATCTTGCTGACCCACATATAATTTTTATTAAGAAATATGTTATGTTGTCTTCTTTACCCCTGTTCCATGTTCCTTGTGCCTCAGCTGCAGAGGTTGCACTGTAGATATGTCACTTAGGCCTAGGCAATTCATAGACAGTGTCTGTGTGACCAGTTGGGGTACTTGGTAAATAGTCTCCAAATGGTACAAATCAAGCTTCTATGACATGGGTATTTGTCTGTAAATATAAAGATAAATATTTTGCACATAGAAAGAAATTACATTACCCTAGGGATGTGAAGGTCTTGGGGTTCTCTAAGATCTATGACCTCTACAGCCATGTGTATTTGGTTATGCTTACAGTACCACACTTGAGTTTCCTCCCATTGAGTGGGCTTTTAGTCCAGTTGACCAGCTGTTCGTTACCCCCAAGATTAAAGCTCTGCTACTGCACCAATGTCTTATGCTGTGCTGGCCGTTGATGTGGTTATTTGGTCTTGAAGCTGGTGTTGGACCATCGATTGATGTTTTCCCTTAGCACCTTCATAGAGTCTCCAAAGCTGTGAGAGCTCCGTCAGGGGAGGTGGTTTTAGGTCAGTTCTAGCTCCATTGCTGCAGATCCTGTGTCTGAAGTCTGTTCTATATTCAGCAGTGGGGTCTCACCTTCCAGTCCTAGGCCATCAAGGGGTGTGACAATAGCCTGCATAATTTTGGGAGTCTCTTGGACCACCCTGGCCAACAACTCATAGAAGTTTTCTCCTGCTTGACACTGTTGCTTGTTACATAGCATTTAGATATACACCTGGACTCATGTAGAGATACTGTAGGCGTAATTTGTCATTAGGTAGTTGGACTGATATGATTCCATCCTTTTTTAAAACTAACTAGGCATTATTTATCTCTCCTCTCTCCCTGTCTAATCCTCCACCATGGCTTCCCCATTTAAAGTGTCCCCATTTTCCCCTTTTCTCCCTTGATAATACCAGTCTCATATGGTCCCACTTCTCTTGAGCTCCTTCTAGTCCTTTATTCCCAAGTTTCCTTGTATAATCCTCCCTCTCTCTCTCATTTAAATAACCCCATTTTTATCCTTTTATCCCTTGGTAACACCTGTCTCCTGCTGTTCTTCTCTCTCAGGTTCCTTCTTTCTCTTTACTTCCCTGCTTCCTTTTCATTATTCTGGTTCCTACAGTTATATCTGGATACATACTCACTTAAAAAGGATTTGGTGCTAGGATCCATGTACTAGGGAGAACATATGTCCTTTGTTTTCCTGAGTTTGTGTTACTTCACTTAGTATAAAAGTTTCTAGTTCCATCCATTTATCTGCAAATTTCATGATTTTGTCTTTATCGCTGAGTAGAACTCCATTGTATAAATGTACCACATTTTCATTATCCACTCATCAGTTGAGGGGCACTAAGGTTGCTTCCATCTCTTAGCTATTGTGAAAAGAGCAGCAACAAACATGGATGTACAAGTGTCTCTGGAATAGGATGAGTCCTTTGGCTATATGCCATGGAGTGGTATAACTGGGTCATATGTTAGGTTCATTTTTAGTTTTTTTAAGAGTTCTCCACACTGTTATCCATCAGGGTTGCACGAGTTTACAATCCCACCAGCAGTGGATGACGTTCCCCTTTCCCCACATCCTTGCCAGCACTTGGTGTCTTTTGATTTCATGAATCCTCCCTCATGCAACACAGGGACATGACCATAGAAGGTCACACATGGCCAAAAACTAGAGATTAAGAGTCTGCAGATTGCTGGTCCATGAACAGGACTACTATATTAAACTTCACCTACCCAGGGCTCAGGGACCATTGCAGAAGAAGGGGCTGAAAGATTGTAAGAGCCAGGGAGGAGGTGCAGGACCGTATGGAAACAGAGTCCAACAAGCTCCTGGGACCCACCTATATGATTCTCTGACAATGGTATCAGTATACAAAAGTCCCATGCAAACTCAGGCAGACAAAAACCTGGCATAGAACTGTGGACATGAACAGCAGACCCTAAAACATCGACAGCTGATTACTGCTGGGTGAAGAAGAGCTTATTTTCCTAAAACAAGAGACTCTAGACAGGCTGACTAGACCTCAGTGGATGGACTTGCACTGGAAAATGTCTGAGGACACTGATTTGACACATTGAACCTTAGTACAGATGGCTGAGTATCTGGGTTCCAGTGTGGGAGTGGGTGGGACAGTATCGGTGGGGACGGGGTATAAAGATGATTAAGATTGTTGGAAATGTTCTTTATTTCCATTTAAAGTATTTATTAAAACCCCCGGAAGTCGGCATGAGAGCATAAGCCTGTAATTCTAGGATGGTGGATGCTGGGAAGAAATGCAAGTTCAAGGCCAACCTGGGATATCTGTATATCTGTACATTTATATCTATATATCTATATCTATATATCTGGCTGTCTCAGAAACCAACAAAAACAGAATGAAGGAAAAAAACAAAACCGCCTAAGCAACAAGAAACACAAGAAAGACAAAACCTTCCATTTTTGCCCTGATTTGTCATGAAGTTTTGGGGTCATACATCACGTACAGCCTCTCCCCTCTGGAAATGAAGCAACAGGCACAGTGGAGCCAGGTTTTCAGTGTAGTGTGCGCCTTAGCAAGTGCTTTGCTCTTCATACAGCAGCCGAGGTCGAGCTCATGAGCTCGGGGACAGCAAAGGCAGACCAGCTCAGCAGCTGTGCATTTTCTTGAAGCTGGCCAGCTCTGCATGCACTGCAGCGGAGACTGCTGCCCGTGTCTTAGGCTTCCCCTTGCAGGCTGCTTGCTGCTCCTGCAACGAGATGCATTTTCAAGCATAAAATACACAAAACATCAATAAAAATGTTCTGACTTTTTTCTGGTCTCAGTCTAGAACATGTAATGCTAACTACTCTTGCCTTTACTTCTCCCTCACATCTCTTATTCATGATTCGAGAACTCTCTTTTCCCCCTAGAGATAAGACTTATGCAATTTGGGAGTCTTTCAGATAGACCCACTGAAGGGGTGCTCCAATTGCCTCACCCTGTGTCCCTGTTCAGCATGGAAGAAGCCAGAGCGGTCTGCGTCCC
>NW_008337322.1:1900380-1904291 GCF_000622305.1 Nannospalax galili | reverse complement strand
GTAAAAAGACCCCAAAGAAATGTAGCCAGTTTCTTGGCTAAAAGCCAAAATGTCCTTGGGCCTGTTAGCAACATACTCTGTTCCAAAGGCCAAAAATGTCAAAAGTATTTGGGAGCTTGTATCTAATCCTTAAAAGATTTTAGGGTTACCTCTTCAGAGGGTAGAGTGTTGGAGGGGAGGTACTGGGCATGGATTTGGTCAAAACATCTTATATACATGTATGAAATTCTCAATAAAGTTTTTGTAAAAATAAGGGAAAAATCACCTGTAAAACCAAAAAAAAAGAAAGAAAACAAAATCCATTCACAAACTTGAACCCAGCACCACAGTCTCATTTTTCAGTGGCTTTGAGATCACAGCTCACCCGCACTTGGAGGCTTGGACTCCTACCAGGTGAGCCTTTTCTAACTCCTCTACCTTCTTCCTTTCTACTTCCTGTCTGTGGATGAAATCAAGCTCTCTCAAGAAGAAAATAACAGATTCCGTTTTATCTAATGCTCAATAAATGAGGAAATGTAAAAAAAAAAATTAACAGAAACATGTTTAGTTACATTCACCTGTGTGTTATCACAGCAGTGCCAGTCAGTGATGTTTGTGACAGGTGAATACAGTGTATCATGTGTGTAAGAACCCCACAGTTCAGTTCCTGACGTACAGCCCAGTTTCACTGAGCGACACAGATCATCTCTTCCTCACCAGTGGGATCTGGCGTCGAGTTATGTCAGCAATGGTGACACGAATGCACAACCATGCACACACATATGTATACCTATGCATGCACGTGCGAGTACACCACACACATTACACACACACACACACACACACACACACACACTCTGTTCTATTTGTGTCCTCATGTGTGACAAAACACTGATCAAAATCAACTTTGGGAAGGAAGGGTTTATTTGGCTTACATATCACAGTCGCGCGGAGGGAAATCAGAGCAGAGAGTCAAGTAGAAACCTGGAGGAGGAGGTTGAAGCAGAGAGCACAGAGGAGCGCTGCTTGCTGGCAGGCTCCTTAGACACGCTCAGCCACACTTACACAGCCCAGGCCCACCTGTCCAGAGATGTCACTGCACACACTGGGCTGCACCCTTCCACATTAGTTAGCATTTGCAAGAACGCCCCGCAGATATGACCACAGACCAGGCCCTTCAATGAAATTTCTACTTCCTGTTTTGAGGTTTCTTCTTCCTATTAGTAAGTTAACAAGTTGATGCCAACCAACACACATGCACGGATATACATACATGAGCACACATACATGAGCACACACATGCACATACATACACATATATGTGCACGAAGCAGCCAAGGGACTGGGGCTACATGCTATGTAATGCTGCTTCCAGCTCACTTTCCTGAGCACCGAATGCACCTAAATTAGGTTAAACACAGGAAGTGTGGATGCAGCTGTGTAACATGTACTTAGAACTTTGCACTTTGCAAATGAACAAAATACAGATTCTTATCTAGCAAGTAAGTTATTTTCCATGATATAGAATTCTTCAAGTCAATGAACTAAAGATATGCTGCTGCAGGGCATTATTTCAAGTACTTTTCTGTACTAAAAATAATAAACTTACTGAATTTTGCTAATGTAAAAATAATGCATGTAAATGGAAAATAATTATAGAACACACATAGAAGAAAAATAATCTGTCTCCCCACATGAAGAGAACTGTCATCTCTACAGGCACTTTATAATGATTTACAACAAAATAAATATTCGTGGTGGTTTTGACCTGCCTCTGATTCTAGTCACAAGGGCTTCAGAGGTGCAAGGACCCAAGGACGTTGTCCACCTGAATCCTAGCTCTGGCACAGAGAGTCTCTGGCTGGGGGATTTGGGCAGAATCCCCAGCAGTCTCCCTTCCCCTTTTTTGTTGGCCTTCTGATCTCACTTTCTATTCTTTTCCATGAGCTGTTGATTGCACACACTTTTTTTTTCTTTTTCTGTATTGATTATTTAGCTTGAAGTCTATTCACTGTAAGAAGCAAAGTGATTCAATAAATGGTTTATTTCCAAAATGACGATTTCATCAATTTTTTCACATTACAAAGTAAAACTAAGAATTTTACTAGGTAGGATGCAGTGAGGGGACATACAGAGAAGGAAGAATTGATGTGTCAGGGTGTGGGAGGGCAGGGCAGAGGAGGGAGTGTGGGGAGGGGTAACCAACACTAACGGCCTGTAGAAAAAGCCTCATGGAAACCTACCACTGCAGAAGCTTTTTAAAGTCTAGTCTTACACGTAGAAAGAGATGAAAAGGAGTCACCTAATGACAAGGACATTGCCCCTACTAGACCTCATAAGCCTGCAAAATAAAAGCCCGATGCTGGGAATGGACTCCCTGTTTTAAAGTTGTTGACCAGGGGGTCCCATAGACCCTCCAACAATGTTGGCCATTAGCCCTGCTCTTGATCACCCACCAGAACTTGATGCAAGACACTATTGCTAAGATACTTCACACACAAGCTGTAGTGAAAACAAGGAGAAATCAAGCTGGTGCTGACTTCAGAGCCTCATCTCTACGGACTAATTTTCAAAGTGTGGAAGGTGTTGTGCACGCTACCCAAGAGAAGTAATTATGAGCCTTACTCAGCTGTAAATCCTGCTAGCTACAATAATAACTGGTCTGGCAAGATATGCCCATTGGTACAGTAATGGCAAGAGTACTATGCAGTTAACCAACCACTTTCTAACTGGATTTAAGGCCCCCAACTTAAAGCAGAACCCATGCCTGACACTGATATCAGGCCCAAAATCCTGAGCCTAGATGGGATACAGGCCCTAGGGGAGGACCTAGTACTATTATTCTACTATGTAGACACAGAATTAAACTCATTCCTAATGACTTCTTGTTATACACTTGGATTAATGCATCTGTCAGCAGAGATGTTTCCTTATGCAGCAAATGATGATTAACACAGAAACCCACAACCGGTCAATGTGCAGAGAATGAGGTGACGGTGGATTCTTATCCTTGACTAGGACAAGTATGTCAAACTTCAGCCTCCTAAAGTTCAGAGGTGATTGCAGGAGAGGCGACTGAAAAATTCTAAGATCCAGAAGTGGTAAACGAGCACAGGGAAACAGAATTTTCCGGACAGCTGATCAGTTACTCGTATGATCTCAGGACAATGGTGACAGCGTCCCCAGCACCACTTGAAACCAGGAGCGAGCGATGGTGCACTTTGTCACCCAGAGCAGGGGGTGGAGATAAGGGACCTGGGGTCCTCACCTAAGTGCTAGCAGAAGGTGAACTCCAGGGACAGGAGACACTTTCTGAAATAGAAGAGGAGCACACTAAAGCTCATCACTGGCCCTGATAGGCTTTCTGCATGGACAAGTTCAAATTGCATGTGCATGTATACACATGACTGTAACACACACACACACACACACACACACATATTACTGATACTCATAATGTTGACATTTCTGTTTTTCACATTTTATATGCTTGGATATTGTTACTTGACCCAACCTTCCGTTCTTCCTTTCCTGACAACATTTTACTATGAGAATTATTGAATTTTGAAGACAATCCTTTCATCGAAATTTTTTGGTTATATTTAGCACATTTTGAACTTGTGGCTTGACTGTGTGGGAAAAAGAGTGAGTGTTTGGGGAATTGTTCTCTTTCTTTTCTTAGGACTAAATCACTAAAATAATTTAAGGTGGAACTTTATATAGTTCTTAACCAAATGGGATTTTCCTGTTATCTTTGCAGGGATCCAAAATATCAGCATTTCATAGAACATTTTTCTCAGGCAATTTCTTTAAAAAGTTTAGACTTAATAGGAGCTAATATTTAAAGAAGATAAAATTTAAATTCAATTTCATACAATTGGGTTAAAATTTTAAACTTAAATTTTACATTTAAATAATTATTCTTATAATTT
>NW_008337322.1:1893477-1900286 GCF_000622305.1 Nannospalax galili | reverse complement strand
AATAAAATATAAGGAAAGTTTTACTCTTTAAATTATTTTTAAAAGAATTCAAAACTTCTAAAAGCAATAAAAATTACCTCAAATAATTCAAATGAAAAGCTGAAATCTTAATTAATAAAAGATTTTACTCAATGTATTGGTACATACTGAGTTGTTTAAGATTTTTTGTTTTGAGATATATCACTATATTTCTTGTAAACAATTCAATCTAAATTTCTTTCGCATTCAGTAAACTGGATTCTATCGTCATTAATCTAAATTGGGATTATACAATTTTTAGAAAGATCAATTAAAATCCTCAGCACATTGCTGGCTGGGTTAATGGATGCAGTTAGATGATTTCATTTAATACTTTCCCAATTCTCAGCAGTTGTCAAAGTGAATTTACTACTGGAATGGCTCACCTCTGCCAGAGAAAGAGGAGCGGCGGGATCTCCAGCGTGACGCCCTGATTGCCTTGGTTCAGTCCCTGCACTGCACGGAGAGGGGATCACTTGCACGGCATACTCCTGTTCATTAAGTGGATAGATTCTTTACCACTTCATACTGCTGTGTAGGATTCTTTGATCAACGTACACCTAACGTGATCCTGTCTAATTCCTTTCCACTAAATTCTTTCTTCGCAAGTCCATCTCCAACTTTGCATTGAATTGAATGAAAGCTGTTCTCTCCCTAAGTGACTTGCCTCTCGAACAAAGTGTTCTCATCTGGCTTATAGATTTTGCTTGTAACATTCATGGACAGGTGTGTGTGTGTGTGTGTGTGTGTGTGTGTGTGTGTGTGTGTACTTCTTGGTAGTGTTTGTTCTAAGACACAGGTGCTGTGTGACCAAGGTAATGTCGCCAATGGAAGGAAGATAGAAACTACCAAGAACGTTACAGAAGTGTCGTCCACTCCACCTCAAAGGATTTGTTTACAAAGCAGCATAGACACATTGACTAAAGAGGGTATTGTATTTGTCCGACCAACCTTGTCTGGTCACCGCTGTTACTTCTTCAAGGACAGCAGCTCCTGGCTGTCACAGAGACAGACTGGACCTGTGGCCTCTCTGTTTCTCTCCTACCTCAGCATCTAGGAACTTCTACTAGCCTTTTGTATTGGGGGATCCTTCCTGTCACCCTCAAGATATAAGCTTGTGCACTCCAGTGAAAATAAATCTTTCCAGTGACTTCTACTAAATTCACCAGATGCCCCCAGAGGCACACTCCATTATGTTTTACAGTCGCCCGCTGGTAACTTCCAGACAGGCTTCATGTACCTGATAGAAATATTGTGACCAAAAGTGCTTGAGATTTGGGTCATTAATTTGCATATTTCTGAACATTTTCATATACATATTGGCCTTGGGAACAGGTCTCAAGATCCAACATAAAATTTTTGTTTCACATGTGCTGTGTGGATCCATTTCTTTGTATGCTCCTGCATTTACATATCCATCCAACAAATATTTATTGAGCACTTCTTATATGTTGAACATTTTTCAGCCTGGAGCGTCTCAGTGCACAAAACAGCAAATATCTGCTCTTGTGAGCGTCACGCTCTAACATGCAGACAAGTGCAAGCCCAAGCTCCTAAACTGGTAGGCATGGGGTACAGTCCTAAGAGCTGTATGAAGGAGCATCTCCTTTGGGAGGGGTGCTCTGGTCTACACGTTGATGACAGGTGGCTTGAAGGACGTCTCTGACCAAAGCTCTGAAGAAAGGAAGCTCTATCAGCCGTTTCAACAGAAGCTCGATCTGGATGAAGAACAGGATGAGGGACACAGGTGGGCACAGCAGCATTGGCATCAGGGCTGGGAGTCGGCTCAGGAGGTAAGCTCACTTGCTCTGCAGGAGTGAGCCCCTGAGTTTAAATCCCCAGCACCCACGTAAAAAGCTGTGCAAGCCCGCATGTTCCTGTGTGTGAAGTGGAGACAGGCAGACATGATAACATTGCGACTGGTTCAGAGAGACCCTGTCTCCAAGCAGTAATGTGGAGAGGATAGAGGATGTGATGGCCTGCTCTGCCCTACACATGTCCACGTGTGGCTGTGTGCACCCATACACTGATGAGCATGCATCACACACAGCACACATACACATAAATGAATAAATACATAGGACTTGGCATTTCTTTGGAAATGGATACTATAAATCAGTGTTGGTAGAGGTGGTCAGAATAGAGATCCACTTTGAAATTACATTATGTGGGATTTGTTCATGGGGGAGACAGGAAGGGAAAGGAAGAGAGAGCGCGTGAAAGAGAGGGGATTTTGAAGTAAGGATTGCAGCATGTACTGATGAAGGTTTGTGGGAAGATCAGGGTGAGCGTGAGTGGTAACTGGGAATTCACATGGAGTCCATTGAATGCAGTGACGTAAAACATCCAAGCCAGTGACAATGCTGGTAAATGTGCGTTTGGACATAGAAATCTGAAATTTATTCATGTATCCTAATAAATATTTACTGATTACACATATTGCTTCAGAAAATATAATACATGTATAACTACAAATTTAAAAAGATACAAATCTATCTTTTGGGAATTTTAAATTTAAAGACAAAAAGGATGTTAAACCTTTTTTTTCCCAGTAAGGTCACACAGGACAGAAGATTACTACATGGTTCTTCCATGGGTCGGTTCCGGGCTGAAACCCTGTAACAAAAGACAAACTAATGAGAGAAAAGCACACCTGTTTATTATTTGTTCTCTTCTTACCCTTCTCCTTTCTGTTCTGGAGACAATCTCACACTGTAGCTTAGGCTGTGAGGGAATTTGCTGCAATCTCCTTGTCTCAACATCCTGATTACAAGCAGGAGAGATCATCCCCACTCATTTACATAAACGTTGCATTACATAAGTTTTACATGCTGTAAGAGAGCTTACAAACCACTGAAGATGTGAACACAGAATCTGTGTGCTCTGTGGACACACGGTTGTACTCTGGCAGCAGCAATCTGAGCTGACAGATTTGGCTGCTTGTTCAGACTGCTCTCCATCCCTCTGAATGACATTTCTTCCCTCTGGGTCTTAGGCAGGACCATGGTCCATAGAGTCACCTGGAAAAGAAGTAGGGTAAGGCCACAGAAGGAACTTGCTAGGCCTTGGTCTGTGTCTCTTGTCATTGGAATCCTGGGGAGAGGAGGGACAGAGAGATGGGTTTTGTGCTTCCCAACTTCCATTTCCTCAGTTTTCTTTAGCTTAGGATGTGCTATGTTGCCATGTTTTGGGTAGTGTTTCCGTGTCTCCTTAGTGGGATAAGGGTTTCCCCGGTGACTCTGAAGTAGAAGCCTATTGCAGTGACACAATAGCTCTTACTTGGTGCTGTGCTGAGGAAGAATCTGGAAGCATTCATACCTAGATTTGAATGATATGTAAGAGCTGGCAAAGTAAAGGTAGGATTTTCTACGTTCATTGTTTATTTTTTAGGTTCCTTGAACTGCTTTATTTCTGTGATTTGAAGAAGTCGTCATTATTACAAGTGGGTGGCAGATTTTCAACTCTGTAACACTCTACATTTAATATAGATGCTCGTGTCAGGCCACTGTATTTAGTCCACCCTCTGAATCTTTGGATTCGGCATCTGTGGATTTAATCAGCTATTCCTAGAAAACACTTCAGAAACATTTGGACTGTGCCCGAATCTCCCTTCTTGCCTCAGTAGGTCCGTAGTTCTCTAAAGCACACAGAAGAAAAAGTTTCTGCACAGCACTAACATTGCACAAGTTAGTGAAAGTAAATTACAGATGATCTGAAGTTTATGAGAGAATTAAAGCAAGTTGTATGAAAACAACTAGTTTGCATAAGAGACTTAAAGTGTCACACATTGATTCTATTCATAGAGGGTCCTGGCTCCAGTTTTGAAGGAAAATTATGTTCCTTTTCTTTTTTTCCTTTTTTATTATTTTTCTTTTCCATTTGAAAAAAATGAGGCCAACGGAATTCCTTTCTAATCTTGTCTCTTTTACATTTTTGAGTGTAATGATTTTAATGACCATCCACAGTGTGCAAATAATATTTATTATCTTTTTGCACCACTAGGATTAGAAACTAAGTCCACACATTCTCTCCCATTTCTATCAGACTCTTTTGAACTTAGCATATTTCAATTTAGACATCCTTTTTTTAAGAAAGAGGACTTCCAGGATTATATAAAGTTGAAACAAGTTTTGGAGGGCCACACAACCAATCTGGTACACACAAAAGACTTAAAGAAGACAGCTAGCTTAGGGATAAAGAGTTCATGTGGGAGGTATGGGGGACAGAGAGATGGAGGACAGGGAGATGAGAGCACTGCTCACTACCAGCAGGCTGACTCAGTTTACAAAGGTGTATCTTCTGAGGTCTTGAGAGCAGAAACTCAAGAGAAGTGACTGTTTGTCCAGGACATTGAAGAGATCCTGGCCTTGATTTGAGGATAATGAAATGACAAACAGAAACTAGAACGTCTTCACTCTTGCCACAGGGTAGATGTGTGCAAGAAAGGCTCTCAGGTGGAAGGTCTTATCTTAGTGATACAGTGATCTGTATACATAAAGGGCTAAACACATCACATTCACGATCCAGGAACAAGCACTGGAGTCTGCACACTAGTGCTATAGGACACATGAATTCATTTCATTAGATAATTTTGATATTTTCCACTTATGATTTATAATTTAATGCATAGGCTGCTTATGAATTTTATATTTGAAAATATTTTTTAAATTATTTTGTTTATGATTTTTATTTTTATGTGTATGAATTTTTGCCTGAATTAATGTAAGTGCACACATGTTATGCAGTGCCCACAGAGGCCAGAAGAGGGTTTCTGTTCAACTGGAAATGGAGTTATAGACTGTTGTTAGTTGCCATGTGGATGTTGGTAATAGAACCTGGGTCCTCTTAATCACTGAGCCATCTTACCCGTCCCTATGTTTGAAAATTTTAATGTTCATGTTTGTAATCACATCTTGTATTAATTTGTTTCACAATATCCAATTATACCTGTTCTGCAGAAATGCAATTTATTGCATATACTCATTTGTATCTAATGATTTTCTAAATTATCGTAATATTTTTCACATCCAAATGTCCTTAGGAGAGATAATCTGACCATTTCAAAGGGAAGTTCTAAAGCCTTTGAAAAATGAAGGCAGACAGAAAGACACTTGAAAATCTGAAACCCTTCTGGCCAACTCCATTCCAGTGATGGGGAAATATACAATAAAACCTTCATGAATGGATTTTTACAAATCCAGCTTTTGTGTTTGTCCCTGGAATGTGTCTACTACTAAGAAATTGTGTTCTGTCGTGTTCAGATACCAGGCAGCTTTCTTGCAAGAATGAGGCTTTGGGGTTTATTATAGATAGAAAAGTAAAATATAACACCTTTACCTCCACCTCCACCCTGGTTTCAAAAGAAACAGCCGTTTGATCCTCTCCCTGAAGTCCCTATTGACGGGGGAGGGGGAGTCCATCATTTTATTTGTAAACCACTTTTCACAGCACTAAATGTGCATCACCGAACCAGTGACATCCCTCTGGCCAACACAGACTCACATGTTATTTGTTCCAAAGGGGGAGGCTTATCAAACTCACACTGCTAACCTTTCACACACAGAGCCTGAATGTGAAATAGGGTAGAAAGTGGTACTCGTGCCATTAGGGTGCAAAGGCATGGGGCAAGCTCTGCAATGGGCCCTTGGAACTGCAGGCGGTTCCTGGGCGTCCAAGGGACGATGCATGTAACACAGTAAGTAGGTGTGCAAGTTTTCCTGAAGCCTTTTTAAGTACCTCCCTGCCATAATACTCAAACTTCCAAGCAAAACATTATTGAGGACAAACTGTTGGATAGGCTGCACTAGCCTACCAAGACTCAAATGGGTAGGGAACATTTAAATAAAATGAGATGCTAATATCCCTAATTATGCAAGCGCTCATGAAAAGTAATTTTTTACCATGAGCCCTAGATGACAGACCGATCAGGGCTCCTGTGTCACTTTGTGAGCTTGTCATGGTCGCCATGGCACTTCTTCCTGGGTTTCAGAACATAATGCTCATCTAAGGATGATCACACCACTCTGGCAAACCTCTCCCTTCTCTTCACCCAAGTGATGCGATCTCAGTTTCAGCTGAGGTACCTGGAATGCGACCTATGTTTCTGTGTCATGTGCAATATCCATGTGTGTGAACATGTCTCCATGCTACGTGTCATACTCGTGTGTGAGCATTTGTCCTCCTGTGTGAAATGTATGTGGAATAAGCATGTTTCCAATGTAGAAACACGTGTGTGAGAGTGTTTCCATTCTAAGGAAAATACACACATATGCATGAACACGTTTGCATGCTGTAGGTAATACACATGTGTCTGAGAATGTTTCCATTCTATGGGTAGTACTGATGTGTACATAAGCATGTTTGTATACTGTGTATAATACACATGTATGTGAAAATGCTTGCATTCCATTGGCAGTACACATGTATACATGTGCATGCTTCCATGCTGGGTGTCATACACTTATATGTGAGAATGTTCTTTCTTATGGATAATGCACATGTATTCATAAGCATGTTTCTGTGCTGTGGCTAATACACATATGAACATTAGTTTTGGGTTAGAGATACATGATCTTTGAATGTCCTTTTGAGTTCTCCTGACCAGCTGTGTGATCATGGTGTAACCTGTCTAAAACACCACAAACTGATATTAAACACAATATTATTATTCACATGTCACTTGGGAAAATGTCCTCATTATTCTTCTGTATGTCTATTGTATTAAAATGCTGCTAAAACCTTGAACAAAGGATACATACATTTGTTCTGGGAGTCTATCCAGAAGCATTATA
>NW_008337322.1:1818418-1893095 GCF_000622305.1 Nannospalax galili | reverse complement strand
GAATGGGAGCCAAACAGATGCTGAAAAACCCCGTCAATATCCTGGAGGAATCCATTCCCTCTCAAAAAGAAACTTAATTTCAACTATAAAGATTTGATTACGTATTGTTATACAAAATGTGATTAATGTTTTGTGGTGATTAATCAACTGCAAAATATATAATTATGTCGTCTGTATTTCCCCATCTTCCTGTCACTTCCACATTCTGTGGGCGAGCTGGGAGGTAGGGCAGAGGGAACTTGTGACATGTGGATAGCTTTAAAAACCACAGAGGAATAGTGTGAGGAACAGAGAACTTAGAGACTTGGTGCTCTTTCTAACGGAAATGACTGAACATCATAAGCAAGCAAAAACCCAAAGCCCATCTTTAAAAACCACAGAGGAATAGTGTGAGGAACAGAGAACTTAGAGACTTGGCGCTCTTTCTAACGGAAATACTGAACATCATAAGCAAGCAAAAACCCAAAGCCCACAGGCTTCCTGCAGAACAGAGTGGAGGATGGAGGAGGGGCCCCCACTCTCAGGAGCAGCAAGAATTAGCCCCTCTGGAAAAGGCACTCCTTATGCTCTCCAAATCAGGCTTCTGCCTTCTCTTGGCTTATGGAGATAACATCTCAACACCAGCACGATTTATCATTTTTTGCAGAACACCAGTCAGTGAATTCTTTGCCTGTCTATCTGACGTCAACCCAAGATGTAAACCATGATTAGGGTTTAGGCTATGACTCATAGGCACGTCTTCCTCAAAAGTGGGTATGGCTGAAGTTGTATTTTCACATGAGTGCCAGCTGGAGAAGTTTCAGTATAGCTGAGAATTGCTTATTAAATTGAATTCCATAGAATATCTGCATTTTAATATATGATTTTGACCTAGATAATGCTGGATAAGGTGTTTTATTAATTTTTTTCATTGTACTATTTCTTGGCGGGGACTGGTTAAGCAGAAACAACTTTAAATGATTTCTGTTTCCAACTCCTGCTGGATTTAAAAAAAAAAAAAAAAAAAAAAAAGAGTAGCTTTCTAACTGTGTGCCTTGAGAGTTGCTCTGGGAGTTGAGAGTTGAATTTTACTTTTAACCCTGGATTTACATCAGTATCACATGGAATCCTTTTTTTTTTTGGTCTTTTTGTAACAGGGTCTCCCTGTAGCTCCAGCTGTCCTGGAACTCACTATGTAGACCAGGCTGGCCTTGAACTCAGAAAGTTCTGCCTGCCTCTGCCTCCCAAGTGCAGGAACACATTTTTTAAACTCAGTGTCTAAAACAGACCTGCAACAATAATGCTAAGCATTCTGGGATTGGAGACAAGCATGCTGGCTTTATTTAGAAGCTTTCAGAAAACTTTTCATGTGAGTTCCACTTGGGTTGAATATCAAGCAAATCTAGGATCCTCAAGTGTAGTGTTCAGGTCACCAATATCAGTACCACGGGGAGGATTTTCTAGAATGCAGGCTCCCAGGTGGGCACTTTTTCACACCCACTGCCACAAACATAGATCGGAGGCTGGGGAACACCTGCTGTGATTTCCAGGTTCCTGTGTTCAGAGCAAAGAAATAGATCAGGACCACGTGGGTAGTGTGTCTCTGTCCCGTTTCAAGAACAAGTGAACACAGGAGACAAAGCTTGGTGAGCACTGAGCTGTCAGTACAGGTTAGCACTCTGCAAACGTCAGAGGAACAGGAGATGAAGAATGTGTGGTTTTGTTGGTCCCTAATAAGAGGGGTCTGGCATGTTTTGAGTTATCTTTTCAGTATTTGTTTCTTTCACATTCTGTTTTGGAATAATATTGGGGAGATGTATTTTGGTGAGAAGGTTAAGTTTTTCCAGTTCGGCAACTTACAGTAAGAACAGAATCCATCTATGGAATCAAATTCTTTTCGTTCAGTATAAGTCATCACAAAGCTAAACAAATATTATTTATTTTATTTTGGAAAATTTATTTTTATTTGTGTGTGTATATGTGTGTGCATGTGCGAGTATATGCCACATGTTTACGGGTGCCATGGAGACCATATGAGTGCAGCGGAGCCCCTGGACCTGGAACTGTAAGTGGTTGTCAGCTGCCAGGTGTGGGTGCTAGGAGCCAAACTCTGGTCATCTGCACAGCAACTAAAGAGCTTAATAACTGAGCCACTCTCTCTGGTCCCCAAACATCATTTGATGCTATTTCTGTGGCGCTTCTTTCCATGTGGCTTTAATAGCTCTAAACCTTTGATCCCTCCAGTCATGTCTCAAATCTTCCTCCAGCATCTAACACAGAGCAGAGTGGCCGGCTCACTGACAAAGAGGAACCATGTGGTGGAGAGAAGGGAAAGTCATTAATAAGAAACCAGAAACAGAGCCACCTCCACTAGAAATCGGCACAATCATGGCTCAGGAATCTCAAACAACTGACTTCAGAACTGCATCCCCAGACCCCGCGGACCTTCTGCCCAGTGACCTGGGCCTGTAGTCCAGCACCAGACTTTGATCAATCTGGACTGGTCTCGTTTGCATGGCCCTGTTTTCATGACAGAGATTGCACAGTTGGAAATCACACAAACAGTGGTGTGTGCTAACCGCCCAGAACTGGACACCAGTCAATCTGGACTGCACTCCTTATGATGTGAGTTACAAGCCAGGAAACTGCCATGTGTGCATGGAAAACCAGTATTAACTGCAAAAGGATGTCCAAACAGAGAATGCTGCACGTAGCCCATTGCCCTACACTGCAGACAGTGCTCAGGTTACGGCCAGCCACAGCTCTGTTGAGTGTACTCAGTAAGCCATTGTGTGGAGAGCCACAGGGTGAGCCCAGTGGAGAGCCACAGCCTCCGCCGCCATTACAAGATGGCGCCGGTATCCGGACCTTCTTAAAAGTAAACATCCTGCCACACCCATAAGGGGCGTGCACAAGAGCCTGCTTTTCCCCGCCTCCTCCCGTGGCATGATCTCCAGCAACCAATCCGCTTCATATACGTCACAAATGGGACCTTTGGGGCGTATATAAGCAACAGCTCTCCCACTTCTCGGTGTCTTTGGTCTTCAGTCTTCAAATAAACTGCTGTAGAAGGATCCTGACTTGTCCTCCCGCGTCGTTCTTGCTGGCGAGACAGAAAGCTGTCGGGGAAACCATTGCTATTTGATCTAAAGGGTGAGCCCATTCACAGCCTGACAAGCTCTCCCTGGCTAGCTCATGGTAATGCACACCCACCCGGTGCTATGTGGATCTTTCCTCCTTCCCTTGAATACATATTTTGAGAGCTGTAAAATATGAATGGGCACACAGACAAACTATTACAGATGAATTAGCTTGGGGATTTTACAGGTTTTGAGATCTGGTATGATATCGCTGAAGAACAGCAAGAAATGTCAAACAGTGTTTAGGGGTCACGTGGTTTTCAGAAAGGCAATGTTCTTTCTTCTCTCTACTAGGACAGAGAGATGATCTCGGAGCTAAGCCTTGGGACAAAAGGAGAGATGCAGAGTTGGAAAGTCAAAGAGATGTAATCTGGAAAGTGTTATTATTGTAGGGAGATTGACACCTTTATGTTGCTTTCATAGAAATCTGGGGACAAGTCTCCACACAGGTATGTTAGAGGCAAAGAGCAGATTGCCTAGCACACATATTTCTCCATGTACAAAATCTCTGTATTTAGCACATTCCCTTGTATCTTAAATGATGTCAGATTCTATTAATTAAATGTATTTGACCAAGAACTAAAAAAAAATTATAAATAATTTATGCATTTAGTTAAGAATGTTGTGATTTGTCCACTCATGCCATCTGGCTACTACATACCCCCCCAAATAAACAGACAAGACAAAGAATCTACAAGAGCTGTGCTGAACTCTGAGTGTTGGAAATTAGCTTTACCAATCATACGGATAAATTAAACAGAAAAACTGGCTTACTTGGAATTTGCAATTGATGATCAAAAAGAAGAGAAAAAGGCATTTTCAGGAGAAAGAAAAAAATCAGAACTCAGTGATCTCAGGAAACGTGTTCTAAGGTAGAATAGTAAGATGTGACCTCCCCACGCAGCATCAACACAGTGATTCATGCCAGCGATTGCACACACTTGTAAGTCCAATGCTTCATTATACTTGCTTAGGCACGGTCTTCATATGTGTTCCAAACTGGTCTTGAGCTCATGATTCTCCTGCCTCAGCCTCCAGAGCACTAGGGCCAAAGGCATTCATTACCACATCCAGCTAAAACATAAAGGAATTCTATGAGGAGAAAAAGTAAATCAATATGAAATATGGGATAGTATTTCACACAGCATGATGACAGGTGTGTAATTCACAATAAGGGAAGAAAAGAAATCCAAAGCTGTGCCAGCCACAGATGTGAGACTTGATCTCGGGCTCAGATCTGGTGCTTCACTTGCAGCAGAGCAGAGTGTGAAGGGCTGGGAAGGAGACCAGACTCAGGTGTTGTCACACATCCTGGATGTAGCTCCTCCAATTTTCTTAATTCTGGAAAATTAAATCTCTTTATAATGCCCAAAATTTGCAATCGCTCCACTGATAGGGTAATTTATGATTTGCATATCGATAAATAATAAAGTAATTTGGAGAGGAGTATTATTTATCCTGATGTGATTGTTGTATTCAAGATTTTAATGTTGAGTGAAACAGAAAGTTGCAAAATAATGCCAAAGACTTGGAAGTATACGGCAGAAGGCAGGCCCGTGTGGTTTATGAACACTCTCTGAGAGAGGTCCTCTTCACAAAGGGGGGAAAGTGCTGGACCAAGACACCAGCCCTCCAGCTGTGACGGCAGAATCTGACTCTGCCAAACATATAGTGCCCTGAAAATGTTGGCTTTTAATAACTTTCTGAGGACCACCAGGCTACTTATTTTTAGTTTAAGAAGTAGAAGGAATAAAGTAAATGACACCTTGCCTCAAAGAGAAGCTTTAGAGAATAAGAGACTGCAGAGTGTGTGTCTCTGGTAGGACTCCTATACTAACCCCCTGAAATAGGGTTCTCCAAAGAAACAGAACCAGTAGAATGATTATATATGTATAGAGATTTATCAGCTTAGCTCACAGGATTTAGTCTGAGTAGTCCAACAATGGCTGCACCACACTGGAGAGGCTGAGAGTCCATAGTCGCTCAGTCCGAGGCTGGATGTCTCAGTAGTCCCAATCCAGTACTGAAGGTCTGACAAATTCCAAAAGATCAGCTAGTCTTCAGTCTACAGCAGCAGGATGACTCACCAGTGAGAGAGAAGGCAAGCAGTAAGAAACCAGGAGTTCTCCTCTGCCTTGGCCTTTTATACAGGCTGCCATCAGAAGTCACACCCACATTTAGGGTGTGTCTTCCAGATTCAGATGATCCAATCAAGAAGATCGCTCTCATTTCAGTTAATCCCAGATCCAGTGAAGTTGACACCCAGGATTAGCCATCACCCAAGGCTCAGGGATCATTGTGAAAGAGAGGCAGAAAGAGTATAAGAGCCAGGGTTGGTCCATGAACATAAGGAAGCAGAGGCTTTAAGGTCAGTGGAAGCTTGCACATGTGAACTTGTGGTAATGGTGGCATCAGACACAGGACACATGACAACTCAGTAAGGCAAAGACCCAGATTGGAGCTGGAGCAGAGAAATGGGTGGTGGCCAAACCTAGTCTGGGAACTACTAGAGACTGTTACTACTGGGTGTGGGAGAGTACATCTTAGGATCTTTAGACAGGCTGACTAGAGTCCTCTGGATGAATTCACATGGAAGGACATCTGGGTATCAATGCTTGACTGGATAAGACTGAGCATGTATGGAAGAATACATGAGATGAGCGTGGAGGGGAATGGGGGACATGGATAGGGGAGGGGGTTTACATTGATTAAGAACTGTTGTATGAAATGTACAAAAGCCCAATAAAAATTTTAAAACAAAAAAAGAGAAGCAGAAAAGAGTTAGGGCTGGGGTACAGCTCAGTGTTAAAGTACTTGTGTGAGGTTCTGGGTTTAACTCAGCGTGGAAAGAAGGAAGGGAGAGAGGGAAGGAGAAGAGAGGAAGGGATGAAGCAAATGTTGTCGTGTATTTATGCAAGTGCTTATTGTCCGCTGTAGGAGCACAGGACTGCCGAGACAAAAGATGGCATGGTGCCACCTAGAAAATGTTTGCAAGACCCCCCCCAGCCCTTCTTATTTCCTCGGATCCTCTTTCCTTCCTCCCTTCCTTCCTCCCTTCCTTCCTCCCTTCCTTCCTCCCTTCCTTCCTTCCTTCCTTCCCTCCCTCTCTCCCTCCTTCCTTCCTTCTTCCTTCCTTCCTTCCCTCCTTCCTTCCTCCTTCCTTCCTCCTTCCTTGCTTCCTTCCTCCCTCCCTCCCTCCTTCCTTCCTCTTTCCTTCTTTCCCTCCCTCCTTCCTTCTTCCTTCCTCCTTCCTTGCTTCCTTCCTTCCTCCTTCCTTCCTCCTTCCTCCCTCCTTCCTTCCTTCCTCCCTTCCTCCCTCCCTCCTTCCCTACCTTCCTCCCTCCTTCCTCCTTCCCTTCCCTCCTTCCCTACCTTCCTCCTTCCCTTCCTCCTTCCTTCCTTCCTCCTTCCCTTCCTCCTTCCTTCCTTCCTTCCTCCCTCCCTCCTTCCTTCCCTCCTCCCTCCCTTCCTCCCTCCTTCCTTCCCTCCTCCCTCCCTTCCTCCCTCCTTCCTTCCCTCCTCCCTCCCTTCCTCCTTCCCTCCCTCCCTCCCTCCCTCCTTCCCTTCCTCCTTCCTTCCTCCTTCTTTCCTCCCTCCCTTCCTCCTTCCTTTCATTCTTCCCTTCTTTCATCCTTCTTTCCTTCCTCCTTCCAGTGTGTCTGGGGATCTAGCTCTGTAGTTCAGGCTGGCCTAGGACTCACTAAGCAGCCTAGGCTGCACCAGAGCAAGACAAATCATCCTGTTTCAATCTCCCAAATTAAGATTACAGGTTTGAGCCACCACACAGGGATTTTGCATTTTTAAAGCCCCATCCCTATCAAAAAAAGTAAACTGAAAACGCCTGGAATTTTAAGAAAAGGTTGCTGTTTGTTGTGATTTTACATGCAAATAGCTGTTGTCTGTCAGTAATGATCAGCTTTGCTGTTACGTCTTTGTGTCATTGGAGAAATGAACTCAACTCAAAAGAAATTAAAGTATATTCATTTTCATTAAAGGACCTAATATTGAAAAAAAGCAATTTTCACATGTTTGTATCATTAAAAGCTTTTAAGAAAAAATAAGTACTATTGCCTTATTATGGGTCTTCGGTCTTCCAAAGATATCATATCAGAATAACCAATTAACAGAGACCATTAAGGAATTACATTACAATTATGTTTACATTCAGTGGGGAGGACTCCTTGGTAGATAAGAAGAATCATTTGCATGCACACTATTTATTTATTTTTACATTTAATCATGTTGGTTAACACAGCGGGAAGTATACTTTTAGATTAAGAACATTGCAAAACATTAAATTTAAAAAATGAAAAAGCCAATATGCACAATTAAACAATTATTACTCTCAGCCTTTGAAAATAAGTAAGATGGCAGTATATAGCCACTCAGGGGGCCTCGCTGCATGGAATCTATGGCAGTCCAGTAACTTGTGACATAGGATTGTTACTAAGAAATTACAGCCTTGCCTCAGGAAGCGAACAGACATTCTGCTGTGTCAGCTCAGAACTTGTCTTACTCTCCTTGAATGAGACATTCCCACTCACAGGTCAGGTGGATATGGTTTGACGTGTCATTGAATGAAACTGCAATCCCTTTTTTAAGGGTTAAAATCTCATTCAATTTTATGTCTTATAGGGTATACTGAGTACAATATTGTATAACTGTATTAATTCAACTGTAAACCTAAAAATTTACAGCCAATTTTGAAAGAGATTCACCTTAGCTCTGGAAATTATTGAATATGTCAATGCTGTTGTAATGAAATGTTTCTTCTAATTAAAAAAAAACCTACAAATGAACCTAAAATAAATAAATAAATGAAACTGCAATCCCTCTCCTCCATCTATGTCTTCGACTCTATTCAGAGTGTCTGGTAACCTGTGACTTGAAGAGGTCAGTGTCTCACATATGCGGCACCAACATGGGAAGTGAGGACAGAAAGCAGGTACAAAGGTTCCTGTTTTGCTTAAAAAAATAGGGAAACAAGACCGTACATTTGCATGGACCGAGAAACAGAACAAGCTCGGAGAAGGCCAAAGCCAGCCACGGTGTCCACCCTGCTGTTCCCCAAGGCTTCAGCAATGGATGGCAGTCATGTTCTGTCATGCCACATCCAGAGGAGAGTGGCCAGACCCTTCCTCTTTGAAACTGGCCTTAACAGTGGGAGACCTGACCTCTAGGAGCTGTGGGTGAGGCCAAGCCTACGTGACCAGATGCAGCAAGTCACAAAGGCTGGGAAAGGGAAGCACAAACAGCCCCTAGATCTAAAATCTCTAAGAACAGAGGCTGAGGGAGCAGAGCAGGTCAGGAAGGCAGGTGAGCGAGACTGGGAACTGCCCTGGACACAGTGCTCATTCAAAATGAGCACCCGAAAGAAAGTTACAAATTGGATGATGAAAGTTGAATAAATATACACATAGTACATGCAAATTTTGTAATATAGGGTTTATGGTTTTAAATATTTTATTTTTTATTTTATGTGTATGCATGTATTGCCCAAGTGTATGTGAGTGCATCTGTGTCCGTGCAATGCTCACAGAAGACAGAAGAGGCTGTGGGATCCCCTGGAACTGAAGTTACGGACAGTTGTTAGCTGCCACGTGGATGCTGGGATTCGACCCAGGTCTTCTGTAAGAACAACCAGAGTTCTTAATACCTGAGCCATCTCTCTAGCCCCACAGTATGGGTTTTAATATAAATTAAATTTACCTACTCCAGGTAAAACTAATTTTGATGTTAATATCTTAAAATAGTTTAAACAAATTCAATTAGAAAAATATCAAATCCAGACTTATCTTTAAAAAAGCATGAAGGGGGCTGGAGAGATCGCTCAGAGATTAAGAACACTGGTTGTTCTTGCAGAAGACCTCGGTTTGAGTCCCAGCACCCACATGGCAGCTAACAACTGTCCGTAACTCCAGTCCCAGGGGATCCAACAGTCTTTTCTGACCTCTGTGGGCATTGCACGACATGGGTGCACTTATGTTCAGGCAATACACACATAAACATAAAATAAAATAATAAATAAATTAAAAAAAATAAAAATAAATAAAAATAAAAAAGCATGGAGAACTTAAAAAAATCAACAAGGAGGGTCTGGAGTGATGGCTCAGCAGTTAAGAGCACTGACTGCTCTTGCAGGGGACCCAGGTTCGAGTCCCAGCACCCACATGGTGGCTATGAACCATCCTTAATTCCAGTTCCAGGGGAATCTGAAGCCCTCTTCTGACCTCCGCAGCATTGCACGACACATCACATATAGGCAGGCAATACACTCGTATACATACAGTGAAAATAATTAAAAAATTAAAAAAATAAAAACAATAAATAAAAAACAGTTTAAAGATAGGAAAGTTAACCTAAATATTATCGGATAAATGGAATTTCAGGCAGATATTTCATCAATAGGTGACTGCCATGTAAAATATTAAATATATGAAAAGATAATTCATCTAAATATTATCAGAAAAAATGGAAGTTCAGACAGATATTTCATCTACACCTGATCATCAACACATAAAATGTCTGCTAATATCATGTGTTGGGCAATTAATTCTATTTAGTAGATTAATAAAATACATAGATGGTACTAGGTTTCACACATATACTTTAAAATTCCAACAATATAATGTGATTGTGTTTTAATATGTTATCACTTACAATGGGAAAGGAAAAAGAGGAGTGGTCCTACAGGATGATACAATTTATTGCATAAATACTTGTGCCTGACAGCAGAATGCCAGGGCTTTGCACATCTGCCATCAGGAAAGGAAGGAAAAGATACAAAACCCTGGTGTTCTCACTAGAGGTTGAATGATCTTGGGCATTAGTGTCATGAGGGGCGATGAACGTTTTTACAGTTAATAACCAACTTTTTAAATAAATCTGCCCCCCCCCCAAAAAAACCCCAAACTTGAATACCCTTCTATAATTCCCGTGGCAATTCAGTTTGGGTTGAAGCTGAACAAGAGGACTTTCTACGAAGGCTGGTTCACAGTTCACCTCTGAATTCACAGCATATCCCTGATGGTCACACCTAAGATTTGCTTTGCACCGTCAGGAACATTCCCACTTCACTTTGAATTCCCTAAGGAGCAAAGAATTTCTTCCTTGGGTGCAGTTGGCCAGAGATTTATGGCCCCTGACAATTATTCAGTTATTTTAACAACACAAACAGTGCTAGAAATGTCCAAATGTCCCTCAGAGTGAAATTCCATGCTCTAAATTCAGCCTGACATGGAGTGTGGCGGTCCATCAGGGCCCTGTGTGGGATATACATCACTGCCCCTACAAGGAGAGTGTTAACTGATGAGAGTTCAGAGCTGCCATTCTCAGAATCACAAGGTTCTACTCACCAGCATACACACAAGAAAATACCAAACTCCGGCATGAGGAAGAATGTGTGCTGTTACTGTATTATCAAGAGCCATCAGAACGCCTACAAGCAGAAGGAAATAAGTAGCAAAACACCTTACACAGGAATACCAAACAGGCACACAAAAAATGAATTAAAGCCAAAGATGTAAAATGGATAATTTCAAATCACATATTGGGAAACAGTTAGATGTCAGTTGCACACATTTCCTTTTTTTTTTTTTATGTTCAGGGAATTGTTCTTTACTTAATAATGACTCCCAAATGCAGAAAAGGTGATGCTGGGAACTCGGATATGTACAGAGAAGCTGTGAAGAGTTGCATACCTTTTTAAAACCCTGGGAGTCTACACTTCATTCACGATACATTCATAACTATGTAGAGAGACCATGGCACACACAGCCTGTACACCGTATACTGCTGTACAAAGTGAACAGGCATTTATTTGCTTAAGCAAAAACATTCAAAATGGATCTGTCAAATGTTCATGATGTAAGTCTGGAACCTTTTAGAATTATTTTTCTTAAGATTAATTTTTATTATTTTTCACTATGAGTTGGGGGAAGGGGAGCTGGGAGGTATGTGTATGTGAGTGTGGTGCCCATGAAGGAGGACAGGGTAGTGGTAGTGAGTCACCTGGAGTGAGTTCTGGGAATCAAGCTCTGTCCTCTGTAACAGCAGTCAGCACCTTAATGACGGATCCACCTTGCCAGCCTGGCATCTATTAGATTTTATGTTATTTTCTAAAATTATGTGAATTTACATTTCCTCTATTCTACTGTGGTTAACAAAAGTGGCTGTCATGTCCAGGGCACGTGGATTTATTAATAATGGAGAAAATGGTCCCTAGTCGTACATCTTTCATCTCATGCAGGTTTTCTCGTATAATCTGTTTAGACCTCACCTTCTTAAGCTTAAACCATGGGTGGCATAAACTAATGTGGGGTTCACAGAAAGGGCAAATAAATGAATTACTGAATGCTCATGACTAGATGATTAAAATCCGAATGTATAATGAATGTGAGGCGTTCCTTTCATACTTACCCGTGTCGTGTCCAGCAACTTCACCGCAGTCCTGGTTCTGAACAGGCGACATCTGTGCTTTGCTGTCAACATGGCCTCACAGCTGGAAGGTCAGTGCCTGCTGCAGGACAGCTCAGCCCCGACTCATGGATGTTCCATGCCATGCACTTCACGTAACATCTTCTGCTCTATTAGAAACACACCAGCTTTGTCATAGAAAACAAAGACCTCATTTTCTGACCCTCAGTCTTCAGCACGTAAGTAGCAAACTAGTGTGTTTTGGGTTGCGTTTGCCCTAGAATGAATGATTTTCAGACCTGTGGGTTGAATTGTTGACGTGATTTTCATTAACAGCCATTACATGAATTTTCACTTGGGATTTGTACAGAATCTCTGGTAATTTCTTACAAGGGCCCCAAACATATTCTGTCATTTTGTATTTTGTGTGTATGTAAAGTGTCATTTTCATCACTGGTAATTGTGAAATCAAAACAACATACAGTTGTGAGATCAAAACATCATATAATTGTGACACTAGAACATCGTTCCATCATGAAATCAAAACATCATACAACTGTGAAATCAAAACACACAATTCTGGAAACCACTGAAGATGTTCTGTGTCCTGCAGTGGTGAGTATGCACCCATGGTTACTTAGTGAAGGTTTCCTTCTCTGTTCTAGCTCCATTGTCTGGTGACTGACGTCCTGCTGGTCTGTCCTCTACTTCTGTGAGTTCCAATATCTGGAAACTTCACATATGAAGCCATTATGTCCTTCTCCTTCTGTACTTGACATGTGTTATTTGGTTGAATGCCCTGGCTCATCCATGCTTGTTTCAAGTGGCAGGTCTCCTAATTCTTAAAAAGTGAATACAGTCCCAGAGAGTTGGAAGATCCCGAGAGTCCAGTATTTTGAGTCCTGCCTACAAAATAAATGAATGTATGATAACTATTAAATCTGAGCAATAAGCCCCACAAATGCCCGTCCACATCGTCCTTTATCTGCTCACCAGTCCGCGAACACCGTGGGCGAGTCTGTATCTGTGCTGCATTGCCAGGGGTGCGGCAACCTCAAGACGGCAATCTCCTTTCTTCTCGATATACGCCTAGAAGGCACATTCCTGAATTATACTTTTAATTCTTTGAAGAACCCTCATGCTGATTTCCAAAATGATTGCATCAAATTGCATTCCCACCAACAGTGCTCAAGGGCTCTACACCGGCAAACTAGCTCTCCGTTGTCAACCCTTGCTATTGTTTGTCTTTTTGCTAATAACCAACCTAACAGGTGGAGTAACATCCAAATGCAGTTTTTATTATACTCCTTTATGATTCTGATTTCAAGCATCGTTTCTGAAAATTTGAGAATTTTGTACACAAGCGCGCTGTGTGCTCATCGTTTCCACCGTGTCCTTCAGACTCCATTTCTCCCCACCGCTCCGGGAAATGATAACCTCTTCTACAGTTACTGTTAACATATGCATGATTAGTGTATATCAAGTCCAATTAGAGCTGTGTATATGTGCATGCATTCGGAGCAGAACACTTAGAATTTGGGGCTCATCCCTAAAGAAAACTGGTTCTCTCTCCCTCATCAACTATAAGCTGCATAGCCATTAGCCTGTAGCTCTCCATCTATGAGTGAGGCTTGTGATATTTTCCTTTGTCCATATTGGTGTGTCAATTGGAGTGTTCTTTGCAGGTCTTGTGCAGGTAAAATTATTGGTACTGCATGAGTGCAATTTTTTTTCAAGACAGACTATGTTACCTTGGCTGGCGTGGAACCCACTATGTAGACCAGGCTGTGCTTGAACTCAAAGAGATCTACCTGCTTCTGCTCCCAAAGTGCTGAGATTGAAGGTCTGCACCACTATGCCTGGCTTCACTGAGCATTCTTTAATGTACCCATTGCCTAGTTCTATGTGTCTTTTAGAGATGGGTTTCCTGAGCTTTGGACAATTGCATGGTGGCAGGAACAACCTCAAACAGCATGAAAGTTGGATATTTTCATTACAGACACACACACACACACCAGTGCTCCTTGGGAGAATCAGAAAAAGAGAGTCTGGAAGTATGATGCAGGGCGCCATACAAGATGAGCCCCATTTACATTACTTTAGTTATCACAGTGGAGTGGTAAGGTTGATTCTAATTTCAGACACTCTTTACGTTGTACTTTTTGCAATTGCATAAGACATCAATACACTGTCTACCACGAAGAGGACTCACTAACAGCCAAAGTCAAACCAATGCTGGTTAAGTACACACCATGACTTATTGCAGATGCTGGGCAAGGATCGGAGATAAGACATGAAAACACCTCTGCTCTTGGGAGACTTGGAAAGAGAAAAAGTCATCTGAAGAATAATGAAAAATAATGGTAATGTATACATATGAAAATGCACACGTGTGTAGATGTGTAGTTACCCCTTCTCTGTATCATCGATCTCCTATACATCTTCATCTGTCATCCATCTAGGTCCCACATCTCCCTGTAGAGAGATGGAAAGCAAATCAACAGTTAGTGCGGCAATCTTCTCCTCCCGCCCATCACAGGCACTTTTATTCTTAAAATTCACGGGCTTCTCATTACTTCATCACATTTGTCATCATGACTTCATGCATTGTCATTATATACAATTATACCTACTGTCACCTAGCTGTCACCTATCTATCACCTATCATCTATCTATCTATCATCTATCTATCATCTATCATCTATCATCTATCAATCAATCAATCAACCATATATCCATCTATTTAATTATCTGGCATCTACCTAATCTAGCATCTATTCAATCTATCATCAGTCTTATCTATCTTTTATCATCTCTATCATAACTCCATCCATCCATCCATCCATCCATCCATCCATCCATCCATCCAATCCATCCATCCGTCCGTCCATACTGGGGATTGCCCTGGGCCCTGTGTATGCATGTTAGGTAAGCACTCTATCCCGAGTTCCATCTCCAGCCCCAGTTTCTCCACATTCTTGCTCTGCCGCTCAATTTCATGGTGGTGAGATCCCACTGGTGTGAGATGGTATCTCATGGTATTTGTTTGTCTTACCAGGTGAATAGCATCTTTTCATAAAATTCAGTGCACTGATTATCTATCTATCTATCTATCTATCTATCTATCTATCATCTATCTATCCATCCATCCATCTCTATCTATCTATCTATCATCTATCTATCATCTATCATCTATCAATCAACCAACCATATATCCATCTATTTAATCTAGGTATCTATAACTTCTCATCTATCATATATCAAACTTCTTTCTATCATCTATCTATCATCTATCTCTCTCTCTATCTATCATCTATCTATCATCTATGATGTATCTATGCTATATTTATCTATCTAGCTCTAATGTATGATCTATCTAATATGTATCTATCACATATGTATTAATTGGCTCTATCTATCCTGGTCTATCTACTAACTATCCTGTATCAAGATTATTCCACTCCTAAAATGCTAATGAGCAAGCCTATCAGAGGGGTGATGGGAATTTACACAGCTGTGGGAAGGGTGGCTCTTTTAGGTTGACTGCCATCTTAGATATGGTTACTAGGAAGAGTCTTTCCAAGTAGGTAAATGCTTGGGCGAACTCACAAAGAATGTGAATAAGCAATCTGTGACTATGCAGAAGAAATTTATAGGTGGAGTGACCAGCAAGCTCAGAGATCTCAAGGTTGGGGTGTGCTTGGTGTGCTCAAAGACCAGAGATGATGCCAGGTTGAAACCCCAGATTCTTGCAGGCATCATTGAAGACTTTTCTTACCCCGAGTAGCATGGCAGTTCGGCTCAATATGACTCTTGGGTTCCAAAAAGCAAGGCAACCAGGAGGTGCTTTGGTTTTGAACACATTTTTGGTGTTTGAAATCTAGTGCACTGTTTTTCACCTGGAATCTCAGGGTGTTTAGCCTTTCTTCTCTTCCCAACACACCCCAACATCTAATAGTGGGAATCCTCCTTAATGTTGGCAGTATTCAAAATAATTTTAACCTCTGCAAACAGCAAATACTGTTAACCTTAAGAGTAATTACATATCTGCCTCCATAGAAGTAGAGACTTTAGGAAGCAACATGATTCAGAGTTCTCTTTATCAAGTATTTATCAGTATACCACAGTCTCATAACAAGGAAATTCTTTAAATTAGGAAAAAAGAAAATGTCTTCAATTTAGTTTTAACACATCACACTAATTTTCCAAAATGCATATTTCTTGGCTGTTATGCAGATCAAACAAATAATCTGTAACTGATGTGGACTTGGTTCTCAGTGAATACACATGTTCTATAAATAAATGCCTGGGGGATAGAAACTTCTCGAGGTCTGAGACATGTTTTTTTTTTTTAATTTAATTTTTAATTTGTTTTATTCTGAGAAAGCTAAAGTATTTCAAAAGCTAATTCCGAACTTCTTTCTATCCATTATTACTTATGAGATTTTATTCAATTATCTATGAAAACTCTGCCTCAGCACTGTGTCCCGGGGTTCAGACACCTGTCATCCTCACGGGTGTGAGCTATCTTACAATCTATGTTTTTTTTTAGTTATTTGCCTCAGTGTGTTCACTGTGTATTCTTACCAGCTTTAAAATTCCTCTGCTCAGTCCTTAAATATATTTTATTTATTTTTAAATTTTATTTTGCAGATTTCAAAGGAGTATGGATGTAATTACAAGCACCCTAAGATAGTAAACATTTCCACACTCAAAGAAACTTCAATATACCTCCCAGTTGGTCACCACCCACCCCGGCCCCAGGCAGCTTCTCTGCATTCTTTCTCATTACAGAGGAATCCATCTTTTCTGTGGCTCTTGTTCATAGACTGAAGTATAGCTGCTCATTTTTTCCGGAGTTCTTTTGCTTTTCCTGCTGTCTGTAGACTGATCGCTTGATTGTGTCTACTGGAGATGTATGTTTCTGTGTACAGAACCTCCCAGTTCTAATTTCATTCCTACATGGGGGTACATTATTAGAATTGGTTTCTGTCTGAGATTTTCATGAAGTGTCTCTGAACAATCTTTGGCAAAGTCTTGGCATGGACATACTTTTATTTCTCCTCTACTCAGTAGAACAACTCCTCTACTACACAAAATTTTATGCTGACATTTTGAGAAACATTAAACATATTTTCCAAATGATTAAACTATTATAAATCTCTACTGACAATTCATGAGGGCCTCAATTACTCCATATCCACCAATACCCCATGCCATTAGCATGTGTCAACTGGTGATGATGAAGGCTTTCTAATGCATCTAGATCTGTGGTGTGTGTCCTCATCTCCTGATGGTCAATAACACTGCACATCTTTCCATATGTGTAGTGACTATTTGGAAGTATTTATTAATGATTTTCCAGTTTAATTCCTTTTCTCATTTTAAAAATTAGGATTGAATATTTAAAGAGTTATGGAAGATTTTACATATGTGTATATATTATTTATATATATATTCTTGCACAAATGTGTATATATATATATATTACTATCAATATGCAATTCTACCCCTGAAATCAATTCTTATACATGTACTATACTATGTTATATATACGTGTATTTGCTAATATCCTTGTGTGTGTATGTGTGTTGAACACAGTTTCTCCCAATTTTTGCTTTGCAATCACTTTTTTATTAGTGTTTTTTGAATAGTTTTCAGTTTGAATAAAGGTCAATTTAACATTTTTTTCATGATTCAGTTCTTTTCAAGGATCTACAAAAGGAATTTTTGCCCTCCCAATGATGCAAAAAAAGTTGTCCATATTTTCCTTTAAAAGTCTCACATTAGTGGTCACATTTGCTCCTGCAGTCTGTTTATTTCAAGCTACATTTCTTCATGTAGGGAGGGAAGGGCTGAGGCTACTTAGTGTCCGTGTATTCCTGTGCACATTCCACAGTCCGCAGTGCACGATGCTCTCCAACTTACATGAATCACTCCTTTATAAAATCTTTGGCCCATGCACACATGGACATCTTTTTGGACTCTATTAAGTTGCATTAGATTGTCCACAGATTTTTTACAGTACTTCTGATTTGCACGTTTGAAAGAAATCTTTGAGTAAGACAAAATCTTCAACGTTTTTTCCCTTTCAGTATAATTTTAATCATTCTAAACAATTTTCTTTCCCACATAAATTATCAGAGAAACATATCAATTTCTATAGACTCTGACATGTTTCTTTTGCGATTAGATTGAGTTCACGAAGCACTTTGGAGGAACATCTTAAGATGGCTAGTTCTTCACAAACGTGGACATGCCATATTGCTGGGTCTCTATTTTCTTTGCTAATGTTCAGGAATAGAAATGAGCAAGTTGAGAGAAGCTGTCCTCAGCTCGGTCAAGGCCAGCCTGCCGCGTGCAGTCCTGTCTCCCTTGATGCACTATTGTTTCTCACAAAAAACGCAGCCCAGGTTTATTGTTTCAGTCCTAGGTGGAGCTATACTGTCAGAAGGCATAGAAGACATCCGCACCCTCCGTACATACCAGGCATTTCAGAGCTCTGGATGCAAGAGACTGGTGGACTACTTTCTTAGGATGCATGAGGCCCTGGGTTTGAGCTCCAGCTCTGAAAAAATAAAATAACATAAATAAAGGAAATTATTTAAAAGAATTATATCCTTAGTTACAGGCATAGAATGCCTTAGAAGCTTCAAAGGACTACAAGGATGAGATATTCCTTAGAGTTCTTTGTGCTAAGCAACAGCCCAAACAGGAATTGAGCTCTATCTGAATTTTTAATTCTTCTAGAGATAATTAACAAGTGTAAGCCTCTCTCCACAGAAACACGCTTCTGTCTGGACCCTAACCAACAGGCAATTCCATTCCCAAATATACTAGTCTAATTCCTTCTTCCTGGCAGAAGAGCTTGTGGGCTGGATGCACAGACTTTCCTTTCCACTGTGCTGACCTGCTCCCAACAGGCTTACCCTGAACAATAAGTCCAAGGATCAAAAACAAGATGCTTTTCTTTTTCACACGTCCAACTTGGCTCGGCCTCCCCATAATGCAGTTGAAGGATGGTTCAATAATCCTGAAGTACAGTCCAATGAGGGTTTTTCTTTTTTGCATCTGCTGTAAGGAATTATCTCTTCTCTCAAGGCAAATTTATACTTTGTCTTGAGCTTGTATTCAACATTTATGTCTATATGTGAAATATAGAAAAGGTGAGAGATTCTCAGACACATTAAATTTGTCATTAGATGGAAGAAATAGAAAACTGAGCAGGGCATACATGATGTATTCATCTTCATTGGCAAATACTGGTCTCCATTATTTCAGTCTATGTAAGCTCAATATCTATTCTGCCAATCTGTGCGTTGGCACAGCTATTACAAGATAATATCAAAATGTTTAAATACAAATAACTACATATTAAACAATCCAAAACGTGGCTCTAAAATTCTCCAAACTCTACATGGTGAGATTGTGTCGAGCAAACCACAGGGAAAATAACATCTAATTGAGGAGACATAGGCTCACTGTGTAATCTTGAGTCCCAAACTCCTGCTATACCATGCCTCCCTCTTCAAGCACTAGGTATACCACAGGCCTCACTGCAGTCACCAGCCAGCCAGCAGAGTTATCAGGTCACTCAGTTATCAGGAAAGACACCGCACACGAAACCATCAGAACATCTCTGCAACTGAAAAGAACACGTCTGGGTTCCCCAGTTCCCTTGGACTGGACTATTATAAAAGCAAATGCCATACAACCCTAACACAGAATGTTTTCACGAAATTGTCCTCAAGATATTAAACAAATTTGAATTTTATAATACACGTCACTCTAATTAGTACTGATAATTAGGTCGGAGAATATTTTTATTTAACTCTAAGTACCCCTGTTCTTGCTTGCACAGAAGCACTACAGTGGTAAAGGCACAGAAATGAAATGACATTGGGGCGTGGAGGGCATCACCCACATGCAGATGTATAGATCCAGGCTTACTTGCAATGCTTAAGTATGTCATTTTTTTTGAAGCACTCTGGCATTTCTGGGAGACAGAAACTGTCATATTAAAGACCAGACTCTCTGTAGTATGTTTAACTCTGAAGTGTAGTGTCACACAAAGGTTCTTGGTGGCAAAGAAATTAACATTGCAGAAGAGCACCTATGATTGGTCCACGTGACAGCAGATAGGAGTTACAGCCTCATATGGTAGTCCCCCTGCAGTCTCCTCCTCATCCTCTTCTCACACAGTCTGTGGAGTCAACTGACATGCTCCAAGTCTGGCGGTTTGTTGTTCAGAGCAAGAAACACATGGGAAGACTGCATATGTCTTAACTCACTCCCCGATCACTGAACTTTGCAGCTGATAAAATCTGGCTTATTACCTGCATGGAGTATGAAATATAATTGCTAGTTTGACCATAAATTCATAACTCAAAAGAACTGCTTTCAGAATGTATATCTTTAGTGTGATGCCCTGTGTTAATTGTCTGTTTGACAAAAATGTAGTGTAATCTGGGAGATAGGCAGGTCTGGGAGGACTTCCTTGATTCATTAACTGAAGTAGAGAGACTGTCCACTGTGATTGAAACAGCCCCTAAACAGGAGTTTCTAGAGAGAGCAAGGTCAGGTGCGAACCAGCATTCAGTGCTCTCCTGTGACTGCAGGTCTGATGTCACCAGTTGCCTCAAACCCTGCTCTTCTGGCCATGACAGACCACAACATGGAACTTTCTCCCCTCGGTTGCTTCAGTCAAGAGATTTCATGACAGCAGCAGGAGCAAAAATCAAGATGTCACTGTAGCCAAAGGTTAGAGATTGCCCTTCATATTTTTCCATTTTCCCATGAGCATATATATTTGAAGGGAAAAACCATGCTAATTTCAGTAATAATGCCATAATTGAAGAAAAATATTAAGATGGAAAATGGAAACATTTAAAGTGTTACTGATTTTTAGGAATGATTCCTATAGACATGAATCGAGAAGCCTGAGCTCTTTCTTAGAGAGAGGAGGAATCTTGTTTGCTGTAGAAACAGTGTGTAAATGACTTCACTTTACTTTCATTATGTTAAAAAGTAAAAAGAAACAATCCAACCCTCGTACCAGGATATCTGCTGCCTACCTTCAGGTCTGTGAGAAGAAACCCTTCTGGGCTGTTAGGCACTGCCCTCCTTGGAAAGTCTTTGACTCCTTCAGAAATATACCTGCACTTTTCAGGATGGCCTACTGGCTCACCAGCAGCTGCTGTGAGGGACTGACCAGTTTCCCATCAGCAGTCTCTGCCCTAAGGAGAACTGTCCTGAGACACTGGAGCTGTCGACTGGGAGGAACAGAAAGTTGGCATGACACATCCCCTAGTGTCATCAGACCGTGATCAGACTGTGTGGATGCAGCTTAAGGAAGCTGAAGCCTATTTTACATAACCCAATCAAGCACAAGTCAGTTCCCATAGCGTCGTCTGCAAAATGGGCCTGCAGAGTTGCAAAGGCTGCTCGGTAGACTACAGCCTTTGCCGTTCTACCACAGACAGCATTTTGTACCGTGTTTACCAGCAGCCTCTGGTGTGCTGGTAAAAGATGTGCATGTTATTAATCATCTTAAGGAGAGATTTAAAAAATCAGAAATGTGAAGGAAAATCTTAGACTTTATTTTGTCACAAACACCAACCGTCATTCTAATAAACATTAAAATAAAGGGACATGTCGAAGATACATATCTTATCTGCAACCACAATTTACGTTTAACCTGCTCAACATCTATACCTTTTCTTGTCAGTCATCTCCATTTTAACACGACATGATGGATTTTCTTCTTCTGATCTCTAATTCCCATGAGTTAATGTGGAAGAATCTGGCCAGGATAATATATCTAACTATAAATCGCTTCTGCGTCCTTCACGGTGCCCACCATGGAGCTAAGTAAACTGTAAATGTTACTTAACTTCCCCATGAGTTTTTCTTGAGAAAGCTGCTCAGCACTTGGGGAGTGAGGAAGGCACCTGGGCAGGGGACCCTCCTTCTGATCTTTGTCCTGGAATCGCAGGCAGAGTGGTTGAGGTCTGACCCACAGCTCACCTCTAAGCCCCCATGCACACTTCCTTTCCGTCTTCACCTGCACACCTAATGAAAGCTCACAACATCATGAAGTAAACTCAACTGGTACCCTGCAAGGAATGCTCAGTTTAATACAGCTGCATTGTAACATCTCATCAACTCTCCTGACATTTGGATTTTTTTTTTCTTTAGAACAGCAGGGTTACTTTCATTACAAAACTTATGAGTTTTATGGGTTTCATTATAATGTGAATCCACCAAAATTTGAGGATTAGAAAACAATATTGTTAGCTATATCTTCAGGCGATCACTCTGGTCACCAAGAAAAACTTGTAAAGTTGTCATAAAATGATGCCCGAGATGTTTTAAATGGCTCATGAAAGAGGAACACTGCCGGACAGCAACCTCTCCTGGGTGGGGCTGCAAAGCTCGCCATGCCTGGAGTGAAATGCTTATACACACAAAGCTCGTGAGCCTGGAGGAGCACCACTGAAGGAAGGCTGAGATAAACAGGGCGGCCGGTGTTCTACCAGGCATGATGGCCAGGGGATGGCAACAGGCTTCTTCGGATGAGCTCATTTCCTTCTTGAACTTTTTGTGAAGAGTATGTTATACAAAATAATTCAATCTCGTTAGTTTCTACAACAAAACAGGTATTGCAGATGCAGCTAATCCTTCAACAACAGGTAGAGAGCTGCTGTCTTCCCCAGCCTCTGAGTGTCCCCTTGCCAAAACTGACCTTCAACATGTATACCCACAAAGCTCTGTCATGTTCAGGTGATTTCAGTCACCTCACTGCTGACTTCACAGCTCTGCCACTCGCAGCCTGGCGGGAAGTAGTCCTTCGCTCTGAGCCCCCGTGTTAGAAAGCCTCCACTCTGAAAGCCCCAAGTTAGAGCACAGACCTTTCTTCTGTTACCCGTCTCCTCTCTCCTCTTTAATATGAAGACCTTTCTGTTTCCCTTTCAGACACAAATTCTTCTTCCAATGACTGTTGAGGTCATTTATTATTCTGCTTGAAACTATAATGGACATAGGTGGTATGGATTTGACAGCCAGAATCCATAAGCCAAAATCATATGCAGAAATACCACCTGAAAGTTTTAATTCTGTATTCGTGTTCTCTAGAGGAGCAGAACCAAAGGAACAGAAACAGACATAAGGGTACGACAAGCTGCTTTTCAGGACTGACTCATCCAAGTAGAGGTCAAGAACTCTCCTGGTGAACATCTGTAAGGCCAGAGGCACCAATACTGTGTCTGGGACCAAGTCAGGGGTAGTGTGTAAATTTCCTCTAAGAAAAAACCTTCCGTAATGGAGGGAACCCTGTTAAGACAGGATGTTCTAGAAAGAAATGAACAACAGGATGTTCTAAAGGGAGGTAAACACAGAATGTTCTAAAAGGAAATAACAAGGGAATTTCTTCTGAGCTGCCTGCAAAGGATGCTCTTCAAATTGTTCAGCTACCGCTGGTGGTGCTGGTCTTTCCAGATTTCCTGCTTCCATGAGCCGTCCGTCACTCACACCGTGGTGGGCTGTGTTGATGCAGCTGCCTCAAGTCACTTCTGCTCCTGTCTGTAAGCCCACATCCGTATTCCTGAATGTAATCCCCATGAAACACATTGGTTCACCACTTGGACTTTGATGGTGTCCTTACTTTGCTCCGTCAGTGGTCCCTTATCAGAGACCACTAGATGTTTCTTCAAGTTTTCCCAGGAGTTGTGTCACAGCACCAGCCCAAGCACAGGGAATTCAACATTGTGACTTTCTGTCCTGAGGGACTTCAGAATCGGGAGCAGCTACTTAAGTCGGGGTTCCAATGGCCAAATCGCCAGGAGTTCTGAATTCCAAGGGAAAGAACAGAAAACACCTTCCTTCCATGTCTTGACGTTGCTGCTCCTTCCACTACAGCCAAAAGTTTCCTGCCTTTGTACATTGAAGACCTTCCCTTCTCAGATGTGACCTGTCTACCAGACTCTTCTCACAACACCCAAATATATCCAGACATAGGGCCTTTCACCTTTCTAGAAATTTCTAATCCCGGTCAGGTTAGAACCTAAAATCATCAGTCATGAAGCACTAGTAATCTGATGATGTTCATAGTGGACAAATAAAAATTTGTGGAAAATTGTCTTTTGTCAAAAATTTACTTTGATCTCCTCTGTAAAGATAAAAATACAGTGGCCCATGTGTGATGAGGAACACAAAAATGTCAGTACAGAAATTCCAAGCTCCTGTAGTCAAACTACATTCTAAGTGTTTGGTTATACCCAGTGATGAATGTGGAGCTCAGCGATAGGAAACATTTTAAAGGGGGGTGTGTTTGATGTACATACTCAAAACTGGTCAAAATGCTGAGATTAAGTGAATACTGAATGCTCATCCCTAAAAAGGACATTCACATCAACCACCAAATCTCAGATAACAAATCAGAGGAAGGGTTGGGATGTAAGAGCCAGACAATGAGGAGAGCTGCAGAGCATGATCTTTTGTAGGCGGCATGGCCATTCCCTTAAGTGCTTATAGCATCTGTGGTTACCTGCACAAGGTTGGATCGTTACATGGTATGTGGGGAAGATGCTCCTGAGGCCCCATGCCTCCCTGAGGAACTATTGGCAGTTAATGGTTGCTGGGGAGGGGCCAGTGTTGTAGCCTCTGGTAAGTTGTTCAGGCTCCAGTAAATAACCCTATACTAGTCTTTATCCAGACAACACTAATTAACTTCACAAAAAAGGCCATGACAGCAAAGGGGGACTTGTCAAGGAGAAGGAGTCAACAGGAATGGGAGAGAGTCACAGGGGTAAATATGCTTAGAGCAGGTTATGTACGGGAGAAATTATAAAAGAAATCTCCTGCAACTTAACTCCATGAATTTGTTAAATGGTAAAGTCAGTATTTATTTTATTTTATTTGCAATTCAAATATTACGGAATCACCAAGGTTAAATGTGAATATTTTTCAGCCAAGTGTGGGTGGTAAAATCAGAGAAATGGAAGTCAGCACTGACTTCTGAAAGAGTGAACTCGGACTGCGAGTGGATGAAGGGAAGAGCACCTACCACTGTTTGGGTCATCACACTGATAAACAGTGGGTTTTGTTTGACAATCTCAGTGCACTTTCCATAAAACCCATCCATCGTGGCAACATGGTGTGGGTGGCAGCTATGCCAGTATGCTGGGCAGGACAAGGGTGGCTTGTCAATAACTGACACATTCATATGGAGCACAGTGGCTGTATCTGTGGTTCTTAACTATCCCTATCCACCCTTTCTTGTGAGGGAAGGTTTCGAAGATAAGCAGAAATTTATTCTGTCTCTCTAGAGACCATTAAACTAGTTATAATTGCTGCTTAGCTTCGTGTAGATCTAGGGAATCAAGTACACACTGGGAAGACAGATTGGCTAAAAAGACTGAAAAAAATCTAACATTGGGCTCAACTTCAATAAATCTACTAATGTAGAGTATAAACTTTTTGCCTATATTTTACCTCCTGTGTTCTGTCCTTCTAGGAATGGGATTCCATGACATAAAATTAGTGTCATGTATGTCATGGGATTTCAAGTCTGCTAAGGTTACAGATGTAGTGTTCTCTGGATATAACTTGTGAATCACTGAAAATTCCTTTCCTAAAACTGTTTCTTTATTCGCTCTTCTACTCAGCTAACAACAATATGACGACAGAGGATGAAGGCCAGGTAACCTCATGGTTTTCAAGGCAGGAAGAGCAACTCTCGTCTTACACACATTCTATAATAAAATATCAGTAAGACACTGGAAACAAATTTTTTCCTGTGCATTTTTTGGAAAATCACAGGTTTATTCAATATTCTAACCAGTTTAGGGATGCCCCTTAGTGTTAATATGATTGTTAGGAAGCGAGCAGATTGAAGTTTTAATTGCTGCTATAAAAGGAATTGATTGCTTTAATTGGACATTATATTGACACTGGCTACATGGAAAAAGGTTGCTGTCTGCAGTGACTCTGCCATTTGTATGCAAGCAAAACAAAACAGAAGTTATGAAAAATTATGGACAATAAAATGTACACTGAAAACATGCATGTGCTCCCACTGTATACAGTTAGCTGTTTAGGAAGTCTTGATATATTTTGCATATTAATACTTCCTCTATGTAAAGTCACAATTAGATAAACTGAAATCAAAAGTTTCCCACTGAAACGAAAAAGGTATTTAAAAGCCTATGGACAGTCAGACAAATGTGGACAGACGGTTGTGCTGTTCTGATGTCATGGTTGAAGTCGGACTTGGAAACCACATTCAGTATCAATGTTTTCATTGTCCCACATACGGGACCCCAGTTGGCTTGCGTATTAGTGCTGCCCATGGCTTCCCTAGCTGCCCTGTCCTGGGATATGGTTTTAAACGCAAAGCAGCCAGGCTGAAGCTAGCACGGACTTCCTCCTCAGTGAAGCTCTTACACTTGGGGTTTCTCACCACCCCTGGGCTGACATGGGACGATCAGGTGTGTCCTGTGTGCTCAGCCCTGCAACATTTTGACATATTTCAAATTAGCTGTCTCTAAATCAGCTAAGCCTCCCTGCTGTCCTGCAGAAATCACAGTACAGTCTCCTGCGGTGTGTGCCGCTGGTGGTCCTGACTCCCTTCTCCGGTGTGGCTGCCTTGTAAACTGTGCTGTGGCTTTGGTTCCTGGAGAATGGTAAGTGACCATCTTCCTCCCAGAGGGAAAGTTCTAACCCTCTATGTTTTACCTTGTTTGATGGCAATGTGTCAAATCCACAGTAGTGAGGGTAGAATTAAGTCATGTGAATCCAGCCTTTTCAGGGCCCTAAATGTATGACATTAAACAAATTACTAAATCAAGGACTCTGTTTCCTTGACTATATATAATCGACATAATAATTTTAATCACAAAAGATCGACTATTACATATATTTATATGTTGCTTACAATAATACTTGTCATAAATTAAATGTTCTTTAAATGTGAGCTATTGTAAAATATGCTAGGATAACTGTGACTTATATATAGGTCTCCATATTCCTAAAATAATTGTAAATATACAAATCACACTCAGGACCTGTAATTTTTATTTAATACCTCTCTGCTCTACAAGTCTATCTTCTGTATATCTACTTAATTTATTTCTCAACTTGCAAATATTATCATTTATTTTTCAATTTCTAAAAGGTAAGCTATTACCTCATTTCTTGTTAGCAAAGCATCAGTCTTCTGAATTACTCTGAATAACTGGAGAATAACAGGGTTAACCAATCAGGCAAAAGTCCTAAACAAGTCATGCCTATACCTGATTTTTTTGGAGACTGGTGTTCTGGGATGAGAGGAACTGTTCTGCTGATCAGAGTTCCGGAATTTCTTGCAGAAATTTCATCTACTGGTCATCCAGGTGTGCTCTGGATTTGTTCTCTTCACTGACTTCCTGGGAAAGAAGCCCTCAGCTAGCCTTAGCTCCCAAACTCCTCCTAAACATTCATGATTGTTAGCATGGAGGCAGGAGAGAAAGGGCTTCCAGTGTGCTGAGCGCCCCCACCCAAGACTCTCTGCAGGGTCTCCACAGAAAGTAGCTGGCTTTGATTTGACGATTTACCGTGGGCCCTGCATCGCACACAAACTTTACAGGGGATTTGCATGAACCGTTTGCTAAGCTTACCAAGCTTCATAGAATGAGCCGCAAAGTTTGCAGGATCAGGTCCCGCCCAGGGCCCGCCCAGGCCCAGGCCCGGCCCAGGCATGGAGGAACCGGGAGAAAACCCAGCAATATTGAGCGAAGAATTCCAGCAATCACAGAAGTGTCTTCACAGGACGGCCTTCATCTGGAGTGTTTGACGACACTTGTTTTGTGTTTGGTGATTCCCTCTCTAAAACATTAAGAATGACGGTCATGAATAATAATCAGCAACTGCTATGATAAAGTAATAATCATAAATGAATAAGGGAGCAAGATCTAAAACAATGCATACCACGATCCTCATAAAACGGCATCTACTGTCTCCAGGTCGAACAAGAAAGACATCTCTAAAAATCCAGAAATGTTAATACCAATAATTATTTTAAAATAAAAATTAGAAATTGCAAATCTAGCTGAAGAAACAAATAAAAAATTAAAACTAAGGATTAAACAACACAAAATAAAACAAAATATCGAAGGGTTCATTTTTAAAACTTGCCAAAGTTTGGTTTTCCAGAGGGCAACAGCAGAGGGAAATTCAAAAGGTGACATTTAACACATGCAGAGAATTTTTATATGACACAGTTTAGGTCATCAGTAATAAACAGTCTCCTGGTCTATTGTACATTGCTGTCCACACCAGGGAAATGGGAGGTTCATTTACCAGCAGGATAGCCCCACGCAGAAATAAGAAGAGGCAAATAGTATAAAATACAGCAATGAGAAGAAGTTTACAGTCATGAAATCTAAAGACACATACTTCAAAAGAGAAATGAAAGCATTCTGAAAAAATACACTTTACAAAATTTCAGTGCTCCATGGAGAAGAAAGCTAGATTATAGTTTGTTTGGGAAAGCATTTTTTGCCTGTTCTGCTAATTTAATCTGCATTCTTCTCCTTGGAGCTTAAAGATGATATAAAGTATATTTAGTAAAAATTAAATTTGATGGAAACAAAATAATGAAGATTTACAGGACGTTTCCATTTACAAATTTGATATTCTGTGGTTTCAGTTTCAAGTCTTTGATCCATTTTATTTTAGTTGTATTTAGCAAGGTAAGTGTTAGAGGTTCTGCTGTGGGGTGTTTCACCAGGGAAGGCCACACAGACAAAGTTTTGCCAAATGAAAGTCTTTGTTTGCCAGTGACTACACAAGGGTGTTGGAACCCAAGTGTGTAGCCCTGAGCCATCTCTAGGGTGAGCTTTTATACAGAGAAACCATAACCAGGGGTGAAAAGTTTAATTTCCCAAGCTTACAGGTGGAGAGCCCCCTTAACAATTTCTATTCTATTAAGCAACAATTATGATTTTTCTGAAGCAAGCCAAGCATAACCTACAGAAGCCATAAATCTGTAGTTAGCAGGTGTGCTCAGGAACACACTGACCTGTTCCCAAGACAACTGGGGTCCTGCTGATATGTGTTCCCATACCCTGGGCCAACTGCCTGATAATTTCAGAGGCTAGAGTCAGCCTAAACTTTAACATGGTATAGCTACGGTCAAGAAGGTGCCATATCACAGTTGTAGTTAAGCTTTTGCCTGCTAATATCACCCAGTGTAATTTGTTTTTTAAAAAACCCTAGTTTTCACCCATTAAATTATTCTGAGAAACTCATCAAATATGGATTGAATGTAAATATAGACACAGGTAGTGGTGACTTGCTTGCAATCCCAGGTTTTGGGAGGCAGAGGTCAGAGGGCTCCTGGTCAGCTTGGGCTACAGAGAAAGATCCTGTCTCAAAAAGCCAAAATAAAAATGAACAAATGCAATCACAGTGGACCTCACAGTGGACCTCACAGTGGGCCTCACAGTGGACCTCACAGTGGGCCTCACAGTGGGCCTCACAGTGGGCCTCACAGTGGACCTCACAGTGGGCCTCACAGTGGACCTCACAGGCACTGGGTCTGCACAAGAATGGCTAGTTGACAATCAGTCACAGATGGAGGAGGATTGGGTCAGTAAGAGATGGAGGAAGGTTCATGCGAACGTTTTCATTGAACAATAGATCACTGATGGATTCTGGGCGAGGAGTCATTGTCTTTGGTTGTGAATTCACTACTGAGCACATCAAGGTCCAGTGGATACCTTGAAACCTATAATCACAGACAGACAGCTAAACCCAGTGGATCATCAAACAAAACAAAAAGTCATGAATGTGGAAAGGGATTTGTAGGGAGGGGGGGGGATTGATGTTGGTGAGGACACAGGAGAAGGTTGGTATTAAAAATAACCAGAATACACAGTATACATGCATGACACAGAGTGTGGTGACGTGTGTCTTTAATCCCATCCCTGAGAAGGAAGAGGCAGGTGGATCTCTGTGAGATGGAAGATAGCCTGGTCCACATAGTGACTTCCAGGTTGGCTAGGACTATGAGCCCCTGTCAACGCCCACCCCCCACACCTCACTATACATGTATGAAACTGCGAAAGAACATCTTTAATTGTTAGAAAACATTAAAAAGGCTGGGATGGTGACCCATGCCTTAACTTCCAGCACTTGTGAATCAGAAGTACGTGGCTATTTATGAATTGCAGGCTAGTCTGAGCTACATAGTGAGTTCCAGACCAGCCAGGGATATACAGTGAGACCCTATTTCAAAACGTTCAAAATTTACAATCAATCACAATATCGATACGCAGAGCACCCAGCTTAGAGAGGAGTCTGACTGTAGCCCTGCTCTATGGCTTCTGCTGGAAGCAGAGCTTCTCCACCTGAGGTCTGGCCCGAGTGAGGATTTGCCACAGCATGGAGACACGCATGCAGGCTTTCCACCGCAAGCTCAACTTCTCATTTATGCGAAAAGGAAATGTCATATTCAAGTGCCTCTGAAAAGGTGCAGAAATCAGACCCCACAAACTGATGCCACGAAGCTGGTGTGGCTATAATAGTTCAGAAAACAGACAGCTCCTCAAAATACTAAATACAGAACCATCCTATGACGCAGGATGGAATTTAAAACATCTATGTACATCAAGCTGTCCATCAAGTGCTCGGAATAAATATGAAAACAAAATGAAACGCTGAACGAATAAAGAAAATGACATCTATGCACAGTGGAACAGCACTGGGCCACGGGAAGGAAGGAAGCACTAAAACACAGCTTCATGATGGAAACGAAGACACCACGCGTAGGGAAATCTAGATTCAAAGGTACAGCGTGCTATGCACTTTCCCTTGTTTAAAATTCCAGAATAAATACACAGAGACACAAAGCCAGCAGCTGGTTCCCAGGGGAGGAAGGAGAAGAAGAAAGAGCTGCTAAATCACTGCAGGATTTAGCTCTGCGATGTTGGAATTTTTCTAAAAATTAAATGTTGATGGTAACTGCAGAATCCTCTATACTAAAAGTTACTGAATAAAATGCAGACAAACATTGTGACTCTTCTGATATGTTAATGATATTTGATAAATCATATGTGAATAAATATTATTTACACCCTAGGTAAGCAAAATATTTGTGCACATAGACACACAGAACTTCAACTCAAATTGGTTTCATGAATACCATTAGAAGGCTGTCCATATTTGAAGAATCACGGGTCAATCATGGGTGCAAGGATAAACTAGAAATTCCCTGTCGCCATGTCATGGATTTCTTCAGTGTCAACTCGACACTTGGGAAGAGGGGACCTCAGCTGAGGGATTTCCTTCATCTGCATTGCCTGTGAGCAATGCCTGTGGGGCGTTTTCTTGAGTGGCCCTTGATGAAAGGTGCCCAGCCTACTGTGGGTGGTGCATCTCTGTGCAGCTTGGGCTTTGTAAGAAAAGTAGCTGAGCGGCCAGGGGTTAGCAAGTCAGTGAGCGGCGTTCCTCTGTGGTCTGTGCTTCGTTCAGTTCCTGCCCCCAGGTTCCCCCTTGAGTTCCTGCCATGGCTTCCCTTGATGATAGACAGTAACCCATAACCGAAATAAACACTGCTTTTGTTCATGGCCTTTACCACAGCAACAGAGAAGGTGACAGACCATATGTTTAGTCAGACATTGTTAGGACAAGGGTGTGGCCCCCTTCCTTTGCTTCAGAGAATCTGGAGTAAGTTGAGATGGACTTCCAATAGGTGTGCGAGAAGCATAGACAAAGGATACTTTGCCACGGGGGTTTACAGGTTAGTTGCATTGTTACAGGGTGACAGATACAAGAACAAAGACAGCCCCCCCGCCACACGCACACTGAATCAGGTACTGAAAATGGACTGAAGAGCCTGTAGCCTCGTCTGTAGTTAAACTTGCCTGGTAAGGTGCTATTGGCTCTGCTCATAGCAACCAGAGACACTGACACAGCAGTGCTGAGGTGGGCCCTTGGAGAATGCAGCATTTTATGGAAACTTAAAGATTTTGTCATCTTGTGTGTATTTTCTGTTTGCTCAGAATGGGGATGTTTTTCATTTTTATTAGAGAGTTTGGGGAATTCTCTGACTCTAAAGATGCATAAAAGTCATTCATAGAGAAAAGAAGATGACTTTCTTGAAAATTGCTACTTAAGCACTTCGCAGGCTATCCTGATGACAGCAGTGTGGAGAGGGGACTGTCTGCCTTCTGAGCAAGTCAGTGCAGGCGATGAGCTTTGCACCAGCCCCTCTGTGGGCCTTGTGACTTCTGCTCAACCTGTAGCCAGATCCCACCTGAACCACACAGAAAACAACGCATATTCTATTAGCTGTTCCATCCACATTAATGGTAAATATGAGCTCAGTGCAGTCGCAGCTCTGTCTAGTACAGTGCCTACCCAGCATGCATAAGACCTCGAGTTGGCCCACCAGCACCCCATTCATCTGGCTTGGTGGTACAGGCTTGTAATCCCAGCACTTGGGAAGGAGAGACAGGAGAATCAAAAACTCAAGGTTTTCCTCAGTCACATCCCAAGTTTGGATCCAGCCAGGGCTCCTAAAGAAAGCCTTCTCAAAAATGAATTTTAAATGTCAGACCCTTTTAAAGCAGCTTAATGAATGACATGTTGTTGACACAGGAAGCAGAAAGCCTCCCATCTGCTCTGAGGGAACTGCTGAGGTCAGCTGAAAATCATGCTGAGCAGGGTTGGGGAGATGGATCCACGTGGAACACAGTTGCAGGGCGAGAGGTGGGCACCCGAGCTTACAGCCACAGTCTCTGGCTTTGCTGGCTGGTCCTTCCTACTTCTTAGAGACTTACACATGGGACCTGGCTATGGAATCTGCCTTTTAGGAATGTTGCAAGGGTCACAGAACAGGAATCATCCCAGAGAAGCAACCGCAGGCAAGAGAGCAATTACAGGGTTATGAGAACAAGTTCCACAGAACTGGCACTTACCAAGGTACCAAGGAAGGTGGAGACCATACTCACCGAGTGAATGTGGAGCTGAGAGAGCAGTGTTCCCAGGAGGAAGGGGCACAGAATCAGGAGGCACGGGGAATGAAGCCAGCCACCGAAATCTTCAAAGCAAAGGGCAGACATAAATACACACACGCACCATACAGACACAGTACAAGGCACACACACATGCACACATACATTAACACCATGCCCACATGCATATACATGCAGATTCACACATGTACACAGACACACAGAACAGAGACATACACAGCTATGCATGCACACAAATATACACTTACATACTCATAGATACACAAGCATACACACATATAAGCATGTACACCCACACAGATACAAGCACACCACACACACAGACATACACAGACACATTTGTACTACACAAATACATGTACACATGCACATCACACATGTACATACATACACATATGCACTTATATACATGTACAGGTGAACACACACTGGATGCACAGTACAGAGACATGCACACGGCTACACTTACAAACATATTCACACATACACATAGATGCAAACGAACATAAGCACACAGACACACAATACAGAAATTCCTGTCTAGTGGTGGACATCTAGCCACACATATTTTCGCTCAGGCGGAGAGATAAGCATGCATGTTAACATCCGTGACTTTCTATGGCAGTGCTCACCTCTAAGTCACATGCGCAGGTTCGTGTAACTGTTCTCTTTCCCTTACTTGTATTTGTTTACCACCAACACTGAGGAGCACAGCTCAGATTATGCACATCCAGTCTTCACTGCATGGGCCTCATCGGTACCAAGCTCTCCACCTTGATCGGTCTAGAATTCCATGTACTGACCGTTATTGATAACAGTTTAATAAAAAGGAAGGAAAATCAGAGGGAAGGAAAACAGGAAGGAAGGAAGGAAGGAAGGAAGGAAGGAAGGAAGGAAGGAAGGAAAGAAGGAAGGAAGGGAGCGAGGGAGGGAGGGAAGGAGGAAAAGAAGGAAGAGGGGAGCGAGAGAGGGAGGGAGGGAGAGAGGGAGGGAGGGAGAAAGGGAGGGAGGGACAGAGGGAGGGGGGGAGGGAGAAAGGGAGGGAGAGAGGGAGGGAAGTAGTGAGGGAGGGACAGAGAAAAGGAGGGATGGAGGGAGGAGCTAATTTTTATGACACTTCTCTGATGCGTATTTCTCTTCCTAATTTCTAATGAGAGATGTTGTAGAAAGTAATATTTACATCTTCCACTGTAATGTGCACCCCACAATGCCTTACCCAAAATTTGGAAATGGAAACTAAGGATTAGTCGATTAGTACATGCATCTAATCTAGCCAACAATATATTTTGAAAATGAATTCATTTCTAAGTTTCATTTCAAACAGTTTGTTAAATATAGATCTAAACTTCTAACATCTCTCCAAGCCAGAAGTTATGACATCACTGTATGGGTGATAAGATGCTGCTGCTGATCATGATGATGGTGATAATAATACCAAGGCTGACATTCTGCTTTGCTGCTGTCTGTGGAGGGGATATCTACGGATACTTTAGATCGGACCTCCTTCTACCTTTATCCCACTCACATCTGCTGCCTGACACTTAAAGTTTGAGGCTAGATTGGAAGGAAGTCCTCCTTGAATATTTACTGGTTGATGCATTTCCCAAGGTCAAGTCAATGGAACCAAATTCTCTGATAAACTGTGATGTTTCTTCTTTGAAATGCATTGCAATGTCCTATATCTCTCACCTTAGACTAAATTCAGAAAAATGGCCACTACCAAATCTGAATTACGGCAATTCCTTCTGAGCTTATTGCTTGTAATTCTCTATGAGAGAAAGAGCGTGTGCCAGAGCCATTAGTTTCAGTAGAATAAAAATTGCTCATTCATAATTTTGTGCGTGTGGTCTATGAGCTGTAAAGACCACTTAAGGTCACCACTTCATACAGTATTAGGTAAACATTTAAGAGGTAAATACTTTTATCCATCTTTGCTTCCAGCAAAGAAGTAGACCATGAAAGCTCCAGAGGGCTGCTTGATAGATGTTTTTGCTCTATTATTTCCCTGAGCTGCGTACTCAGTAACACTCTGTGTAAATGCAGGTAACTGGACCATGTTCACATGAGGGACAAAAGCAGTGCATCCGTTAAGCATATTATATAGATAGATAGATAGATAGATAGATAGATAGATAGATAGATAGATACAGATAGATATTATTTTATATTATGTTATATATTATAGAAATGATAAATATGAGGATGATTGAGATAGGAGGACAAAGTAAGCCTCCTTCCCTGTTCATGAGAAAGGCTTTAATCCACAGCAAAGTAAACATGTCTATTAATTTGCAAAACCACTAGCACTTCGTACTATGAGGAAATAAAACCAGGTACTGCATTAATATGACGCCATTAACATTTGTTATTACATGCCACCTATGAAGTTCACGTTTTCTCATACTGGTCCCTGCATAAGTTTCATTAGTCATTTGATGTTTTTCACCTTGAAATATGTCAGTAGACAGTTGGTGTAACTTGAAAAATGAAAATGACACTTTATTGATGGCAAGACTGGATGCTTTTATAGCTCTTTTGGCTCTTGTACCAGAGGCCTTAATTTACAGGGGCTTTCACATCATGAGGATCCAAACTGTGTCTTCCTCCACGACTATTTCTTTAAATTTCGATTATTTTTTATTTTTATGTACAATTTTAAAATACATAATTTTTCACCGTTAAGTAGTCAAGCTGTTAGTTGCCCTCATTTTTCTTTCTCCTTTCACATTTATGGTCTGTGTACACCCCTCTCTCAAACTGAGAGCAAAAACTAACGCACTTGCAGCCTGTGCCCTACCTGCTCAGCATCATGAGCTCTAGGACAGAAACGGTGACTGAGTCCGGGGACTTTTAAAGGGGGCCCCTGTTAATTCATGAAGGTAGATATTCCACAATTAATCCCCCCGCCATAGGTGGTAGAGAACTTAAATTCTAACAGGGCTTCAAGGATTAGCCCTGCTAGATGACAGAAAAAGCAAATCTATAATGTGGTCTCCTCACCTAAATTCAAATGCTGACTCTAAACCGGCACTAAAATGACCCCCCCCCTTTTAATGACTCTCAGAAGGAATCTTAGCACACCCTAAGACCAGACCCCCCAGACCTCTGCCTTACCCCCAAGGCATGCCCATGCACCAACACACATCCCAACCCTGGACTTCCGAGGGCCGTGGAAGTGCGGAAGGTAAAAGAGAAAAGCTGGGACGCGTCTCCATTCCTTGAGTTAAGGCTTTGCTCGCCCGGAGAGTGCGTTTTCAGGGCTAATCAGCGCCGTGTGTGCAGATTGCACATTGTCTAAGAACGTGGCAACGGCTGGCAACCGTGCGTGCGTGCTGGGGGCAGCGCTGCAGGCCCACTGAGAACTTATGCCGCAAATCCTCCTCCGCCAGTAACTGTGTTTGTTTGTGGCGTATAGAAAGCAGCTGAGGCCGATCCTCTGATGTGTTCTGTACGTGTTTGATGAGGACGGTTCACCTGGGCAGGGGGGCTGGTACCCCCACCCCCTTACTCTGCTGCTGCCCTATTTGCTCTGCACTGGCCCGTTAGATTATTGCGACTTGCAATACATATCTCTTTAGAACACTGGCTCCAAATGAGTCATATTCAAAAGAGCCTTTATTTGTAGGCCATAGAGATCAGAAACAGTATCACAGGGAAGAGGATTCTAAAAGTAGATTCAGTTCATTACTGTAAGGCCCAAGAAACCCTTCTCGAACTTTCTATGTTGATTGTTCTTCAAGGGCAACGCAAGGCTTTCTTACAAAAAAGAAAAAAAAAAAAAAAAAAAACCTCTCTGTGCGTTTGTTGAGAACACAGGGAAGGAAAAAAATTTTAGAAGCCCCCAGGCTCTCTCTCCTTTGGGAACAGCTAGGGCAGTTGACAGTTTAACTTCTATCTCTCCTGACACTCGGAAGTCCATGACAGGGGTTACCTGGGAGAGCAGGTGTTCACAGTGGTGGACACTGTGGATAAACGATTTAATTAGGACACACTAAATAGTTCCTGTTCCCTCTACTCCTCACCCCTCCCACCCCACTACAGTGGCATGAGCAATGTGGCCGCCCATCTTATGATGTCATAATCTTCAAGCTGAAGGGTTGAGCCAAAAGTAATTAGGCTTCTCTGTCAAACTTTTGGATTCTTTATTCCCTAGGGTTTCACACCTCAGCTGTATACTATTTGTGTCTCAGAAAGTTATCCAAAATCTGAGGAAAAGAAAAACAAAAGATAAAACACGTATGTGTTTATGGAGACGTTATGGAATATCATGATAATAAATCAGAACTGAACCCTGATCTGGAGAAGCGAGCAGAACACATTTCCATGATCACCCACTTCCTGCCTTTCCTTTGGTAGATTTCTGTCCATAAAAAGTTTCCTCAAGGACCCTTCAGCGTCTACCACCTTCCTCCTGTCCAGTCAATTACGGCATTTAATAAAATATCAAGAAGTGGTATGTCATAGTATGTTCAATTTCCCAGGTTCAGTGACAGGAAATCAATTGTGTTTGCCCTTTGACCTGAAGTCATTGTCACCTGTCAATCACTAAGGATAAGAACACGGTAAAGAAGATGCAGGGAACCAGAACAGAATAGAAAGTGAGAGTTTTGGATTCAGAAGTGTTATTTCTTAGTTGCAGAGAGGTCATTTGTGATTCAGTTGTGAATTAGTCATTTCCATGATCTGAATCTTTATTGTTCTTTGCATAAAATATTCTACCACTATCTGAAGTTAAATGCCATTTTATAAATTGTACCATTAGGTAAATTTAAAAGCAGTCACTGGGCAATTTCGCTTAAGATGCAGCATTTTGATTTGTGTTCTGAAACTAGTTCTTAAGAGGCCATGACGATTGCTCCCAGGTGACTGATGGAGGAGGAGGTGGGAGCTGTTCAGGGAGCTCAGAGTAACTGGACAGAACCAACTTGGAGTGAAAAGTGGTGGTCAAAGATCATTATGAAAGCTGTGTTACACAGCATAATTCAAGGAAGGATTAGAGCTAGAATCAGATAAAGCAGAACCAAGTCCTGTTAAGAACAGGGTGGACTAGCCACTCTCACTGTTGTTTCAGTCCTGATGGATTTGAAATGGCATTGTGTCTTATATAAACACACGTGTATTTATAGCTCAGGAGAGGAAACAGGAATGTTCTTAATATTATAACAAGAATATTCATTTAAGGAACTCCTAAGACTGAAAACATCAACTTAAAATAAAAAGAATATCTAATAATTACCTCAGTCCAGCTGAACAATACAGACGTGCTTGAACGTTACAATTTATTTCTTTATTCTGAATTTGAAAGTAAGTAACAGAGATGGGAAAATCCCTCAACTATTTCATTTGAATTCCTTTTGCACTGCACCATATCACATCATCAACCTTTATTTGAACCTAATTTTTACAACACAAAACAAATGAGTTCATGTCCTAAAAGGGGATCGAAATTGAAGATGCACTACAAAAGGGAGCAAACATGCTCAGTCCCAAGCTCAAAACCAAATGACACCAACAGCAGAATGTCCTCGCGTGTCCTCCAGTCGGTGCTGACTCTCCCTGGTTTTCCTTGCTCGGATGTGAATAGATTTGGTGAACAGAAAGACTGTGCTTTGCATGGTGACAGATTATTTGCAAATCCAAAAGGCAGTTTTTCTTAGAGAAAGATGTAGAGCAAGAAATACGAGAAGATAGTCCTTGTGATTATGATATTATGACGTCTGTGACAAGAGCTTCAAGGTTTTTATCAGTAAGAAACAGTCTACACAAGGGTGCGCCATAGATGAAATGGAGCTCAAAATTCCTGCTGACTCATGGCACAGTAGCCATTATAAAACCCTGGCAAAGCTCATGTGTCTCATATGTAAGTGAAGGTTGCATGAAAACACCATGCTCAGCTTTCAGTTATATGAGTTAATTGGCCCCACAGGGGAGGAGAAGTGGCAACCAAGCCTGTGGGTGGCCAGAACAGGCAGCAGCCCATGGCACCCAGCAGTCTACATTGGCAGACAGTCTCCTGGGGCTCTCAACCAGTGGGATGGGACACTCTCTCCAGGGAAAGAAAGCCCACTCCAGATTGAATTCAAGGACATCCACCAGAGAAATGCCTGAAACATTGTTTAGAGTGTGTTTGGGAGGGACTGGTACACAGTGCAGAAATAATTGAGACTTTCTTAAATTTTTTTGATACATTTATGGGGATGTTTTTCCAGCTAGTGCTGAGACTGAGGAGGAAATAGTATGTAGTTAGACTGATATTCTTTATTTTCTTTATTTATAGAATAGACAGCAAGAACCAGGGTATTGAGAAAGACCTGTCATATCACAGTGTTGCACAAATCATTCAGTAAGAGAGCTGGATGGGCATACGTGTATGTGTGTACATGTGTGTACATGTGTGCATGTGGTGTCTGAGTGTGTGTGTACATGTGTGTCTATGTATGCATCCATTAGTGTGTATTCAAATGTATGCATGTGCATGTGTATGTCTGTATGTTTGTGTATATGAGTTTATGTCTGTATGTGTGCATGTCTATGTCTATCTGTGTGTGATTTTGTGCATATGTGTGTATGTCTGTGAGAGTGTGTGCACCCGTGTGTTGGGATGATGGGTGGTGAACAAACGGCAGGATGGACCCTGTTACCTGTTTTCTTCTCTTGCTTACTACTGTGCTTCACATGGTAGTCACTGATATCAAGCATTTGGAAGCACATAAAAACTCTGACATCACTGACATCATCTGAAGCTGTAATGCTTTCGGACATAACTGTAGGACTTCTGAGTGATGAGGATTGTAATTTCTAATATCAGCTGATACTTGTCCACCAGTTGTCATGAATCAAATAGCTCATGCTCCAACCAGCTCCTAGCTGTTGGGTGAAGGCCAGTTCAGCTGCTGTAGTACCCAGCCCTTTCCTCTGAACAGCAAGTGAGCATGCCCACCAAGGAAGAAGTTCAGTTTGGATTTTAAAGAGAAAAAGAGAAGTGGTATCTGTGGGGTCAAAGAAACTCCATTGTTCCTGAAAGAACTCTTTATTGAAGATATGAAAACTTAAATTTCGGCCTAATTAAATCACTGTTCTTCATGCTGGTGAATGCTGCTTGCACAAAGGACAGAAATTCTTCTCTGGTGGAGCGAGTCCTGCAGTGGAGTGAATTACAGAGTTGATAACTCATTGCCCACTCTAGACACATTTAACAAGGAGAATTGCCGAAAGCTAGATTAGACGTAAACTTTACCGAGTGCGATAGAGGAGTTGGGGCAAGTGTCCTGGAAAAGCACTGTCAATGTGAGGGTCGTAGACGAGGAGGAGCAGCCTGAGCATGTGGGAGTAGAACAGCCTCTCAAAGAAGGCTGAAGCAGTACAGGCCTGACCAGTCTCTTCACAGCCTCCATGTAAAAACCATGTACAAGAAGCCAGGCACGAAGCCAAGAGACAAAGGTCCTGGCAGAGGCCCCGGTGCTTATTCTCAGAGCAGTGGTGACTTTGAGAACATTCATGTAGTGGGGTGAAAGGGGCCTAATCTGGCTCAAATGTTAGGACCTATGTTAGAGGGAAATGTGATTAAAGGATGGAGATCAGTTAGTGACAGCACGATGGCTATGTCAAGAGTTGGGGCAGAAGAAGGCAAATATCTTATAGACTACATAATAGACTACATAATAGACTACATAATAGACTACATATCTTATAGACTACATAATATATTCTGTCATACAGTATGTGTGACCTAATATAAAAAATCAGAACTCAAGAGCAGGGATAATAGGAGCCAAAAACTGGGGCACTTAGACTGGGGCAGGAGGGGGAGTTAGACAGGGAGAGCAAGAAGAGAGGGATAAATGAAGCTTAGGTGGCATAGAAAGCTTGAGGGAAATATACTAACTCAGCCCCCTGAAAATACACATAACATCTGAAAGAGCACCTGAGTATACCTGAAGGCTACATAATAAGGAGCACAGTGCCAGACAAGAGAAAACTCCCTTTGAGTGCTTGGTAAGGGTAGTTCAAGAGACAGCCCAAATATTGCCACAACCATTGATTACCTTGCAGAAGTTGAAAGTAAGATCATACTGCTGAAGACAGGGCATATTTGAGACAAAGGACCCAGACAAAAGGAGCCAGAACTGGCCTTGAAGCGTCCCCCTGAAGATCGGCTCTCGTACTTGAAGAAGACAGTATGTCAGTGGTCCAACCCAGCTCCCGAATAACCCCAAGGGCTGGTGCACTATCTCTATTGGTGCAGCAGTGGCGCTTTTATCTAGGGGATAATCAACAGCTATCAAATTATACTTAAAACCCTAGGAAATGCATTGATAAAATATTAAACTTTTAAATATTTTATTTTTAAAATTAAATTGATGCATATTTTTTATTGATGCATAAAACAATTCATTAAAATTGGGCAATAATAAAAATTCATCAAACTAAATTGTAATGGTAGTGAAAACCATAAATTTTACCAAAGATTAAAAAAATATATAATCTAAGTAACTCCCATGGATTTGAAGACTCAAATTGTGAAAAAAGCTATTACCCTCAATTTAATCAATAGGTTTTTAAAAAAAAACTGCACAAAGCATTTCTTGCAGAAATTTAAAAACTGGTATTGAACCTTTTTTCAGATAAAAGAGTCCAGACTATCCAAGAATATTTCAAGCCACCCATGTTGGCACACAACTGTGATCCCAACACTTGGAGCTTGAGGCAGGACAGTCACAAGTTTGCGGAAGACTGGAGAGACTCATTTTCAACGTATACACACACACACACACACACACACACACACACATACAGAGGAATACATACACACAGAGATACATACACAGGTACACACACACACAGGTACACACACACAGGTACACACACAGGTACATACACACACAGATACATACACACACAGTTACATACACACAGATACATATACACACAGGTACACACACAGATACATACACACAGGTACACACAGATACATACACACAGGTACACACAGATACATACACACACAGGTACACACACACAGATACATACACACACAGGTACAAACACACAGATACATACACACACAGATACATACACACACAGTTACATACACACAGATACATATACACACAGGTACACACACAGATACATACACACAGGTACACACAGATACATACACACAGGTACACACAGATACATACACACAGGTACACACAGATACATACACACAGGTACACACAGATACATACACACAGGTACACACAGATACATACACACAGGTACACACAGATACATACACACAGGTACACACAGATACATACACACAGGTACACACAGATACATACACACAGGTACACACAGATACATACACACAGGTACACACAGATACATACACACAGGTACACACAGATACATACACACAGGTACACACAGATACATACACACAGGTACACACAGATACATACACACAGGTACACACAGATACATACACACAGGTACACACAGATACATACACACAGGTACACACAGATACATACACACAGGTACACACAGATACATACACACAGGTACACACAGATACATACACACAGGTACACACAGATACATACACACACAGGTACAAACACACAGATACATACACACACAGATACATACACACACAGGTACACACACAGATACACACAGGTACATACACACACAGATACATAAATACATACACATGTGTACATACACATGCATACATACACACATATACAAATACACAAATATATACACAGACATACATACATGCATACATACACAAACATGGACACACAACTACATTCCTGATCAAAAGGGAATAAAACAGAGTCTGATCTGAAAATATACTATGAATATATACTACTACAAACACTATGGTATTGGTATGAAGATGCATTTTATAAATCAAAAGAACAAAATATGAAACTAGCAAAAGTATATAGTTAAAACAGATTTTTTTAAACTTCCACATGCAACAGACATTTCAACAGAAAATGCAAATACAGGAATCTATATGCAAAGTGATTAATACTGAACTCTACCTTCTACTCTGTATACTAATTAATTCAAAATGAGTCACAGACCTAAATGAATAATTGAAACAATAAAGTGTTTCAAGGACTAGAAAGATAAAAAAACTTTAAAGAACTTAGATTTTGTGAGGTTCATAGTTAGGTACAGCACCAAGATTCAAGTCTAAACAGGAACAGATTAATAAATTGGATTTCGTATGGAAAGACGTCATCAACGATGACAAGCTACAAATTAGGAAAAAATACTAGCAAATTCTGTAATGTTAAAAGACTTGGATACAAAATACCTGGGTTTGTCTTCGTATCAGTAGTTGGCTAAAATCCCACATGAAAATGGACAAAGGGCTACACAGTAACTTCACCAAAGAAGCTATAGGAATGAGTACAACTTAAAAATGCTAAAGCAACTCATATCACCAATACTTGGGAAAATAAAAATATACATCATGGCAGGAATTATATAAGAAAGTTTCCGGCTGTTCTGTTGGCTTTCCTTAACCTGAGAGACCTGGCTTTCCAAGCAGAAACTGTCTAAACCCTCGGAAGGTACACCCACAGCAAAACAGAGCAGGAAGAGGTCATTTGCGTGTTAAAAAAAATTGTGGAGCAGGTTTCATTCATCATATCAAAGTGCATCCTCTCCCTGAGACCATTTCAACCCTTCGGAACTGTTCTTCTAAACAAAATACTTTCATTAAAGAATGCACATTTCCATACAGGAATTACCTTTGTGTTGCATTGAAGCCACAGACGGCCTTAGCTCAAAGGTTCAGATGGGGCATGTGGGGGAACTGCATGAGGGAAAGCCAGGAAGAAAGGACAGCTGCCTCTCTAGTGCAGTGTTGCAGTGTCTGACACTTGATGTTCCTCTCCGTGGCTTTTCTGTAAATTAAAGGTAGATGACTTTTATTTGTTAAGTCATGGAAATGTAAACAGTTTCTGAAGTTTTGCTTAAAAATCTCTTTACTACTTTTTAAATCAAGCACCAGCTTGATTTCTCCTTTCTTGTTCTATGACTCAGGCATGTAGTGTCTTCAACAATAGGGTCTTACCGTCAAGTTCTGCAGCGTAGCCAAGTGCAGTGGCAATAACCAGTATTCTGTAATGGTCTATGGGAACTCCCTGGTCTACAACTCCAAAAGATGGATCATATGCCTGGCAGTGGGATTTTGACCTGCTAGACTGTGGTGTCTATTACAGCCACTGTGCCCACTTAAATTCCTTTTATACTGTGCAGGGATATGTTGAAAGAAGCTTCTGCGGCAATACATTTTCATGCGACTTTTTCAAAAGGCCTCTAATGTCAGCTGTCCCTCTTCTTCCCCCCACTTCTGCCTTAATGGCCCATTCTCCACCACACTGAACCTGTCCTGTACCATGATGCCCAATTCTTTGTTTATATTGCTGCCTCTGTCTCCGCTCCATTGGGCCATCCCCCATAGCCCTTATTAGTTTCCTGACCTGTAATGATTTCCCAATTGAAACACAGCTATCTAAAGAATCATGGCTAGCATACATTTAAGAGAGAGAGCTTGGAAGATTTGCCTTCCTGGGCCTCATTTGTCTCAGGATGGGTGTTTACAGTTCCATCCATTTAACTGTGAATTTCATAATTTTATTTTCCTTAGCAGCTTAATAACGTTCCACTGCACAAATGCATCATATGTTCATCATCCAATCATCAGTTGATGGGCATCTAGACCCACGGCCTGGCTATTGTGGATAGAGCATCAATGGACATGGATGAGCAGGTAACTCTGTAGAAGGGTGCAGAGTCCTTTGGGCATATCCCCAAGAGTAGTACTGCTACATCTTGGGAGATCAATATTTAGCTTTCTGAGTAACTGCCCTCTACAGTAATTTTCATAAGGGATTCATCTGTTTGCATTTCTGCCAGAGGTTAATAAGAATTTTCCTTTCACCAAATCCTCACCAGCATTTACCACCATTTGTTTTATAGATCGTAACCATTTATGCTGGAGTAAATGAAATCTCAAAGTAGTTTTTATTACATTTTACAAGTGGCTAAAGATGTTGAACATTTTATAAAGTATTTCTCGGCTAATTGCGTTTCATCATTTTGGGAACTCTGTAGTTCTTTGGTCCAAGTTTAAATTTATTTTTGTGTTTATTTGACATTTACGATTCTGGGCTCTAGATACTAACTCTCTACTGGATGGATAACTGATAAATATATTTCCCCATTCTATAGGTTGCCTCGTATTCAGATGATGGCATCTTTGGCTGCACATAAGCTGTTTAGCTTCATGAAACCCCAGTGTCGATTATTGATCTCAATGCCTATGCTAATAGAGTCTTATTTAGAAAGTTATTTCCCGTGACCACGCGTTCCAGTGTATTCCCTACTTTCCTCTCTATTGGAGTCAAGGTATCACGTCTTATGTTGAGGTCATTGATCTATTTGGGGTTGAGGTTTATACAGGCTAGAGATAGGGATCTACTTTCATTCTTTCTATGTAGCTATCCAGTTTGACCCACACCAGGTGTTGAAGAGGCTGTCCTATATCCGGTGCGTGTTTTGGAACCTTTGTCAATATTAGGTGTCAGTAAATGCATCGATTTAAGTCTGGGCTCTCACTTCTATTCTACTAGTCAGTGTGCCCATGTGGATACCGGTAAAATGGTCTGTAGCATAATTTGCAAACAGGATGATGGCTCTAAGATATCCTTTATTGTTCAGTATTATTTTGGCTATCCTGGGCTTTTTAAATGTGTGTTTCAATATAAAATTTGAGATGATATTTCAATTTCTTTGAAGAATTGTGTTGGAATTTAAAGGAGACTGCACTGAATCTGTAGATTTATTTTGGTAGGATAGCCATTTTCAAAATATTAATCCTACCTCTCCATGAGCTTGGGCGATCTTTCCATCTTCTGGTATCTTCTTCAGTTTCTCTACGCAGTGTCTTAAAGTTTTCATTATGCAAGTCTTTCACTTCTTTGGTTAGATTTATTCCATGATATTTTATGTTTTGGGGGATACCATGAATGGGTTCTTTCCCTGATTTCTTTCTCAGTAGGTTTGTTGCTGGTGTTTAGGAAGGCTACTGATTTTATGTGTAGTTTATTATCCTGTTATCTTGCTGAATGTGGTTATGATCTCTCAAGGTTTTCTGGTGGTCTTTAGGGTACTTTATGCAAAGAATCAGATCATCTTCAAATAAAGACACTTTAGCTTCTACCTTTCTAGTTTCTGTCCACTTTGTCTTTCATTGGTCTTACTGCTGTAGTTAAGGCTCCGACCGTCATATTGAACAGGAGTGGAGGGAACAGGCTTCCTTGTCTTGCTCCTGATTTTAATTGGAGTGCTGTCAGTTCTTCACTGTTTCCTATGATGTTAGTTGGACGCTTGTTACATTATTGCCTTTATGATGCTGAATTATGATCAATGTACCATTGTTTACTATGATGATAGTTAGGGGTTTGTTATATTGTTACCTTTATTATGCTGAATTAAGATCAATGTACCTTAGATGATATTTTTCCATGACCTTACCATGAATGGATGTTGGGTTTCTTCTAAGGCCTTTTCCTCATGCCATGAGGTGATTATGTGTTTTCTGTCTTTGAGTCAAGTTATATGGAAATTAACTTTATTGATTTACATATGTTAAATTATCTTTGTGTCTCTGGGATGAGGCTGACTTGATCATAGTGGACTATTTTTTAGATGTATTCCTGCATTCAATCTGCTTTTTTTTTTTTTGCTTTTAAGACAGGGTCTCTCTGAAGGCGCATATTCCTTGGTCTGTCTCCTGATTAAAAGAGTGAGTCACCAAACACAACCTGGTTTGCAAGAATTTTATTAATAATTTTTGTGTTTAGGTTCATCATAGAGATTGGGCTACAATTTTCTTTTCTGGTGGGTCTTTGCATGCTTTGGATATTAAAATCATTTCTGGCTATATAGAAAGGATTTGACAAAGCTCTTTCTTCTTCTACCTTATGGAATAATTTGGGGTGTATTGGCTGCAATACTTCCTCAAAGGATGGATAGAATTCTGTGCTGAATTCATCGGGTCCTGGGTGCTTTTAGTTGGGAGATTTTTAATTATTGCATTGTTCTTGTTGGTTGCTGTGTATCTGTTGAACTTTTGTTTTGTTTTGTTTTGTTCTTTTTGGTCTTTTTGAGACAGGGTCTCCCTATAGCCCCAGCTGTCCTGGAACTCATTATGTAGACTCGAACTCACAGAGATCCACCTGCTTCTGCCTCCGAGGGCTGGGATTAAAGGCATGCGCCACCACACCCGGCCTGTTGAAGTTTTTTATGTCATCTTGACTTAACTTGGGTAGGCCATATATGTCTAGAACGTTATTGATTTCTTTCAGTTTTCTAGTTCAGGGGAATATAGATTTTTAAAGGATGTTCTTTTGGTTCTGAATTTCCTCTTGATCTGTTGTAATGTTTTCCTTTTCATCTCGGAGTTTATTAATTTGAATCCCCTCTTTTGGTTAATTTGGCTAAAGGTTTGTCAATCTTACTAATAATTTCAAAGAACCAGCTCTTCACTTCATTGACTCTTTATATTATTTTCCTTGTTTCTTTTCATTTCAGCCCTGGTTTTATGTATCTTTTTCCATCTATTCTTTTTAGGTATTGTTTGTTCTTGATTTTCCAAGGCTTTGAGTGCATAATTAAATTATTAATATGAAATTTCTTTAATGTTCTGATGTAGATATTTAATGCTATAAACTTTCCTATTAGGGACTATCTTCATTGTGCCCATAGATTTGGGTTCTGTTTTCATTTTCAGTCAATTTTAGGAATTTTTAAATTTCCTACTTGATTTCTTCTTTGATCCAATTTTTATTCACTATTTATTTTCAATAATTTTCAGTACTTTTCCCCATTTCGATTGTTGTTGATTCCCAGCTTTATTCTGGCTGGTCAGATAGAATGCAAGAAGTTATTTTAATTTTCCTAAATTTGTGTAGCTTTGTTTTATGTCCTAATATGTTGTCAATTTTGGAGTAAGTTCCATTGACTGCTAAGAGGAAAATGTATTCTTTGGTATTTGGGTTAAATGCCTGCAAGGAAGGTTTGATTTATGATGTCATTAAATGCCAGGATTTCTGTATTTAGATTTATCATTGGGATGTCTACTGGTGACAGTGGGGTACTGAAGCCACTCACTGTCACTGTGTTAGGGTCCATGTGTGATTTTAGATAACAAAGCTTCTCTTATGACATTTGGACCCCTGTACTTAGTGTACATATCTTGGTAGGATTATGATGTTCTCTTCATGTAGTTTTCCTTTAAGGAATAAGCAGTGACTTTCCCTATCTGTTGTGACTCACTTTACTTTGAAGCCTATTTTATCAGATATCAGAGTAGCTACACATTCCTGCTTCTTAATTCCATTTGCTTGGAATATTTTTTGCATCCTGCTGCCCTAAGGTTGATTTGATCATTTATGATAAGGTGTGCTTCTCAGAGGCAACAAATCAATGGACCCCATTTTCTAATCCATTCTGTTATGCTGTGGGGTTTTTGGGGGGAGAGGGGGAGGGGGTACTGAGTGCATTAATATTTAAACTTATTTTTGACTAAGGTTTATTAATTCCTGTTCTGTTGATTTTGTGGTGTTTTTTTCTTAGATATCTTTTGGTAAACTCTTCTGGAATTGTTCATTTCTTCTCTGTGGTCTCGTGAGAGTGTTTAATCATCTCTTCAGATTGAACTATTATTTGTAGCATTCTATACAGAGTTGGCTTCATGAACATAAATATCAAACCCATTTTTATCCTGCAAAAAAGGAAAGTTTTTCTTTTCCCTTTGACTATTACTGATAATTTTGCTGTGTATAATAGTCTGGCCTGACGCTGTGATCTTTCATGATGTTAGGGTATCAGTCCAAGCATTTCCGGCCTTCACAGTCTCCCCTGAAAAGTCCATTTTTTTTCTTATGGGCCTGTCTTTACATGTGACCTGATCTTTTTCTGTCTTTCACATAGCTTTCAATATATTTTCTTGGTTCTGTACATTTAGTGCTTTTACTGTTATATTGTAGGAATGACTTTTACATTGTGGACATAATCTGAACTAACGACTTTTACCTAACCTCGCAACCAGGAAGTTGTATTGTAAATAAGTTCCCTGTTATTTGTTCCTCTTGTGACCTGTGCACCTGACCTTAATCCCTCAGGACTCCACATTGTCTTTCACCCAAATTAGTGAATGAACGTGGGTACGTTCGGTTAACATATCGAAGAGCTGGAAGCGTTGTGCTTTTTTTCTTTTTGAAAATAGTGACACAAATTTAGTAGTGTGTTTGTAACTGTGTGTGCGCACGTGTGTGTGTGTGTGTGTGTGTGTGTGTGTGATAGTCTAGACTTAGGGATCAAAGACCAGGAATATATGATAATGCGAAGTTGGAACCTAGCTTCCAATTCACGAAATCTTGCTGTTTTCCTTAATGCTCCAGCTGAGACTTCATACTATGATGAACAGTTATAGAGAGAGCGGACATCCTTGCCTCGTTCCTCATTTTAATGAGAGTGCTTCACCTGTTTCTCAAATTAGCATGATCTTGGAGGTGGGATGGTGGTATATTGCCTTTATTCGGTTGAGATGTGTTCCTAGATTTTCCATGACTTTTATCATGACTGGATAACAGATTTTGTTACAGGTCTTTTCTGTATCTAATGAGATAACCACGTGATTTCAAATGTCCTTGAGACTGTTTATGTGGTAGACTTTACTGATTTACATATATAGAACAATCTCTGTACTCTGGTATGAAGCCAACATGGTCATGGTGGATACCTTCTGATGTGTTCTTACATTTTTTGTATTTTGTTGAGAATTTTTGCATTTATGTTCATCAGAGATATTCATATATAATTTTGGTTTTGTTGGGTCTTTCTGGGGAGTTGGTATTAAAGTAGTACAGGCTGCAAAGAAACGATTTGAGCATGTTCCTTCCTTTTCTATTCTATAAAATAATTTAAGGAATATTGGTGTATTTTATGAAATGAGAAATACATGTTCATTTTGCTTACCTGTAGTTATCACATCTTAGCATGAGACTATATTAAATGCATAATAACTATGTATGTTCATATAACACAAAAGTGAATTAAAAACAAGTATACCAAATTTTCAAGGAACTCTTCATCTTTTAAATTCCAGTTTTTTAACAAAGTTACCATAAGACATGTTGGATGGAAATCCCATGTTAAAATTTTCTCGTTTGCTAAGTTCAATGAGTTCTTGTCTGGATGCAATCATCTCTAAAGGGAATCATTACCTGAGATGCACCTTTAATGCTGCATTATTATGTTTCTATCTCCAGGCCAAGTGACTGTGGAGACTTGAGTTCATTTTATATTATCTGACTGTCTTTGTGAAGTTAAATTTGTGGCATGACATTGTATACTTTCCTCTTATCTGGACACAGTCTCACAAAGCTGGGACTAGGAACAACCAGCATACACGTGTGTGAAACATATCACAGCCACAATCCACCCACACCGTTTCCTTTCACGCATTCTTTCCGTCCTCTCTCTGCTTCCTTACTCCTGTCTTCCCCCTTCCTTCATCTTCACCCTCTGCTCCTTGCTTCCTTCTCCCCTTTAAAGTATGCAGTGCCCTTGACCTTCAAGAATGTGCTCAGTCATGGGCTGAAGTGATACTGATCGTGAATGCTGGCATTTACAAAAAGACAAAAGTTTGTGAGATGGAGTACTTGCTTCAAAAAACAAAGACTGTTTTAAAACTGTAAGCAGATGTTTCCATAACACAGACATACAGTGGGAACAGTACAAATGGTATTGGACTGCCTTACAGAACCAGGACTATAGAACATGACCCATGCTTCACTGACTGAAATATCTAAGAGAAATCACAAATGTTTATTTTCATCTCCCCAGTAAGAGAGCTAGATGTGACAGTGTTATTACATCTCTCTTAAAGCTTACAACAGAAAACATGCATCGCATCAATGAGACTCAGCCACACCATGATCATATTACGTGACAACCCTACAACTTGGAGTTGGGATTTTCTTGGTTTAGTTTCTGTTGGTCAGACAAGAAACCCTGAATAAAGCAACATCAGGGGGAATTCCTTGTTTGGCACACAGTTACAGGTTATGGTCCATGATTCCTGGGAACTCAAAGTGGCAGAAACTTGACACAACTGGCACATACCATTGACAGTCAAGATTGGAGAGCTAGGAACCACTCCATGCTGCCAGAGCTCAGCTCGCTTTCCCCAGCATGGAGACGCCCTCCGCAGATGATTATAGATTGTGTCAAACTGACAATATTAATGATCAAAGCATGAGATTCAGTTGGTGAAGTGGATACCTAGGATGCATGAAGTCCTGGGTCTGATCCCCAACATCCCATAAACAGAATGCATTGGAAAACACGCTATTACCTCTATTACCAGCATTCTCTTGGTGGAGGCAGATGAAACGGAAGTTCCACGTCACCCTTAGCTACATAGTGAGTTTTAGGCCAGCCATGGCTAAATGAGATCCTGTCTCACAGAAACAATGTATACTTTATGCTATAATTCACATTTTGTTTTGGACTGGGGAAATTTTTCAGTCAACAAAGCTCTTTCCAAGTAAATGTCAGGACCGGAGTTCATTTCTCCAGAGCTCACACTTTAAAAAGCCATCATGGCAGCACTTACCTTGGATCCCAGTCCTGGAGGTTGTGGCATTGCAGCCACTTGAACAAGAAACCTGGCTCTTAAATTTCATTTTTAAGATTGGGTTCAGGGTCAGAAGGCCCTCCTTTCCCCAGGTATCACTTGGAATCCTTTGTCTCCTGGAACCGTGATGATGGAACTGTCTCTGCAGCTCTCTTCCTAGAACTGTGCCATTAACAGACCATCCTGCCTTTTCATCTCTAGTTCTAGAATATCTCCTTGACTCAAGATCACCTGTGTTCTCAGTCTTCACTGTGTGCAGTGGAGATGGGTGTGCTATCAGTGCTTCTGATATTTTAAATCTCAAGCATATCCACCTTCATTCATCCATTATTCTTTTGGATAGAGTACCAAATTGAGGTTCCTAGAAAACAAGATAGATGCTCAGGTAACAAGTCAGAAGAGCACATAGTATTGCTAGTGTTAATTAAAAAGTCATTATCCTAGATTATGCCCATTTTGTAGAAGTCATTCCTACAGGGGGTTTGGAGACACAAGGGCACTTGCTGCCCTACAGTCTATTCATGTCAACAACTGAAAGACCTGTCTCAAGAAGTAAGTTGAAGAGTGATTGGGATGCCATTTGACACCCACTTACGGCCTTTATATTTATGTAAATCACCTACATACATGTGCATATAACTTAATAGGGACATGCATACATGCAAACATTTTACTTTGTAACATACATCAAATGACTCATTTAAATATTGTTGCCTACTTTTTCCACCATGCTGTCTTCTTATGAAAAGATGGCCACTTCTCCACTATCTTCTTTCTGATGAAGATATTGTTCCTCCTATTCTAATGAGGACATATGATTTCTGAGAATGGACATCCCCAACTGATTGTGGTGCTGGTCAATAGGGGCTACTTTTCAGTGACAGACCTTACACACCAGTGCTGAGATCCGCCTTCTCAGAGACGGGCATATCAAATATAGACCCTCACACTTTGATGTCTGCCAAGGTCAGAGCCTTCCTGAACCCAAGGGAGAGTGCAGGGCTCCATCGCCTACAATGGGGTGAGGACATACAGAAAAATGGTCTCCTTTCTTGGACTTCCCATCAGGCCAGCCTGACGTTAACTGGCTGCCTGCACTCTTGTCCTCCTATTGTGATGATTCGGCAAATCAGAAAATAGTTACAGTTTTTATTCTTCCTCCATCATTTTTAAATCTTTCCCTCTTCTGAAACTGACTAAGGTGTCAGGCCATCTGTAAAGCTATAAAATTCCATTTATCTAGTCAAGAATAAACCTCCAGGCCTTCATGTCCTGGCTGTAGCAACAGACCCATCTGCGATGTAGTCAGAAGTGAGGGACTTTGTTCTTGCTGCCTACAGTTGGATAATTAACGTCACCACTGGAGTTTTGGCAAATTCACAGCCAATGATGTCAGATTAGAAAGCGAATCTGCCTTTTGTTTGTTTTCCTTTTTATTTTCAGGTTTCACACTGATGGATTTGCAAAAACACAAAAACTTCACCATATGCATTTATTCAGTCTTGCCTACATTGATGTAGTGCAGGAAATAATTAGAAACCTGAACATGAGCACTGGTATAGTACTAAAAACTTAACATATTCCTTATTTGATTATCCTTTCTTTAACAATATCTACTTTCTGTGCCAGGATGGAATCTGGGACCCCAGGCAGCATGTGGTTGCTGTGAGCTCCGGGTGGTCTCTATGAGGTGACAGCTCTTCCATCCTCATTGTCTTCACAATCTTGACACTGCTATTGGCTGACACCTCTGTTCTGTGAGCACTGCTGTGTCCCACAACAAGGAACTACACAGAGACACCTGGATATTAGTAGATGCAGCTACAGTTTATTAAGAACACAGGAGGAAAGGCCAGAAGAAAAATGTTTACATAGACATGAATCTGCATTTTCTGTAAATATAAAACCATTTCCTACCCATGAATGGATCATGTGAAGCTTCCCAAATGGACTTCACACTTTGAAAAGTATCATATTTTTGGAATAATGTCTATTTATATATCATTGACATGGTCCCCTTTTTGAGAATGTGTTTTTCAGAATGACAGTCTGATTTTTCCTTAAATCATGAATCATTTCTGTGTTCCTAGTAAGCAAGATAGAACTGTGTGGGAATTCTGTGAATACCTTTAGTTCAGATTCCAAACCCAGGAAAGTAACTCTAGGTAATAAGTAGCCCAATAAATTTATGTTCCAAGGCTTCTTTTTATCCTAATGTTTCTATTAATGACATCTGCAACCTCATTAATTAAAACTCAGTTTGATTCCTCTTACTATGAACTTCCTAAAAGTCCTAAAAGACATAGAAAGACTCTCAGACAAGTGAACTCCCATGTGAATTGTGGCATCTGTAAAGTTATGGGAGGCTATTGCTCACGGATGAGATGATCTGTCTGAACATGTCAATTGTTTCTTTGGGGGAATCAGTTTGTCTTTGAGATATGTATCCTTTACATAATTCTACAAAATTCTACATAGGAGGCAAGAGAAAACTTAGTTTGGAGTTGCACTGGAAAATGCGAAAGAAATCATATGTATGGACACCTAGAGTAAACAAAAAAGTTGAAAACTGAGTTGATGTACCTGATATTTCAGTAAAAGCACAAAGAATGCTTACTCACTATGTACATCAGCAGCAGAGTCGCATGCCCTGGAAGAGGACTTAGCGGTCTGAAGTTTCTCCCAGGAAGTACCGTTTCATCCCACCACCCCTTGCAACACCTCCAACTTTGTTTCTGTTGGCCTTAATAAATGCCAGAGAGCAGCAAAAGCAAGGACAGACACAGAATGGTCACAAACAGAGCAGGACATGAATCACCATGATGGATGTCAGTAATTAGAAACTGAAATTAAAAACACCAACCTGTGAAAATTGTGCCTCTTGAGAGTGTTCTAGGACATTGTCTGTTCTAATTTAGGTGGTCAATTTGACAGAAATGTTTCGAGTATAAATGGTATATGAGAGAAATATGGTGACCCAAAATAAAATCACAGGAGGAAAAGAAACCTTTTCCTTTCGTGCGGATGCTTTGAGCAGACAGAACCCAGAAAGCCATCTTTGGGTGAGTTTGAGTTCTCTATATACGAAAAGTGGAAAAAGGTTTCTGTCCACTGTTCTTCCTGAGACACATGGGGGTGGAATGTCCACCAGTATTAATTACAGGACCACCTCCAGAGCCAGCTCTTCTGCCTTGCCCGTGTGCACAGAGCTGTTGAAGGAAGGTGTGTGCAGAGGAAGCCGGAAATGGATCTGGGAGGAAAATTATTTGAATTCCTCTCTGATTATATATAAAACAATATGTGCTCAGGTCAATCAAGTATATCCTCAATGAAGCAGTGTTCATGAGCTTAGAAAATCAAGCAGAAATGATTGCTTTTTGATTTATGCCAACTCTTGGATAAAGGAAATGATGATGATGATAATTACGGAATCACTGACCTAAGCTGTAAACAGCAGCAAAAGTGGAGGCAAGAACAACGTTTTTCTGGCATCTTCCTCTCCATCTCTTTCAGTCTCTGAACACTACGTTGCTCTGGGTAGTAGACCAGTCAATTGCTCTGGGAGGTAGACCAGGTGGTTGCCCTGGGAGGTAGACCAGAGGTAGACCAGTCGGTTGCTCTGGGAGGTAGACTAGTCAATTGCTCTGGGAGGTAGACCAGGTGGTTGCTCTGGGAGGTAAACCAGTCGGTTGCTCTGGGAGGTAAACCAGTCGGTTGCTCTGGGAGGTAGACCAGTCAATTGCTCTGGGAGGTAGACTAGTCAATTGCTCTGGGAGGTAGACCAGGTGGTTGCTCTGGGAGGTAAACCAGTCGGTTGCTCTGGGAGGTAAACCAGTCGGTTGCCCTGGGAGGTAGACCAGGTGGTTGCTCTGGAAGGTAGACCAGGTGGTTGCTCTGGGAGGTAGACCAGTCTGTTGCTCTGGGAGGTAGACCAGTCAGTTGCTCTGGGAGGTAGACCAGGTGGTTGCTCTGGGAGGTAGACCAGTCGGTTGCTCTGGGAGGTAGACTAGTCAATTGCTCTGGGAGGTAGACCAGGTGGTTGCTCTGGGAGGTAGACCAGGTGGTTGCCCTGGGAGGTAGACCAGGTGGTTGCCCTGGGAGGTAGACCAGGTCGTTGCCCTGGGAGGTAGACCAGGTGGTTGCCCTGGGAGGTAGACCAGGTCGTTGCCCTGGGAGGTAGACCAGGTGGTTGCCCTGGGAGGTAGACCAGGTCGTTGCCCTGGGAGGTAGACCAGGTGGTTGCCCTGGGAGGTAGACCAGGTCGTTGCCCTGGGAGGTAGACCAGGTGGTTGCCCTGGGAGGTAGACCAGGTCGTTGCCCTGGGAGGTAGACCAGGTGGTTGCCCTGGGAGGTAGACCAGGTCGTTGCCCTGGGAGGTAGACCAGGTGGTTGCCCTGGGAGGTAGACCAGGTCGTTGCCCTGGGAGGTAGACCAGGTGGTTGCCCTGGGAGGTAGACCAGGTCGTTGCCCTGGGAGGTAGACCAGGTGGTTGCCCTGGGAGGTAGACCAGGTCGTTGCCCTGGGAGGTAGACCAGGTGGTTGCCCTGGGAGGTAGACCAGTCGGTTGCTCTGGGAGGTAGACTAGTCAATTGCTCTGGGAGGTAGACCAGGTGGTTGCTCTGGGAGGTAGACCAGGTGGTTGCCCTGGGAGGTAGACCAGTCGGTTGCTCTGGGAGGTAGACCAGTTGGTTGCCCTGGGAGGTGGACCAGCTAACCAACTCTTGAATTTTCTTGTTGTCATGGAATTGGTTGTGTTCAGCTAATGAAGGATGCTAACAGAGCAGCATGCAGTGAACAAGCAAGATTTCCAGCTGGATTTATGCCGGGTCCAGGTGCACTGAGCTTGGCAATTGTTGCCTGATCTGTGACTCATTTCCTGTCTGGCTGCTCTCCTTCTGTGGCTCTCTCTTCTCTCTCTTCCGCACTGTGTGACACTCATTTTAGAAATATGATTTGTCAGGCTGGCAAGATGTTTCAGTGGGTAAGGGACTTGCCACCAAATCTGATGGACAATGTGCAAACTTGGAACCCACACAGTTGAAGAGGTTCCTACAGGTTATCCTCTGACTTCCACATACACATCATGGCACACATGAGCTCCTGTTGGATGCACTTGCCCTCCGAGTGGCAAGAAACAGATGGATGCCTTCTTCTCTAGCTTCTCATCCCTTGTTTCAATCACCTCAAATTAATTGGACTATAAGACCTTCCATATGAGGGGAGGGGGCAGAGGGAGTCAGTCACCCCTCCCACCCAACAAGTCAGCCTTAGCTTCATGAGGGGGAGGACTAAGGAGAGGGATGGGAAGCCAGAGAGAGGGGATGGGTTTTACCATCTTGGACCACCAGCAGCAAGTCAGGAAGCCCCTGCTGGGATGTAGGAACAAAATCCCAAGGGTAGTTTCTTAAAATATTACCATACAAACATATACTATACTGATAAAAGTATTAAGGTGTTAAGTTTCTTGAACAAGTCACGAGTAAATAGCAATGTCTATCACCTTAAAGTTCATAAAAAATTAGTAGAAGATTTGATATGAAGGTTACAATAAATTGATGATAGGAAAATAGGTTGATATGAGGCTAGAGAAATGACTCACAAGGTAAGTGTACTCACTACGTAAGTGTGAGGATGCAAGTCCAAATCCCTGATATCCATGTAAGACTGTGTAGTCACACATGCTCCTGCAACGACACCGGTATGTGGGGTAGAGACAGGAAGACTTGCTGGCTGTCTGCCTAGCTTCAGCTTCAGTGAGAGACCCTGCCTCAAGGGTTAGGTGAGGAGTGAGAGAACAGGGCACCTGACCTCCCTTGACCTCTGCCTGCATGCAGGGGTACACACACCACAAACATGTGCATATACCACATAGCACATACATACAAACACAGGAGAGCCAGATAGTTTCACATAAATACGGATGATGTCTTAGGTCAGATAAATGTGAGAAGACAAGTGAAGAGCACACGGATAAACACGTTGTTCACACTGGCTTACACATCATACACACACATCCAAAACAAAGCCATCTGAAGGTACTAACACTTAGGAACTCTACGGAAAAAGTGAGCCGTGTGGAAGGTGGAAGAGACGACCTTACAGAGGAAAATGAAGGCAGAGAAGAGATGGAAAGGGCGGGGTGGCACGGAGAGCGAACGGGAAAACGACATGGTTTGGAGCCTGAAGACAAAACAGATGGACTGGTGGAAGGGCCTGTTAAGATTATTAAAAAAACTCTCATACGAGCTATTTTTACAATCCTGATTCCTACTTCTATCTATGTAGTTTTTAACAAAGATTTCTCATAAACCAGAAGCCTGCATTTCTAGGTAGCTTCTTGAGAGTGGCTACCTAGACTTTACCCATGACAAGAACGGCAGGCATCTAATTCTTTACCCTACTTGTAAATTAACAACTTACTTCACAAGAGCCAGAGGCACTAAGGTTTTAACAAAAATTTCAATTCATGACAACAGCAGCCAAGCCAAGTATTTGCAGTGCTATTTCCCTAAGCCTGCAATACCACAGAGCAAAGACCTCAGGACCTGTGGAGAGGGGTGTGCTCTCATTCCTTACAGTAGAGAAGCAGAGTTTAAGAATCTCAGACAGACATGAGGGGCTCATGCAAGTGACTTTTCATACAGGGAGGCATTAAATTTATTCATTACATATTTGTTATTATATTTCTTGCACTGAGTAGGTGGATTCTGAAGGAGACAGTGTACCTCCCCAGGCCACTCATAAGCCCAGTCTAGAAGCAGAAGGTGACACGACCTCTGTCTTCTAAAAGTTTCTGCTGTCGGAATGTGTGTGAAGGGACAGCCTGGATAAACCCTTACTCACAGAACATGGAAAAACAGGAGAGAAAGAGGGAGAGTTTCCTCTTAGAAGCCAGCATAAAACTGAATTTATTGTCCCAGGGAAAAATGACCAACTGCAACAATTTTATAGGCAATTTGCCGAGAACCACAAACTCAGTATCAGTACACACCAGGAGGTACCTCTTGGGCTTACAAATTAATACTTGATATTTGAAAACCTCCCAATATATGCTGTGTAATTGATGCTTCTACACAAAGACACACACCACAAACACAGAGAAACACATGCACATACAGAAGTGCATACACATACATATACCACACACATACACATGTATAGATATACCACACACATACATGCACATATACATGCACACTGATATACACATTATACACAGCAGTTAGCACATCATACATATACATACATCCACACTTACACATGCACACACATACAGGTACACACATGCACACGTGCACACTGTCAAGTCATTTCAAAGGCAGGGAAACATTGGTGCTGGGAAAGATGAGCTTTTCTACGCAGAGATGGAAACTGACTGAACTTTAAGTTCCCCTTTAGACTGTGGCCCTGACATGTGTAGTTTCTTCCACATGCTCTTGCTTTATTTTGCCCCAGGGAGTGTGTTCTCTTTCCTCATGGAGACCTCTATTACCCTCGGGACACTGAGCCTGACCCTTTCCTCTGTGCGTCTTGGTGCAGCTTCTGGTATTTTGTTCTATTCCAGCACTGTGCCCAGCAGCACGCAAAGTAACAGTGTTCAGAACGATGTCCATCCTTCAGAGCTGTCCTCCACCACCTCACCCCATTCTCTGCACCCCCCCCCAAATCTCACGTTTCGTTGGATGTTCCTTGGTCTGGTCTTCCTTTGTTCAGCTAGTCACCATTTCCTTTCTTTTATGACATGCGCTCTAATCAGCAAATCTGCCTCATGTGACCTCAAACTATCTTTGTTCACCTCCTGTGATCGGATGACCATTCCCTCTCCCCCCACCTCTTTGCATCCCTCCCATCTGAGGAGCCACTTGCAGCTGTCTGGGGCCTCTCTCCCATTGTGTTGAGACAGCACAGTGAACTCTCTCTCCACACTTTCCATCCATCTTTAAACAGTTACTGCCAGGTATCTGAGGGAGCACAGTGCACTCACACACAGTTGCATCTCTCTTACATAAGGTGATCTGCTGCTCACATCTCAAGTACAGCCTGTGCTTATTAATGACATGCTCTGAACTGCAGTTCTAACCTGCAATTGTAACTATGTGCTAGTTGTGAAAGATAGTGAACAAACCGGGGGTTCTTTTATTTCTGTCACAGATTTTGTGAAAGTATGTCTATAACCTTGTTTAGCAAAGCATAGCTTTCAATAAAATGTTTTCTTATTAATTGAAAACGTCATTATCTTTAAATTATATGACACGGCTTTAGAGTCAGGTAGGAAAATGACGAGTTCCAGGAAAATTTGTCTTCACCTACTTCTTGTTATTCTTCTGTGAAGGGTAGTTCCTTATCGAAGTATTTTCATTTTCTTTTTTAAATATTTATTTTTATTTTATGTGTATGAGTGTTATGCCTGCAGTAGGTAAGTGCACCCGTGTCATGCAATGCCTGCAGAGGACAGAAGGGGCTGTCAGATCCCCTGGAATTGGAGTTATGGTCAGTTGTTAGCTGCCATGTGGGTGCTGGGATTCAAACCCAGGTTTTCTGCAAGAACAGTCAGTGTTCTTAACTGCTGAGCCATCTCTCCAACCCCTGAAGTATATTCGTTTTCATTTACTTTAAATAATTTATTTTAAATTCTTTACATTTTCAATATTTTATGAAAGATGAATTCCGTTTTCAGTACCTCTAACATGAAGGCACTTGGCTGTTTCATGATAGTCTAGATACCTGGAAATCTTATTGAAATGTCTTTGCTTTTCCAGCATGTTCTACTGGTGACAGCCTTCCATTCATCATTAGACACAGCTCTAGCCAAAGCCACAGACTGCTGTGCCACACCACAGCTTCCACATCTGAGGCTCCTCGGTGCTGAGTACGCATTTCCTCCTTGGGTGAGTCCAGGAGCTGTCGGAGGCAGCTGCATTACTCCAGGGTTCCCCCACGCCCTGCCTTCATTTCTGCGACCTACTGCTTCTAACATGATGATATTACTTGTCATAACCCTCTCTGTGGTAAACTTCCCAGGGAGAAATTATAGCTTTCACTAACCCTCTGCAAGACTGATGAACTGATTAGAACTTCAGTGAATTTGCAATGTTGCAGGTCCAGAGCCAGATAAAAACTTATCTTGAATAATCTTTAAGCCCCTAAATAGCGATTCCTTGCCTACCTCTGTGTCAGACCCAATTTCTTCTTACTAACAGATAAAAACCTTTCAGAATGTACCAACTTAACTAAGTCCTAGTTTGCACCAATCTAAGCACTAACAGCCTTGGATGCTGATATCAGATGTGTCTCCGCTTTGCTTCTACCCACCTACTTTACTACCAATGCATTTAAAAGTGTCATGATTTGTTCTTTCCTTTGTTCTGTTACTATGAAAAATTAAACCACTATCACATTGGAAACTGGAATTTGGAGTAGTCTAAATTTGTGTTTCCCAGCCATGGTCACTCATATTTGACTCTAGAATAAACAACCTCTTATCCCCATTGAGGTGAGAGTTGTGTTTTTCGTACTGAGATGTCCTTAAGTGGTTGGTGTTTCTTCATTACATTCACATCCAGGCACAGTTTCCTTAGGGCAAAAGCAAATCCAGTAGACTCTGCGTGAAGTGCAGTGGCATGTTGCTTGATTTCTAACACTGCATCCACGTCTCTACGCCATGACTCTGTTTATGGCAGAATATCCCATATTTTCATGTTCTCTGGTCTAAGTTGATACTTTTTCTTTTATACATGAAAATGCCTTCATCCCCCTTTAACATACAGGTAGTTCAGCACTATAAATCATTCTCTTCGTCAGATGTCATAACCTAGAAGACATCAATAATTTTTCTCTTTGATTGCATGTGTTATCTATAATATTTTACAAATAACGTTGTTACTGGCTTATGTGCTTTCATGAACATGTGAAGAAGATGTGATGGCAGGGCCTGTGGGAAATAGGAGGGGAGAAGTGAGGGTCGTATATGATCAAAATACATTGTATACATGTATGAAATTTTCAAATAATAAACAGAAATAAAAGATTTGATGTCATTAGAATTATTTCATATGCAATTAAATTTCACAGTTGAAATTATTATCACCCATTAAACATTAATTTCAAACAGCTTGTGGTCACATTTAGAAGGCACCCAGAATAATAATCTTTAGCTAGCTTTATATTTAGTTTGAAATGCTACTGAGGTAAATTAACAAACACAGGAGTATATTCGACACACACAGCTCCATCTGAAAATGGACATATGAAGATCACCAGGTCCCAGAATTCAGAGTTCCTAGCAAACCAGGGTCTCTTTTCCTCAGTCTTTCCAAATACTTTGCTAAAGTTCAGAATTGCAATATTTTTACCCATGAGAAAGCAACAGGCATTAGCCTACCACTGCAGGTGAAAGAGATGTTTCCAGAAAGAGCTGTCCTTAAAATACTAAATAAGTTTTGTCAGTAAACTCTTACACCTGCCATCTTTCCATGTGTACTCATACCTGTTTCCTGGGATATGAAGTTCGGACATTATCTAGGAGAGGTTTGGGGTGAGGAGGGTTGTTATACACCTGCTTCCCTCAACTTCCAGGTCTTCATTGGCTACCCCTGGAAGGATGTGGAATGTTAGTGTACGTTCTGTCACAGTGGGAAGAGCCTCTTACCTCCATACTTCTAAAAAGACCCTCTGATCTGAAATGCACCTCATTTTCACCCACTTCTGCCTCTCTTTGTCACTAATAACATTCTCTTTATGTAGATTCAATTTAAAAATTGGTTTCTACTACAGTTGTATTTCTAAAGCTCCAGTTGCAAATCATACTCAGTTGAGAATTTTGAAAATACTGACCCCAACATGTTATTCACAGGATCCGACTTAACAAACTTCAGGGAGTTTAGGAATTGTATTTATAAAGTTCCACAGAGAGTCTATTGTGCAATATTTCTAGCCAGAATAAGAAACAATGACAAAAAGAAACCTGTATAAATTAAACTTAAATAAAGAATTTTGAATTACGACCTCATGCATATTGCTTTGATACAACCGTTATTTGGTGCCAACATAACCACTTCGATCTTAATTTTTTTCCTATATATAATTTGTGATTTTTTCCTCCAAATTTAGCATTTCTGCATTAATATTTATTCTAAGAAATTTTCCTACAATATCCTTTTATCTGCTTGAAAAATTCAGACTGGCAATGAAGACGCCCACAGAAACACGCTGTTAAGGTATTCTTCCATTTGTTTTCTTTGTTAATACTTCATCACTGAAGCTTCGCTTTACCTCCTTTTACATCTTAACCTCTTTTGATGACACTCATGCACCAGTAAATTGTTATTAAATGATGTCAGGCCTGTAAATTTCACAAGTCGTGTTTGTTTGACAATGTCCTTGTTCTACTTGGATGCCTGACAGATAGTTTGGCTGGGTATAGAAATATTGTTTGGAAATGATATCTCTCAATATCTTGAAGTTATGCATTTTTTTCTAGGACATATCTTGCCAATTAGGGTGCAATGCTAGGATTATCCTCCCTTAAACATTGCCTTTTTATATATAATGACAGTAACTTACCTTAATGGTGCAATATTTAAACAATGGCTCATATTTCCACTCATTAAATATGTGAACCTGTTCAAACTGAATATAGATATGCAGTTTGGAAAAATACATTCCCACTGACTTTCCCAATTTATGTTGGCATCTGTGTTTTTCCTTTATGTAATCCCTAGAGAACTACACTGTTATTTGTCTCAACATTTCACTTGTATTTTCTACCTCACTGGATTTTTTCTATACTGTTCTCTGCTATTCTCCTTCCTTCCCACTCTTGTTTCTGTGGGACATTACCTATTCTGTCTTTGAAAGCATGTCTGCCCATTTCGCCCTCTGGATTTTCATCAGAGGCTCATTTTTCCTTCAGAGCTGATTTTTAAATTGTTTTAAATGTTTACTTATTTTATTAATTACATGTATGTGAATGTATGTCTGTGTGCAAATGTGCATGTAAGTGCAGGTGTCTTTGAAGGTCAGAGACATCATGTTCCCCAGGAGCTGGGGTTATGGGCAATTTAGCTTCTATGAAGTTAAGTGTCCCTGCTGCAGGGAGAACTTGCCATCTTGGAGAGCAGAAAGTACTTTTGCAGCAAGAAAAGAAATGTATAGAAAGATTGGGTGGACTCTATAAATCACCCATAAGGCAAGGTTGTTGTTTGACCTATGCCATAGTAATAATCTCCAGTGAAAATGTGATATACACATACGAATCACTGTGGGAGAAGCTTCTATCTTATCCATACCTCAGGTTAGTGCGATTCCTCTTCCCACATAGTGCAAAGACCTTTTGTCTCCCCAGTAACAACCTGAGCTTATACCCAACACCACCGAGGTCAAGGTCTCAGTGCTGAGTAGGAGAGCAAGACTGAAGTCTCTTCTGATCGTATTCACATTTCATAAATCACCCAAACAATAAATAGAGAAATAATGAAAACAGAAAAAATTCAGAAGAAGACATACAAATGATCAGCAGATGTGGTGGAAAAAGTGTTCACCATTCCCCGTGGTCAGGAAATGCAAATCAGAACTATAGGAAGGGCCGTCTTATCAGTAGCACGGAGAGCATCACAAATGACAGCAGATGCTGTGAGGGGCAAAGGGCAACGCAACCTTGTTTACTGTTGGCTGGGGTGAAAAACGGTGAAGCCACCGTGGAAATCAGTGTAGCGGCTTCTCAATAAACTTAAAGCTAATGTAACGCAGCAGGACCACGAGATGCCTCTCCACAGAGACACTGTCGCCAGAGATCTCTCTGTCTCCTGCGCTATCAGGCAAACCATATATCTTTACGTGCATTCATTATCGTGGAGGAGAGAGGGGGGTAACTTAAAAAGGAATGAGCACCCAGTGCCAGCCCAGCACAGCTCAGCTCTGGTGGTACCTCTGGTGCCCGGCTCAGAGCCATGCCCATAGTCACCTCTAGCGTTCGCTCAGGCCTCACGGGCCAGCGATCTCGCCCCAGGTCCATTAGTGTCAGGCCATTCTGTCCTTGAGTGTGCCAGGCTGCTGCGTATTCCCCATAGGAAAAAAAGGGAGAGAAGACAGAAACCCCAAAAGTGTAGCAGTAGGTAGGAGGTTGTAGAAAAGGTTAAAAGGCATTGGACTTGAATCCAATCAAAGAAAGAAAAATAAACAAAAGGTCACTGAAGTGCCTTTTTGGGTACAAATGATGAATTTGACTATAAATTGTTAGTTGGATATTATTATTATTATTATTAATTCTCTGTGACATGGAATGAATACAGTAATTTTTAAAGTATTATTTATTATTTTTATTCTATGCGTATGAATCTATTGCCTGCATGTATGTAAGTACACCCATGTCATGCAGTGCCCACAGAGGTCAGAAGAGGGTGTCAGATCCCCTGAAACTGGAGTTACAGACAGTTGCTAGCTGCCATGTGGGTGCTGGGATTAGAAGCCGGGTCCTCTGCAAGAGCAGTGCTCTGACTGCTGAGCCATCTCTCCAGTTCCAAGAATGTTCTTATTTTAGGAGTTAAATGTTTAAGTATTCAGGGGTCAAGTGCCTGCAATGTTCCATATATGTAATTCCAAGATTGTGTATACATATATATATATATATATATATATATATATATAATATGACATTAAATTTTTAGAAAAGCTATTGTGGGAAAGAAGAGGGATTAGAGGAAGGAGGGGCATTGGGACAAAATGGGCCCTGGAAGGACACATGCGCAAAGCACTGGATTAAAAAACATTGTGAGCAGTGTGTGGTGGCACACACTTTTAAATATTTGTTTATTGCTTTTTTTTAATTTTATGTGTAAGAGTATGTTGCCTGCATGTACAACAGAGCTAGCGAAAGTTAGCAGAGGATGTTGGATCCTCCAGAACTAGAGTTATGGAATGTTGTTAGCCATCATGTGGGTGCTGGGAATCAAACCCAGTGCTTTTAACCACTGAGCAATCTCTCCAGTCCCAGCACATGCTTTAAGTCCCAGCACTTGGGAGGTAGAGGCAGGTGAATCTCGGTGAGACTGAGGCCAGCCTGGTCTTCACAGCAAGTTCCATCCAGCCCAGCTGGGGTTACAGGGACACCCTTTCTCAAAAAGAAAAAAGAAAGAAAGAAAGAAAGAAAGAAAGAAAGAAAGAAAGAAAGAAAGAAAGAAAGAGAAAAACCAAAGCCAAAAATAAGAACAACAACAACAACAAAAAACTCCATTTAATATTGTGAGCCTTATTTTGGTGATAACTAAGCACTGATTTTTTTTCAGTCAAAGAAATTGGCTACAGACATACTACACACACACACACACACACACACACACACACACACGCACATACACACCCTGGACTCAAACCTACAGAGAAGTTATTTGTTGAAAGACACAGTTAAGAGGACAGAACATCAAAAGCTACTAGGGCAGGGCTGATTCGGGCATTACTTTTGCCAAACAGGAAGAACTCCTATCTGAACAGACACTGCGCTCCTACATGCTAATAGGAAGAAACCAACAGAAATAAAAATAGTCCACATAATTAAAGATACATTTCACAAAGTGTAACCAAGTGGTTAAAGATACTCAATTAGGTTAGCAGTAAGAGTCACTGAAGTGTGAGCCACAATGAGGGAACCCACAACGCACATATCATTTAGTACACTTGTCTGTTCCTGATATGAAAACGTTCCACTCAGAATGTGAAAGGGATAACACAGAATTACGTATAATTGCAAAGAGCCAGATTTCTTTCAATATGTGATGGAGTTCTACAGGGGAACACACAGTAATGGCTAGTTAAAGACTGTTATTCTGGAAGTCCAAGCCCCACAGTCTAAGGACTGCAAAATCAGCCTGTGTGCATAGATAAAGCAATGCAGACACTATGCAACTCTCTGTCTTCTGAATTTGAGCTGAGAGTGGTGATGTTTGCAATTGTTTTGAATCTCTGTCTAGATGCTGATTAACAGATACATCCAGGAAGCAGCCTAGGAACAGGGGCACTGTTCCAAACACTGTTCTCTACTCCATTTTTGTTTTGTGCTGGATTTAGACGTTTGATAATGTTTGCAAAAGAGAAGGAAAAAACACAGGGTATGAAGAAAACAAAAGAAATGTTCTTCTTTCTTGGGTCAAAAGCAGGCTCACCTAGGGTGTGGTATTTGCTTTTCAGTCCATTGTTAAGTCCTCCAATGTGTGGTGTAACACTTTTGTCAAATCATCCCTGGAGGACAAGAACAGTAGCTGAAGCACAAAGTGTTAGAGCAAGAAACTGTCCATTATTTAATCAGTATCTTTGCGTCTTTATCTTTTAGTTTTCAAATGAAAAGAAGGCAAACTCTCAGGGAAGGAGATGCTATTTAAGAGAACTGGACTCAAATATCCATTTTATAAACTGATAAATGTAATGTTAGCAAGATCTTTTCTCTTTCTCACCTCCTCTCACATCAGATCTTTTTCTTCACAAAATTTTTTCAAAGACTATGTAAAAGAAAAATATTCTTATATTCTATAAAGTAAGCTGGAATCTGCTTCCCCAGCTGTTTGCATATACCCATGGTATAGTCCATTGAGCTTCTCAGATAACAGTAATTACACACCACAATACAAATACACAACACAAATAACAGTAATTACACATCAGAAATTATAACACAATTCAGTGTCAGTAACAGAACAGGTCAAGGAAAATAATTTGCGGAGATGGGAGCTGCTTGGACATTTTGGCATGCAGAGAACACTATTAGTCTTAGCCTCACTGGTTACCCCTGTGTCGGAACATAGATGCAGAGGCGATTTCAAGGGGTCTTCATTTGGACTTGCACGTGGCCTCCCTGCGGCTCTGTTCCTGAGGCTGGTGGACTCTCTCACCTTCTGCACAGTCTGTATGAGCACCTGATCCTCCAATTAAGACTTACACCTGCAGAGGACAAATTTCCATCCTGCTCCGTTTCCGCCTTAACCCTCTCCCGAGCTGAGAGACTCTTCTATGACCAGGGAATGAATACAGCAGCTCCCCTAGGAATCTGAATTCTAAGGGAAACACAGCACTTTGCAGAAGTGCCCTTGGCTTTCTTGGGGTTATGAGGCAACCTTGTGAGCTTGGATAAAGAGCTCATCAATTTGACATTAGATATAAGAACTATGTTCTCCTCCCCAAGGATAAGCACCTGAACAGGGGCAGAATAAACAACCAGGCTTGGAACTTAGGGTAAGCAGTGTGAGTCCTGTAGGGAGGGGTGAGGAAGGAGGGCTCACTCCAGTGCTCTAAAGACTAGGACTGAATGTGATAGCCTTCCAGGCCTGCAGTGCCTCTTCTGAAGCCTCAAAGAGAAGGTCACTGCAATGCCATCATCTGAACCACTTCAGATCTCAGCCTGTCCAGGTTTCTCTGAACCCTCAAAGAAGCCCAAAATGTCCTTTTGTGGAGAAGACCATAGACTGCCAGGGCAGTCACTGTGTTTATAAACAAAGTCATTCTCAAAACTAGCACCAATTTTAATCTTTGTAAATTGGACTGAAAAGTGTTGTCAGCCTGCCTTGGTCACCACGTCTAGGCCAGGTTCACAGATTACCAGAATTTCCAAGATTTGATCTGCCATACCATGTTTGCCCTGATGACATACTAAACTCACTCTGTGGTATGACTCTGGTCTGTCTCTATTGATAATCTCCTTTCCCAGCTCACCGACTTGTGACAAAGAGGCTCAGCATCAACAAAGGCCTCAATCACATTATTGTATCATGCTATTTGTTCCAGGAAGAAAATGCTTAAATATCTAGGCCTAGTTCCTGGATTTCCAAAGTACTGGCTATTGACTATGGCCAAATTTCCCAAGGCATCTGTTCTGTCCTTTCCAGGTATAATACTGATTTGCAAATTGTATCTGATAAGAGAATCTGTCAGGACCAGTTTATGTCACTCAGAAAAAGTAGCCACACATACACATGTGCACTCACACACACAAAAACACACACACATATGCATATAAACACTTGTGAACACACATTGCCACAGAACTACATGCACATACCCATAGGTACATAGTCATGTGCACACACGTGAGCTATCATGCACACGTGCACTCAAGTATGCACACATGATAGCAACAGTCTCCATCAGCATGCCTGTTATTGCTGGGCTCTCTCCCTTCTGTCCCAAATCTGCTGTTTTCCTGTGATTTTCTTCAAGTGAATTAATATACTGTGATTATTGATATGTAATTATCTAGAATATTCTCAGTAGGGGCAAATATGAAGTAGAAATCAAATTGCTAAAGTAGTATTGATTTAGGATGATTACTTAATAGGAAAATAATCTTGAGTATTTCTTCCTTTACTGTAAACTACTGACACTGTTTCATATATACTTTTATTTCATAGTGAAGTCACTGAGTACATGGCAATAGTTGATAGCTTTTATATTGTTATATATAGTTAAATATGTAAACACATATTGTTTATATAGAAGCTTTGTGGTATTTACAAGCAGTACATTTTCTTTTCTTGGGAATCAGCCCTTACATCAGATCTGAGTCTACCTGTTGTCCATTCCCAATCCTTACTTGATTTTGCATTTTCAGTTGTAGGCTGCTCTATCAATACCTTGTTCCATGAAGATTTAAGAACATATCATACAATAACCAAATGTGTTGTAAATACTTTTCACATTACAGCAACCATGATCAGAGGCTGGAGAACACAGAGTTGTACACAAGCATTCTCTCCAAGCAAAGCTTTACTGTCAGTGTGAGCAGCAGATGTAAATGGGTTATTGGCATAAGTTTCACGATGATGCACAATCCTCACAGTTTTGTGTGGTGCACAATATTGTCCAGACATAGAGAAGCAAAATAAGTAAATTATAATTAATGACATGTATTTATGAATTATTGCGATTTTCATACAATATAGTTTGTTGGTACTTACATCCCCTCCCCTCACTGTCCCCGCTATACAGTATGACCTCCAGAATATGAGTTATATCCCCAAATGGCCCTCAGTGTGGGTCCATCCACTGGGCCCAAGTTGTCTTTGGATCCCCCTAGAACTGGAGTTACAGACAGTTGTTAGCTGCGACGCAGGTGCTGAGACTTGAACCTCAGTCCTCTGGAAGAACAGCCAGTACTCTTAACTGCTGAGTTATCTCTTCAGCCCCTTGTCAAATATTTTTTATTTACTTATTTTAATTTTGTTTTTTAGTGTATACAAATATTTTGCCTGATGTATATAAGTTCACCCCATTCGTGCAATGAAGTGGAGGCCGGAAGAGGGCATCAAATTCCCTGAAACTGGAGTTATAAACGGTTGTTAGTCACCATGTGTGTTCTGGGAACTGAACCTGGGTTCTCTGCAAGAGCAGACGGTCCTCTTAACCACTGTGCCATCTCTCCAAGCCTGTAACATTTGATATTTAAACACATTACAGAAAATATTCTTTTGACTTAGGTTCATTTAACTTTTAGACAATTTCCTTCAAGGACTCAGAAGCATAATTTATGAATAATTTAAACACTGCTCAAATAATTTGTTTTGGGTGAAATTTTTAATTGAAGTACCTTTTTCCCATAAGGAAACAGAACGGGGAATGTATATTTTGGCTTCCACAAGATAATTCAGCTAATTTGAACTCTGTACCACCCACCCCCATACACACATCTGCCGAACCACTGCTCCGCTGCAAAGTAAATTCCAGAAGGACTCTTAACTTACACATAGTCCTGAAAAACAAAAATTTCTATTCATAGACTATCTCTGAGTGTCACAATATCAGACAAATTAGTTACTGGAGATAGAGCTACTGTTGGAAAGTAGAAATGAGCTTTTTAAAACTGACAGTATTTTCATTTGTTCAGAAAAATCCTGAGGTAACTCTGCGCTGTGCTTCCTTTTACCAAAATGTCGTTTCGATTTTCTAAAATTTGACTTCTAGTTTACTAGAACCCAGCAAAGGTTCGCATTCGTGCCATAATTCTACACTCTGATCATCTTTCAGAATACTCAAGAAAGCCCTGTGTGTGACAGCCATGAAACATGAGGGAGGCCAGGCTCAAGGAGGACTTGGTCTGTTCCCTGAAGTTTCCATTTGTAGGAACTTGCAGATAAGCCCTCATTAGCTGGAAGGAGGGGCTGGGTATCTGTGACATCATCTTGATAGAATTCTGCAGTCTGCTGGCTTCTCATTTCTTTCCTTCCTTTCCTCTCTACTTATTGGGAGCATTTCATCTAAATCATTGCCTGCTGGATGGCCCTTTGTGAATCATAATCCTCCCTGATTCCACTATCAGTGGAAATGTTACTGTCAACATTTATGTCAACGCTGAGGTTGTAATTTCTGACAGTAATGTTCCTGTGCCTGATCTAAAACTCTCTGCTCACATTGACAGAGCGACCTGTCAGCGGCCCTCTCCCTGACACTTTTAAGTGACTGAAGATGGGGTAGAACTCACTTTAGGGAAAAAAATCTCCTTCCAAGTTCTCCCGTTAGGTCCATGGCTCATCTGAAAGAGCTTCCCTGCTTTCTAGAGATAAATGGATGTAAAAGATCAGGGACTTGGTTTGGCCTTACGTTGCTGTATACTCATAAACATCTGAGGAAATTATTCCCATCAAGGGTGAATTTCTCCTGAAGGCTGGGCCTTGTCAATGCCCAAAGCATCATTCAGAAACTCCACTGAAGAACATCTGCCTGCCCCAGCACACTTCTGGCTTCAAAACATAAAGTGATGCGCTACAGTTTTATGGTCCAGATTATCGAAGGGCTTCGTTTCGAACACTTCTGCCTTGCGGCACTCATTAGCACACCCCAGCTGCCTTGTGCTCCTTCCCTCACTATCTCGGACAAATGTTTCATCCTCTTAGAAATTGCTTTCATTCCTCTAGAAATATTAGATTAGCAAATACTAAAGAAGTTAAACATTTTAGAAAACTAGAGAATATTGGCAAAACTAGTACACACATATATTGCTGATGACACTGTAAATAGGTGTAAGCTTTTTAAAAAGCAATTTGGGATTATATAAGGAAAGCAGGAAAGAACAAAATATAAACACCGGCTTCTCTTTAATTCCTTTATATTCTAAGGAGATAATTCACAATACAAATAAAAGCTGTATGGAGAAAGGCCTTATTGGAACATTATTTATATCAAGAAATTGGTTATAAGTTACATCCAATGACAGTAAACGTGGTACATTACATGAGATTGATTAAATTGTACAAAATATTAAAACACATAGAATCCTGTTATTTCCCACCATTTCTCTGTGACCATCTCTCCACTCTCTCTTACTTCAATGTGATCTAAATATAAAGATCTCTGAAGCATCTGTGCACGGTCTCGGGTACCCCAGCACCCCTGAGAATCCCTCCATCATGACCAGCTCCTCGATATGTTATGTGTGTATATTCTTGCTTTTTCTCCCTAAACTCTAAACTTTGTGTGGATGAGAAATGTGTCTTCACCACTGCAGTGTCAGAGTCTAGAATATAGTAAGTTATTTATAACTATGAAAGGAACTGTTTGAAATTTAAAAGTGAAATAAAATTAATTCCTTTGGGGCTGGAGAGATGGCTCAGTGGTTAAGAACACTGGTTGTTCTTGCAGGAGACCCACATTCAAATCCCAGCACCCACATGGTAGCTAACAACTGCCCATAACTCCAGTTCCAGGGGATCCGACAGCCTCTTCTGACCTCCACAGGTATTGCACAACACGGGTGCACTTACCTACATGAAGGCAATACATGCATACACATAAAATAAAATAGTAAATAAAATATTTTTTAAAAATTAATTCCTTCAAAAGTAACAAAAGCAAAAAAGTATTTTTACAATTTGGTAAAATGGTCTTATACATTGAGTATGAGAAAAGCAATCAATCATGTACGAAGAAGAAAGAATATTGTATTATAACTACAATGGTACAATTATGGATAATTTAAGCTTAATCATTTCCTGTACTGTCTCAATGATTAAAAAGTAGAAGTGATAAGATCAATAATTTTATGTGATAATTTTGTGATTCAGAGCCTTTGAAGTGAGAAGATTGTTACTTAACTTGATTTTAAGTTCTCATTTTCTATAAATCTTCCATAGGTACTTGAAAAAATCAGTAAATTAATCTAATATCTAATTTCCTCATCTTCCAAATGAAAAATAATAATACCTGCCCTAGATATTACTGCTGCAGCAAAGCCTACCGTGGTGTGTGTGTGTGTGTGTGTGTGTGTGTGTGTGTGTGTAGGCATATGTATGTGTATGTATGTGTGAGTATGTGTATGTACATGCATGTCAGACAGGACACCCAAGATTCTACTTCCTGGGTTGTAGAAATATTTCTGAAATAGAAAAAATCAGTTCAAAGACCCTCTCGAGCCCCATTAGAGAATCTTGTTTTTGCAATAGGTGGTTGTTAACACAGAGACACAATTGGTTAGACCATAAGACACTGACATGCTCATCCCTCCATCTCAACTTCTCCCCCCTGGGCTCAAGGATCACCTTGGAAGAGAGGGCAATGAGCTTCTGAGAGCCCGAGGTGATGGACACATAAAAACAGTGTTTTCCATGCATGACAGCTCTGTCCCACACAAACTGACCATGACTGCATGCACAGCGCCTGTAGAATCCCAGCCTGAATCCCAGCTCAAGGGAAGGAGGAGCACACGACATCCCACCCTCTAGCTGAGGAGCTACTAGCCATTGATAGCTGCTGGAGGAGAGAGTCAGTTTTCTTCAAAGACACAGCCTCTTAGAGACCACCCATGCTCAGGAGGTGACCCTGCACCATGTACCATGCAGTGCCAAGTGCATGTAGTAGGTTTTAAAAGGAGTACATGATGTTTACAGAGAAAATTGTTGGGAAGGTAGTAAGGGAGGATTTGGGGAGGAAATAGTAGGGGTGGATCTGATCAAAACACATTTTACATATATATATATATATATTATATATATATAATGTATATATACCATATATATATTCAGGATATTCTCAATAAGAATAAAGACAAAGAAAATAGGACAAAAATGATACTAGAAAGTAGACGTGACCCATTGTGCATTCCATGCCCAAAATACGGATAACAATATCTAATACCCAATGAAAAGTTCTGACTCCACATCTACACTGTGCAGCAACCCTTCCTCCTTAAGGAATAGGCAATATACCTATATACCCATATTTATACTCACACAGTGCTGTAGCATAACCCATGTATATAGTGGGCATGCACAGCCTCACTAGGGTTTAGACTTGGGGCCTGTGATGCTGTGACCCACTGCCTCTCATTACAAACTCCAACATCAGTTTGATTCATTTCCAATGATACTCTCCTGTAACATCAGAAAATAAAGTAGTCACCTCCTGTTTCATGTGTGTGAAAGTCCAACCCATGCTAGGTGCCATAGTCTAACCATATCTGTGGCTGTATGCTTCAAGAAACACCAACAGACAGCAGCACACAGCAGTCTCTGCCACACTGAGGCTTGCTATATATATAAAACTGATTTTTTGTTTTTGTTCTTTTTGTGTGTTGCTTCTCTTTTTTAAAAAAATTATTTGTTTAATAACCATATAATTAGAAGTAGCATTTCATTACAACAGTATTGACATTTTCAATAACAATTTCCAGAGCTAAGATGCATCCCTTTCAAAATTGGCTGTATATTTTCAAGTTTATACTTGAATTAATACAGTTATACAATATCATACTCCATATAAAACCTATAAGACATAAAATTAAATGAATCTTTAAACTTTAAAAAAGACCTCCATTTAATTATTAAAATACAGTTTCTCTCCTATAGAAAAATTCCTTTTTTCATACAACTGACACTAAGATGCATATGTGTTTCTAATCTCTATATATCTGATTATTACTAGTCACATTTGGTTACTTTCTGAGCAACACCTGAGCATGGATATAAAATCATCTGGTAGATTTCAATGGTAATGTGTTTCATCTATACTAATTAACATGGAGCAAATATTTATGCTTCTTCCTCAAATATAACTCATTTTTAAATTGTTTTTTTTTTGTGTGTATTTCATACAGAACCACCCAAACAATCTTATTCATCTATATACCCACATCCCAAATGGCACCCTCCCATAACTTCCCCCCATCCCTCTGAAGTTCAGATACTCTGTCATCCCTGTTACTGTCCACTGTGTTGTCTGTACCCGAGCTGTTCCCCAGTGCTTGTCCATTCTCTGAATCTAGTCAGCCTATCTAGAGTTCCTTATTTTAGGAAGATCAGCTCTTCCTCATCTAACAGCAATCAGTTTCCAACATTCCCTAAGATAATATTGGGGTCTCCTGTTCATTTTCCCAGCTCTATGCTGGGTTACTGTCTGGCAGTCTCTTGGGCCACCCTGGCCAACAACTGAACGAAGGGATC